>NC_061095.1:4764681-4807181 GCF_015104395.2 Macrobrachium nipponense
TATATAGATATATATATATATATATATATAGATAGATATAGATATATATATATATATATATATATATATATAATATATATACATATATATATATATATATATATATATATATATATATATATATATATATAATATATATATATATATATATTATTCATATAAAGCTTATCTCGCCGTCAGATTTTATTTCGAATATATACCGTGTCTATTTAAAATATAGCTTTTTGATAAGTAAAGATATATATTTATATTTTTTTTCTCCATTTCACTGCAAAGCTTTGATTCTCAAAGGAAGATCAAGTAAAAGCTGTGAAGATAAAAGGCTGTTAAAAGGTCGGTGTGGCTATTACAAAAACACAAATATCTCCTAAAAGTGACCAGTAGACTCTCTACCTATAAATCAATGTACACTTTCCCATAGCAAAATCTATCCGATTTCGACAGACATAGTAATATATTCGTATGTGGGTGCTATAAATTAACCTAACCTCAACTCGGGGAAAAAAAACCCTTATTTTCTGGTATTTGCAGCTGTGTTAATTCTATGTTAAATTTCGTGATGGAAAGCGTAAACTATTTTTAGGGATGTTAATCGATAAATCAATAGTCCCACTGGTTAATTAGATAACCGCCTCTTTTCCCATTCTATAGTCTCCTGTTTATGGAATGTCAGGTATGGGGATTCATTCGAGGTAGTGGGAATAGTTCCCATGTGGACATTGGAGTCTCGAGGGAGAGTCAGGGCCATTTTTGTAAATAATCTCCGTAGGAGAGCACCCCGCCGGTGCACCTCAAGCGGTCTCTGTAGGCATTACTAAGGGTCTTTGCAGCGTCCCTTCGGCCCCTAGCTGCAATCCTTTTTATTCCTTTTACTGTGCCTCCTTTCATATTCTCTTTCTTCCATCTGACTTTCCACCCTGTCCTAACAGTTGATTCATAGTGCAGCTGCGAGGTTTTCCTCCTGTCATATCTTCAAACATTTTCACTTTCAATATCCGTTTCAGCGCTGAATGACATCATAGGTTCCAGCGCTTGGCCTTTGGCCTGAACCTTATATTATATCTATTATAAATAACAGTCAAGCCAAATTAAATTATTTTGCCTTTACATTCAGATTTGTCCATATATTTTTCTGAAAAAAATAAAAACTATTGTGCCGACTTTGCATGTCCGTCCGCACTTTTTCTGCCCGGCCTCATATCTTAAACATTTATAAAGTGGCTAGAGGGCTGCAAATTGGAATGTTGATCGTCCACCCTCCAATCATCAAACATACCAAATGGCATCCCTCTAGCCTCAGTTATTCCCATTTCATTTAAGGTTAAAGTTAGCCTTATAGTGTGTCTGGAAACGATAGACTCGTAGGCCAGGCCAGCACCGGGCCGTAGTTAAAGTTTCATGGGCCACGGGTCATACAGCATTATACCGAGACCACCGAAAGGTAGATCTATTTTCGGTGACAATCATCACACGATGAACAGAAAACTCGATTGTTATTTTACGTAAATATAAATGACTGATTCGATTATATATGGTCGTCTTTGACAATTAATAGAATTATAAATGACCAATGGTCAGCTTTTGACTTAACATAATTAAGGTGAATATGATATGTCCGCTGATATGTTATTAACTGGAAAATCATATTTCATTCATATTACTCGACATTCAGCAATTTTCCCATGGTAATATTTCACATGATTTATCCAATATCAGCCGTCTGTTGCGTATATACGCATCTACGAAAATCATATATCCGCTGAATTCGTTATAACTTGGAATATCGTATTTTATTCATATAATTCGTCTTACAAAATTTTTCAAGATTATAATTAACATAATTTAGCCAATATCAGTTGAATGCTGCTCATCCGTATCTACCGTGGCAAACCGTGCCATCATTCGGAATAATTTCTTGCGTAAATACAATCTCCTCCTCCTTCTGCCTATACGCCAATTATTCTCTCTCTCTCTCTCTCTCTCTCTCTCTCGAAGATTTTTCCAAGCCAATGCGGAGACATAAATCAGATATGCAAAAAGGAACGAAGAGCCCCTCACGTTCACCTCCCTCATTAGCCCGAAATAAATATTCTGGGTGACTTACCAGACAAAAAAAAAAAAAAAAAAAAAAAAATCTCCTCTCCTCCTCCTCCTCCTCCTCCTCCTCCTCCTCCTCCTCCTCCTCCTCCTCCTCGTGCCAAGGACCAGTTAAAGAGGTAAGACTCCGAGCTGTAACTCGAAAGGGCTGTATTACGTTACTAATTGCCAGGTTCGGAGTGACATAGTGGTTTATTTTTATCATTATCGTTGTGGAGGGCTTCCCTGCAGCAGCACCACCACCAGAAATAGTAGCGTCGGTGATGGCGACTTTGCGCGCGCGCGCGTTGACGTACGGTTTTTATCTTGACTTTCGCTTGCTCGGGGAGTAAGCCTACAAACTACTCTATTGCTGTTAGCTGAAAAAGGTGTTTCGCGTTGAGTTAAAGCCGCAGAAATTTTAGGATAGGACATTTGTGATTTATTTATTAGAATGAAAATGTAAGAAATAATATGCATGTTAAACAATACAGGAAAAATGTTTAATAAAATATATAGTGTGTTTATTTCAATTTTCTTTCGTGAAACAAGGCTCTATTTGACTGTAGATTTTAGCACGCGCCCCGAGTAAGCTGGAGGCTGATGACGCCTTGTTTTAATCAGTAGCTTATTGGTATAGCAATATGGCTATGATCTCTCATGAATTAAAAATGGTTCAGTTAGACTACCAAACTGAAGGACCAGCGCTCGATTCTCGTAGCTTTTACTATAATTCTTTATGGTTATATCAAGTTATTCAAGCATTGTTTTAAGATTATAACAATAATAATAATAATAATAATAATAATAATAATAATAATAATTATGCAGAGACTCAAGGCGATACTCAAGTCAAAACTCAACGCCGGAAACATGATAAAAGCCATAAACACATGGGCAGTGCCAGTAATCAGATACAGCGCAGGAATAGTGGAATGGGCGAAGGCATAACTCCGCAGCATAGATCAGAAAACCAGGAAACATATGACAATACACAAAGCAATACACCCAAGAGCAAATACGGACAGACTATACATAACACGAAAGGAAGGAGAGAGAGGACTACTAAGTATAGAGGACTGCGTCAACATCGAGAACAAAGCACTGGGGTAATATCTGAAAACCAGTGAGGACGAGTAGCTAAAGAGTGCATGGGAAGAAGTACTAATAAAAGTAGACGAAGACCCAAAAGAAAATACAGAGACAGGAGAATGACAGACAGAACAGAGGATGGCACAACAAACCAATGCACGGACAATACATGAGACAGACTAAAGAACTAGCCAGCGATGACACATGACAATGGCTACAGAGGGGAGAGCTAAAGAAGGAAACTGAAGGAATGATAACAGCGGCACAAGATCAGGCCCTAAGAACCAGATATGTTCAAAGAACGATAGACGGAAATAACATCTCTCCCATATGTAGGAAGTGCAATATGAAAATGAAACCATAAACACATAGCAAGTGAATGCTCCGGCACTTGCACAGAACCAGTACAAAAAGAGGCATGATTCAGTGGCAAAAGCCCTCCACTGGAGCCTGTGCAAGAAACATCAGCTACCTTCGCAGTAATAAGTGGAACGAGCACCAACCTGAGGAGTGATAGAAAACGATCAGGCAAAGATCCTCTGGGACTATGGTATCAGAACTGATAGGGTGATACGTGCAAATAGACCAGACGTGACGTTGATTGACAAAGTCAAGAAGAAAGTATCACTCATTGATGTCGCAATACCATGGGACACCAGAGTTGAAGAGAAAGAGAGGGAAAAAATGGATAAGTATCAAGATCTGAAAATAGAAATAAGAAGGATATGGGATATGCCAGTGGAAATCGTACCCATAATCATAGGAGCACTAGGCACATCCCAAGATCCCTGAAAAGGAAGGAATCTAGAAAAACTAGAGGCTGAAGTAGCTCCAGGACTCATGCAGAAGAGTGTGATCCTAGAAACGGCGCACATAGTAAGAAAAGTGATGGACTCTAAGGAGGCAGGATGCAAGCCGGAAACCCCACACTATAAATACCACCCAGTCGAATTGGAGGACTGTGATAGAGCAAAAAAAATATATATGTATATAATATATTATATTATTATTATTATTATTATTATTATTATTATTATTATTATTATTATTATTATAATATTATCTTAAGAGTATCCTCCATATTATACAACCCTTATAACACACTTCTATTTTTTTTCTTTGTGTTTTGCATATTTAGTCTAACAATAAATTCAACCGAAAATATTAGCTGAATTAATATTTTATACTCCTAAAATATCAGTATTCAAATTCAAATTCAAAACTTTATTTCGGACATAAATGGCCATAGACAAACATACATATACACACACAAACATAAAAAGCCTCCAAAATCTATGAGGATAAAATTTAAAATAAGTATGAGAAATGATTATGAAAGGGAGGTGAAAAATTATGATATGAATGAGATGCGGATAATGAAACTAAGTGATTCTTCCTACTAAAAGGGCATATACATATGTAGCATATCAGAACAAAACAAGGAAATACTATGTTCTTGCATGAGGAGCGCACCAAATGCACTAAGCGTAAATGAGGCTTTTCCAGTGTTTAAAAATAATTGAATTATACAAGTAAACTGGGTGGGCAACCCTCTTCATAATACAGTTTTCAGAATTCTTCAGCCTTTGCAAATAGCATATAATGGTTTTGCGCCTCAGTTCTTGAAAAGGTGGCTGACCAAAAGCCACAAAAAGAGCGGATGCGCTTGCATGCCTCCTCGGAATGCCCAAGAGCCCTTCGTAGGCTATCGTTGTGGCATACTCTCAGCTTATTCATAGTCCGTTTTTTCGCTCTGACAACCAAAGAAATGCCTTAAAAACTTGTACAAAAACTCTGAGAAAGCATTTTTTTGACATCATCGCTACATTTAAAAAAGTTCCTTAAAATCATATTGCCCCTCGCACATAGGCCTCTATTCAAATATTCTACGTGGGCATCGTCCGAATTTTGAGCAGTAAGATAATATCCTAGGTACTTTATTTCCGGTACAAAGTCTATATGTGCATTATTAACAACAATAGGTGATATATTACTTGGACAGAGCTTACTTTTAGAAAAATTATACATTTGGTCTTCTTTACATTTAACAATAGAAGTCTGTCAGACATAAAATCACAACAAATGTTTATAAGCTGCTGCAGCCCACCTACTGAAGGAGCAAATAAAACAATATCATCAGCGTACAGCAAATGGTTTAAAATCATGTTGTTTAAATAACATCCCACTTTAATTTGACTCAGCCTATGTGAGAGGTCATCCATTTATACATTAAACAGGTGAGGTGAAAGTAAACTTCCCTGTCTCACTCCACATTAAGTGGAAAATTCACTCGAAAACACATGGCCCCATTTGACAATCATTTGCTGATTTTTATACCACTAACCTAGTAGTTTAATGATATAGCCTCCGTGTTATTGATTTAGTGGGACACCAGCGTTAGTGTGTATGAATCCTTGTAGTGAACATTGGTGGTGCTTTGACACTTTCCCTAAGACTCTCCTGTTGCGTTCACGTCAAAATTCTTGGTCAAAGATTGGAGTTAATTCCTAAAGCCCTGACCACACACACACACTCTCTCTCCTACTCGTCTCTTCTCTCTCTCTCTCTCTCTCTCTCTCTCTTCCGTTATTGTTTCTTCGGTTCTTGATAGTAATTATTATTATTATTATTATTATTATTACGATAGTCATGCTTTATTATGAATCTATTTTTTTTTTTACTACTTTGTACCCGTATTATTAATATATATATATATATCTATATATATATATATATCTATATATATATATATATATATAATATATATATATATATAATATATATATATTATATATATATATATATAGATATATATATATATATATATATATATATATATCTATATATATATATATGTGTGTGTGTGGCCTTGCTTATGCTGATATTATAGTTATTATTATTATTCATTATATTATTATTATTATTATTATTATTATTATTATTATTATTATTATTATTATTATTATTATTATTATTATTATTATTATTAACCTTTCACTTCTTGCCCGGAGCAGAATCAATAAAAGAAAAAAAAAGCGGCCCAGTACTTAAACTGTACTACAACCCACCCTATTTATCACTTCAATCACCGTCACATTATTACCTGCACAGGTAGATCACTCCTCAGACGAGGGCGTATTTATGCAAAAATTTAGCCATAGGGTCCAATCCAGACCCCTCTCCCCCTTCCCCAATTGATTTAATCAGCGATTCCCAATCAGGTAAACCTCACTCGTACTCACTCATACTCCAGGACGTGGGGTATCTTGATATAGATGTTTTTTGGGTAATTCGTAATAATCCTTCAGTGTGGGAGATTGAATGCGGTTTTTGGTACAAGTGATACGCATGGACTCGTTTTCTGTTTTGCTGCTCCCGTTTTCCTTTTATTTTTATTTATTTATTTATTTATCATTTTTTAAAAAGAAAACTAGTCTCCATCCGCACCTTTTCTGTCCACCCTCAGATCTTAAAAACCATTGGGACTAGAGGGCTGCAGATTGGGATGCTGATCACCCACCCTTTTTCTGCCTATTTTTATCATATTTTTCTATTTGTCATTTTTTAACTACCTCCTTATGATTTTGAGCGTGTCAAAGAATATTTGCCCACTGGAGATAAATTGGTATATCCCAAACTTGCTATAAATATCGATTTAATCTTAAAATATATATATTCTTTTTAGATTTTGAAGTTACTTTCTCAAAAGAATGGTTTCAATCCCAAATGGTTATAACAAAAATTAAAAACTACTCTGGGATGTTACTTACCTTCACTATCTGAAATTATTTTCATTCGAGAATTTCGAAAAAATACGATATCTGTTTTGGCAACGTAAAAAATAAATACTATTTGAATTTGTAAACTCCTTGAATGAATAGTTCTTACAATGTTTATGCACCTGATGAATCCCCTATAGGTGCGTCAACATCACTGAAAGGCGGCAGTACATAATAATTCAAACCTGAACTGTTATTGATTATTCAAATCTGACTCGTCATTCATTACTCCGAACCATATTCACATACATCACCTTCAATCATGAGAGACTTTTTCTTATAGTTCAGCAGGTAAAAAAAAAAAAGTTCATTTACAAATTGATTTTAATCTGTGGGCATTATTCAAGTTTACCTTCAGGCCATAGGTCCAGGGCGCCTTACTTCCCATTTGTCACTAACTAACCTTGAATCAACAGTAAGAATAAAATACTGAAATTCAAGCTAAAGAAACTACTATGCCAGTTAGTTTTTTCCTTATCAATATTCTTTATGATCTTTGCAGTCAATGGACAATGGTGATTGATAGGATTTCGGCGCTCAAGTTATCATTAAGGGTTGCCCCTGTCTCTCTCTCTCTCTCTCTCTCTCTCTCTCTCTCTCTCTCCTCTCTCTCTCCGGTTTTGGAGGACGATAGAATTTATATATACGTAATAATTTTTCTGCAATAACTAAAAAGAAACGTCAAAATAATTAGTAAATAACAGATGAATTACAAGATAATTATAATTGAAAATTCGTTGTTATGGTGATTACATTACAAGGTAATTGATTTGGTAGCGACCAATTTGCAGGGTTCTTCATTTTGATAATGCACAAATACAACATTTTTAATTATAGTAATGGCTATATTGTCAGAGCATTGACGTCGTTATTCATTTAAATAATGGTCAAGTCGAAGAGGAATAAGGCCCATTTTTTTTTATTATTAACAAAACTGCATTAATATCCATTTTAATGGTGGCCAAATATCTAGATTATTTTTATTAATGTCCATAAATTTAATCTTTTCAATTTATTGTTCATATTTTTAAAATATTTTAATTCGTTTTGATTAAATTAAGTTCATTAGCTTAATAAAAGTTAAGTTTCAAGGTTTAATATTTTAACGTGGGGTGAATTCTAAAGCTGTTAATTTCAACAAGGGTTAAATTGTAAGTTTATCAATTTATAAAAAAAATTTAATGAGTTTATTTTAAATATAAGTATTTTAACGAGGACTGAATTCAAAAGCTGTTACTTTTAACATGGGTTAAATTGTAAGTTTATTAATTTATATAAAAAACACTTTAATGATTTTAGTTTAAATATTAAGAAATTCTTTGATATTTGATATTTTCATTGATGAACCTGAGAGGCTGTTCATTATGACAAGGTTAATAGTAACGACATTTATTTTAACAAGGGTTGAATTGTAGGGTTCTTAATTTTAACAAGGGTTTAGTTGCAAGGTTATTGATTATTTTGAAAAGAAACTTGAATAAGCGAAGTTAATTTTATGAAAAAAAAGAAAAAAACCTGATTTATTATAGATACCTCAAGACACGTCCCAAAAGCACATTCGCTTTGATAATCCACCGATTAAAAAATCTCGCCAGACAAAAACCCCGAGACCCAAAGAAACAAAAGACATAGAATACCCCCTTTTTTTTATTCATAGAATTCTTTGTTGTCTATTGTATTCATTCCGTTGCAGGCGTAAGTACTAACATTATCGCTTGGGTGGAGACTGTCCTAACAATGCCCGCAGCACAATTTGGGCTTTCGTTAAGGAAAATATTATAGCGGAGACGTTTTCAGTCTCGCACGTTTCTCCTTTCTCTCGCTTTTACAAGGTGAAAATGTAGTTTTAAAATGTAGTTTCCAAGTGTTTTTGCTGCGTTTAATTATCGAAGACTTTACCTGTCATTACTTTTAAGGGTTATCTTTCACCTATGCTAATTTTTTAATTTTTAATACATTGTTTATTGACTGATTTACGTCAATACTCATTTGTTTACTGTCTTGTTTTTCATTTTCGTTTGTCCGTATTGCACATAAATTATTATTATTCATTTTGGTTGACCTCCATTCTCGTCACGCTGGTTTGATGTTTCAAATAGATCAGTACTGCCATACTATCATTAAAACATTCTTCTCTCTCTCTCTCTCTTCTCTCAATCATCTCTCTCTCTCTCTCTCTCTCTATATATATATATATATATATATATATATATATATATATATATATATATATGTATGTATATATATATATATATATACTAATAAAAGGAGCCCATAAAAACACCACAATGTAAGAGAAAAGTACTATATTTCAGAGACTGCTGTCTCTCTCTTCAGGTATACCTACCTGAAGAGAGAGACAGCAGTCTCTGAAATATAGTACTTTCTCTCTACATTGTGGTGTTTTTTTATGGGCTCCTTTTATTAGATGGAATTCTGTTGTTTACAGAACACTTTTACCAGTCATATATATATATATATATATATATATATATATATATATTACATAACATATATATATTTGTCTATGAACACACACATACACTATATATATATATATATATATATATATATTATATATGATATATATTTATATATATATATATATATAGTGTGTGTATGTATGTATGTGTACATATATACATATATGTATGCTCTTATATAAATATATACATACATATACATATATTTACACATATAAATATATACATATATATACACACAAATGTGTCTACTGCATTAAAGTACCCAAGCCCTAATTTCCTCCGAGATAGTTATAATAGTTTCCCTGGTCCAAGACCGACGTCCGAAATCAGTTCGAACACCTGTAATTAAAGCGTGGGTAGTTTACCTGGCCGTGTAGCTATTAGTGTAAATACGTTTCCAGAGGTCCTATAGTCTTAATGAACGCGCCCTTTTCTCCATGTTTATAATTATACGTTTTTATTTAGCGTATTGCGGAGATCGTATGGAAGGAGAGAGAGAGAGAGAGAGAGAGAGAGAGAGAGAGAGAGAGAGAGAGAGAGAGTCGCTTACTGGTATAAACTGACCCTCAAAGACTTTCATAATCAAGAGGTATAAGAGAAAAGTTAACTGAAGCTTCAGTCAAAGTAATTCCAGAAGCTGTTCAACTCCTCGGTTATTTATGGCCAAGATTAGCGCCGATGTGTTGTATCAATTAATCGTCGGTGGGTTGTTATAACGTTGTAATATCTCTTTTATAACCGCTTTTTTGTGTTGTAAATTTTCATCTATCGACGTCAGTGTATGTCGTTCAGTGTTGATGGCGCTATGTCGACTACTACTACTACTACTACTACTACTACTACTACTACTACTACTACTACTAATAATAATAATAATAATAAATAATAATAATAATAATAATAATTCTTATGTCAGCTGAAGACCATATACATGGAACACACAAAGCGGAGACTTTAACATACACACAATCTAGATACATGAGATAATATGATAAAAAAAATTATAATCGGTAATATCCCCGCAGTTGCTGAAGAAGTGGGGGAAATAGTACTCATAGTCATGGTAATGACAGTAATTATATTGAGAAAAATGGCAAAAACGTTGTTAAAAATCATAATTAAAAGTATAGATTGTAGACAAATTTTTTAATGGAATTTTGACAAATCTTGCGAAAAGTCAGAACATTCTACGTATCTCCAAGATTATTAAGGAGCAAATTTTCTATCATTTGGCGAGAGCGATATTATTTTGAGCGAGTGATTTAGCTCTCAAAAAATTCATTATCAGCCTTTTTTTAGTTTGTTGTAAAAGAATTTTTCTGTCCGCCCTCTAATTGCTTTTGGTAACGAAGAAATTAAACCATTTATTGTTGCCGTGGCAAATGGTCAGTACGTCACGCGTGACAATGTTTTGCAAAAGTATTTATTTCCTTATCGGAATACGAATGAAAATTAGAATCTGTTTAAACTTATAATCAATTTCGGCAAATCTCTCAGTTAAACAATCTTCGTAAGAATTTACGCAAATTGTTTCAATCTTAATATTAATTTTGACAAACTTCTCTCACGGTTAAAGTAATTAATCTTATTAATAATTTGAGTAAATCGCCTTTAGTCTTTATGTTAATTTGCGCAAATATCAACGGTTAGAATAATCAGACTCGGTAACAACTTGCGCAAATCACCTTCTGTCTTACTATGGATTTGCGCAAATCTCCTTCAATCTTATTAAGAATTTGCGCAAATCTCCATCAATCTTATTAAGAATTTACGCAAATCTCCTTCCATCTTATTAAGAATTTGCGCAAATCTCCTTCAATCTTATTAAGAATTTGCGCAAATCTCCTTCGATCTTATTAAGAATTTGCGCAAATCTCCATATCAATCTTAGTGTGAATTTGCGCTCGCCTTCAATCGCAGTATCAATTTGCGCAAATATATCACGGTTAGAATAATCAGTCTCAATAATAATTTGCGTAAATCACTTCAATCTTAGTATGAATTTGCGCAAATCCCTCACGGTTAGAATAACGCCAACTCGCCCATACAATCTTTCCTCTCTCTCTCTCTCTCTCTCCTCTCTCTCTCTCTCTCTCTCTCGTTCATGAAGAGTGTGGGCACCTGCCAACGTCGCTAATATCTCCTGCTATGGGCGTCACCACGTTTAAGGCACCTCTGTACCGTTAAGGCTCGTGCCCACAGTGCCCAGGAGAATCCAGAAGAATGCCCACCGTCAATAAGAGAGAGAGAGTGTCTTAACCCACTCAAGGTGGTATGGTAGTCAAAGGTTGTAATGCGGTCTTCATTAAATGCCTGGAAAATCTCTCTCTCTCTCTCTCTCTCTCTCTCTCTCTCTCTCTCTCTCTCTCTCTCTCTCTCTCTCAAATAAGGAATTCTTCTGTCGCACGTAGCAGGACTCGAACCCGCAAAATTCGATATATGAGAGCGAAGGGTGTGTGTGTGTGTGTGTGTGTGTGTGTGTGTGTGTGTGTGTGTGGGTGTTAATAAAAAAAAACTAATTAAATCATCAGCTGACTCATAGCTAATCTTGATAGCCATATACCTCTACGGAGTCTGAAATATAACATATGCTAATTAGCTTTCCTTTCCGAGAAAGGAATACACGAGTTAATTTATCCACGTGAATCGACTGCGTATGTGTGTATATTTATTAGTTATTATACGTATTCGCCTGCTATGTAGGTTTTAATTTATGATTGAAGGGAATCTGGTTTAATGTTAAGAGAAAAATTAAAGATTTAGTGGTTAATTTTCAGTATATCAGTATATATAAATATAGTGTGTGGTGTGTGTGTGTGTGTGTGTGTGTGTGCGTGTGTGTCGTCAGCTGCACCCATTCTTAGGTCTTTTAGAGTCACGCCCCGTCCACTTAGATAACCACGCCATTCTCAATTTGGTTACCTGTTACCCTCTACCATTCATTCACTGCCAAGCTACTCTCTCTCTCTCTCTCTCTCTCTCTCTCTCTCTCTCTCTCTCTCTCTCTCTCTGTCTGCAAGTAGGGAGTCAAAACTGTGTTGTCAAAGCTCGAGACAGTAGCCAGTGTTTATTGCAAAAACTGCTCTGTCAAAGCTCTTGGGAATAGCCAGTGTTTATTGCAAAAACGGCTCTGTCAAAGCTCTTGGGAATAGCCAATGTTTATTGCAAAACCGTACTGTCAAATTCTTATAATGATAGCCTGAATTTATTGCAAAAACTGCTTTGTCAAATCTTGCTCGAATAGCCTGAGTATATTGCAAAAACTGCCGAATAGCCTGTGTTCATTGCATAACTACTTTGTCGAATCTTGTTGGAATAGCCTGAGTTTATTACAAAAACGTTTTGTCGAATCTCGTTAGAATAGCCTGAGTGTATTGCAAAGACTGCCTTGTCGAATCTTGGTAGAATAGCCTGTGTTCATTGCATAACTACTTTGTCGAATCTTATTAGAATAGCATAAGATTATTGCAAAACTGCTTTGTCAAATCTCTTTAGAATAGCCTGGGTGTATTGCAAGAACTGCTTTGTCGAATCTTGTTAGAATAGCCTTTGTTCATTGCTGCTTTGTCGAATCTTATAAGAATAGTCTGAGTTTATTGCATAGCTGCAATCTCGTTAGGATATATTGTGTTTAATACAAAACTCCATTGTCAAATCCCATCGACATAGCCTGAGTTTATTGCAAGGCTATAGATTCGAACCTTAATATTTTGAAGGAAATTTTGTCCAAGTCTGTTTATAGTCAGTCAAGCTATTCTATTTTCTTTTCTTTTTAGTTCAGGAGTTAGATTAGATGTGTAAAATATTGGCCAGAATAGCCTGTATTTGGAAGAATTAGGATTCAAAAAGCTCAGTATCTTTTGTAATATTTGTCTACTGCTGTTAATTCTATATTAAAATCGGGAATTTTAGCAGAAAATTAAAATTATCCGTGTGGAGTCTTACTAGCATTGCCTTAATTTCAATCAAATTTGAGTATTCCAAGCAAATTGCATTTTTTTAAATGTTTATACTTGCTATAAACTCCTGTTTTGTCTGACAAACTCCTGTTTTTCTTTAGTTCCACAACTACTTAAGTTAAATCCTTATTAGAAATAGCCTGCATACAGACTGGAATAGCGACTTTGAAAAGTGCAATATCAAAGCTTCATTTTTCTCAAATATTTGCTTTCGCCAAATCGATCCACATTAATCTTGGCTTTTTTATTCGTTGAAATAATAATTTATGTCCGAAAATTCCAGTTGTAATAAATAATAAATATATCGTTAAGTAAATAGCAATTCTAAAGTTAATTGTCTGAGTAATATTTATTTGGAGTTCGGGTCTTGACAAGCTCTCACCAGTATTTGTACAGAATGTTCAAGAGAACAAATACCTGGTTCTCGGGAACTCACAAGAAAACCTAAAGCTAATATAATAAATAGAAATAGGCAGCGTAATAACTAACTAAAAATTGACACTGAAGCAGCATAATGATACTAAGAGCAAAACGGGGACACTTCCTCAAACAATGAAGACAACAGTCCAATGCCGGACGATCAAGATAGAGCCGATACGACAACCATCTCGTCCTTGGAGACAATATGGACATCCTCCTCGAATGCTGGATGATTCAAGACAGAGTTGATACAACAACCATCTCGTCCTCAGATGCAGTATGGAAGTCCTCCTCGACCACTTGACGAAACCACGTCACTGCTGCTGCCCAGTGAGGTCCGCACTCGACACGTCGTCCTCTTGACGACGAAAAACGCATTGTTGCTTCTCAGTGAGACGCTCTCGACACGTCGTCCTCATCGACGACGAAACACGATAATGCTAACTGCCGACCTCCAACTCGAAGTTATACTCCAAACGACGACTTCAACCAAATAACCAGGTATCCAGTACCTGACGCTGCCTCATGCTGGTCCACAGATAATTATACCCGACTGCCTCTGACTGACTGACTGACTGGTTGTTCTGCCCTCCAGAACCTGACTGACGAAGTTTGACGCCATCCACCGACGTCAACTCGCCAGCAATTAAAAAACAAACAAAGGAGGCAACAATCCACCAAGGGAACAATTGGTAACGATTGTTCCTAACACCTCCCCACCTAACAGAAAAAAAAAATTATTATTATTAATTTTTTTTTTACAAACAAAATCCTCTTCATCGATGCTGCCACACCCCCGTCAGCCAAAACAGAACCAATCCTGGCAAGGTCGCCAATATTACGATCTCGACTCTCGAGATCGACAGGTTCTTAAAAATAATAAGCAATTGGGCTGTAATGACTGATGACAGGTGACAAACAAAGGAGGGAGGAGCATAACAAAAATCAAAAAGTTACCTTAAAATTAATTTATTTACAAGAGTTAAATACATTATGTACAGCGAGTCAAGGTTGTGGGTGGGTGGCAAAAACGCAAAAAAATTACAAACTAACAATAATAATTAATTATTTAAAACCAGTCTAAGAAACCATAAATCCACCCTTCAATAACAAAGCCATGAAAATCACAATCTAAATAATAAAAGAATAATCACAAATAGGCTGTATAAGGGCAATAACAATCTAAAATATAATAAATAGAAATAGGCAGCGTATACATAACTAAAATTGACACTGAAGCAGCATAATGATACTAAGAGCAAAAACGGGGACACTTCCTCAAACAATGAAGACAACAGTCCAATGCCGGACGATCAAGATAGAGCCGATACGACAACCATCTCGTCCTTGGAGACAATATGGACATCCTCCTCGAATGCTGGACGATCAAGACAGAGTTGATACAACAACCATCTCGTCCTCAGATGCAGTATGGAAGTCCTCCTCGACCACTTGACGAAACCACGTCACTGCTGCTGCCCAGTGAGGTCGCACTCGACACGTCGTCCTCTTGACGACGAAAACACGCCATTGTGCTTCTCAGTGAGGACGCTCTCGACACCGTCCTCTCGACGACGAAAACACGATAATGCTAACTGCCGACCTCCAACTCGAAGTTATACTCCAAACGACGACTTCAACCAAATAACCAGGTATCCAGTACCTGACGCAGCCTCATGCTGGTCCACAGATAACTATACCTGACTGCCTCTGACTGACTGACTGACTGGTTTTGTTCTGCCCTCCAGAACCTGACTGACGAAAGTTTGACGCCATCCACCAGACGTCAACTCGCCAGCAATTAAAAAAAAAAAAAACAAAGGAGGCAACAATCCACCAAGGGAACAATTGGTAAACGATTGTTCCTAACAATATATATATATATATATATATATATATATATATATATATATATATATATATATATATAAATAGCTATACATAAACCTTATTTTCTAGGTAATGGCTCCAGTCCACTTAATTAGACAAGATTGTTTAATGTACATAATTTTTATTTTGTGCTCCGGCTGAAACCCGTACTCACAGGAAAACAGAAATATACAGAAACTTGAAATATGGTAAAAAATTACAGAATGGAAATGTTAACTTCATTATTTGCAAGTAATATGAGTTTGTAATTTGTGATAAACATATGAAAATATTATTTTAATAATATCAGAATTATAGAAATTAAAGTGGTTAACAAGATATTAATTTTCTCCTAATATTCCCACTTCTCTTTACGTATATTTCTTGTTAGTTCGGAAGAGCTATAGTTGGGAGATATTTTTTTTTAAATCAAGTTTTTTTTATTTATAATACTCAAAAGGTTCATGCGCGGATTTTTCACTCATTTGCTCATCTCATTCATGAGGCCACGAGATGTTCATTCACCAAACTCCGGGAGTATTTTATTTTTTTTAGTTTTTGGTGTTTGGTTAACTTTGTCAGTATGAAAATGTGTTATATACTCTCTCTCTCTCTCTCTCTCTCTCTCTCTCTCTCTCTCTCTCTCTCTGCGTTAGATATAGTTTTGAGAAAGCTGCTTTATTTTTATCTTTAATTTCTAAATTGTGCCTTTAGAATTCAGCCCTTATTGTATCAACGTTATCATCATTATTATTATTTGCTCAACTGTGTCACAGATTTAGCTCCTTACAAGATCAAACGTCCCATGGAAAAATATTTTGCACATATGTGAACGTTGAAATGGTCATATAAACACGTCAAATGTATTAGCCCAGTAATGATAATAATAATAATAATAATAATAATAATAATAATAATTAATAATAATAATATAATAATAATAAATAATAACAATAATTGATTTAAATATCAAGAAAAAGTTGAAATGGAACACAAAGGTGTCTAGTTTGAAGGTCCAAGTTTGTTCTCACCCCACGGACTCTAGAACTCTTCGGAGCCTTACCAAAAGCCATAATAATAATAATAACCATAAAAAATCACGGTTTAACTTACATCGCCGGCATGTAGCCCCGTCATGACTCGGCAACCAGCGGGTATTTCCTCATTCTCCTACGGTCGACTTCCGACAGATATCGACCAGTCGGTTACAACAACACTCTACTCCCGTCACTGACTGTCTTCTGTTTTTGTATTTCGCTCTAGGTATTCTCCTCTTTTATCTTTTTCTCTCTTTCGTTGGTTGTGGCTCATCTTCTTATGTTGTGCCTGGCCATTTTTTGTGTCGAGTGAATTTTTTTTTTAGTTGGGCATTGAGAGAGGTCGTTTTCCCATTTTTTATTCCTCGTTTTATTGAGTTGATTACTTTGTCAATTTGCAGAAGCCTGAATTTTAGTCGTAAACCTCCCTACCTGCATTAGTCACTAATTGTTCAATTATATTCACTTATTTCGCAACGGAATTCTTCCATTATCTATGGTAACATTTCAATACAGTTCACTGACTTCACCTCGTGAATAACCACTGATTTCTATCGTTTTCCATTCACTAACTCAACCCTCATTCATCCCTTCAAACCTCCCGAGTTCCTTCGGCCATTCACGAATCGGACCTTCGCATCACTGTACACCACCGCTGTGCACCATTCAGGAAAATCTATCGCAACTTTTCTTTATCACCTGCGTTTTATCTCATTATCCTTTCCCCTTTTGAGCACTGCATCTCACTGGCCAGTTCTTTCTGTTTCTCTTTCTATCTTTTGCTACCTTTCTCCGTGTCTGCCTTCCTGAGTGGAAAAACCAATCGGGCACGTCCCTCCTCGCCTTCCTGACTCACTGGCGAGTCCTCAGAAACGCTCCTCCCGGACGGACGGACGGGGGAATCTTGATGCAACCCACACACCCTCTGGCATTCTTGCCATCAGCAGCCATCAACTCTCTTCCCTACCCCAAATTCGTCGTCGGGTCTCGTCTGCAAACTCACGCCTTCCCCTGTGTTTTCCTTCTTCCTCTCTAGTTAACTTCTTCTCCGCCTTCTTCTTCTTCTTCTTATTTTCACCTTGTAGTTTCCAGGGCTCTAAACATCGATGACAAGTCCGTCGGGTCTCATTCACAAACTCGTCGTTTGTTTACCGCTTCGTCTTCTTGTTTTTTTTTTTACCTGGTAGCTTCCAGGGCTCTCGACCGAGACCTCCTGCAGGTTCCAAAGGTGGCAGTGGCGCTGCTACCGCTACTTCCGCCCCTTGGAGACACACAGGCACGCCACAGTTGCTGCTGCTGCTATTGCCACTGCAGTCTTCGTCGGTATATTTCGTGGTTCTTGACGGTGGTTCCTCCTCCCGCGTCTCCTGCTGCCACTACAACTCCAGCGAGGCCACCGGAGAAACTTGGTTCCTCTACGCGCGGCGGCTGGCGCTAGGTCCCGGAGCGCTCGGATTTTTGGGGAGCTCACGGGGAGCCTTGTCGAAACGAAAAACCACGTTTCACAACACACATCTTTCACGCCCAGCATCTCCGCAGACTTCGCCTTCCCCCCCCTCTCCTCTCTCCCTCTCCCCCTTCCCGCTCTCTCCTCTCCCCGCCCAAGTTTGTCCACTTTCATACCCGGGCGATCCCCGGGCTCGCTTCGGTGGGTATCGCCTATTTTCAAAGTGGATGCCAAGGGCGGATATCTTTCGGGTATTCCAGTCGTATTAAAGATGCAGTTACTGCAGCCATCTACCCTTTGGAAAATGGCTCAATATTTAACGCATTATTACGATAAAAATGCACAGAAATTGACTATACAAAAGGAGCGGACACCCAGCCATTGGGTATTGAGCGATGCATTGCGGAAAACGTGCCCACTCTCTCTCTCTCTCTTTCTGTCTTTCTCTCTTTCTCTCTCTCTCAGTCCCATCCAGCCTTTCAACCTGTTTTAAAGCATGACATCATCTCGGGCCAATCGCGGCGGTGCCACGGGTAAGCGGAGCCAATCGGAGGGCTTCCCCAGAACACCCATCCAATTACCCGCCGCGTGATGGTAATGACGTCACGAAGCTTGCAGCCAATGGTAACTAGGCCTATGGCACCACTGTAATACGCCCTGGAACAATGAGGTCATCGGGCCAAACACAGACAAAGAGAGAGAGAGAGAGAGAGAGAGGAGAGAGAGAGAGAGAGAGAGAGAGAGATATCACGGTTACGAAGAATTACCCGTCGTTTTCTGGTGATAATCATTTCATTCCGTGATTCGATAATCTAACCTGGAAATGAAATAAAGCATTGAAAAATCACATGAAGTCAAGTAACTGGAACATGGAATTGGATTATAAACAGCTCTCTGGAAGCCACAGCTGGATGGAAGCGTTTCTATGTCTATGTATCAAAATTCCGACCTGGAAACGACATATGGTAATTGGAAATTTAAGAAATCGAGAAACATGGAAATTGAGAACAGTCCTCTGGAAAGTTAGATTTTTACTCTCCTGAAAAAAAGTGGGATGGATGCTGTTTTTGTGTGTTTACTTCCATAATCCGATCTGGAAACGACATATGGCAATGGAAAATTAAAAGAAATCAAGAAACTGGAACATAGAAATCGATAAAAGACAGTCATCTGGAAAGACAGATTTTTGTTGTCATGCTAAGCATTGGTATGGAAGCTGTTTCTGCGCTATACTTCCATAATCTGACCTGGAATGACTTAATGGCAGTTGAAAAATCAATGACGTCGAGTAACTGGAAAGTGGAAATGGAGTATAAGCAGCCCTCTGGAAAGAGAGCTTTTCAGTCATGGAAGGCAGTGTGATGGAAGCTGTTTCTATGCCTATGCTTCCATAATCTGACCTGGAATGACTTATATACCATAATGAAAATGAAAGAAATCGTGAAACATGGAAATTTAGAACAGTCCTCTGGAAAGACAGAATTTTGCTCTCCTGGAAAACAGTGGGATGGAAGCTGTTTCTGTGTCTATGCTTCCATAATCCGACCTGGAAACGACATATGGCAATGGAAAATTAAAAAAGACCGAGAAACTGGAACATGGAAATGAAAAAAAAGTCCTTTGGAAAGGAAGATTTTCACTGTGATGGAAACTGTTTCTCTGTCTGTGCTTCCATAATCCAACCTGGAAGGAATTCGAGAAATAAAACAGTCCTCTGGAAAGACGCATTTTTGCTGTCATGGAAGACGGTGATATGGAAGCTGTTTCTGCGTGGGGGGTAGAAAAGGGGTTCGGGTGGTGTAGGAAAACACCGGAGGGGGAGGGGTTGGGGGGTGGGGGGAATACCACAAGGGGCAGATGATATCAATTAAAATCGAGGCGTTATCGAGTGATTAGAGGCTAAAAAAGGGCGTAACTTCAGAAGCCCTCATTATGGTGTACTTATCGCCAATCGCGAGGAACTATCAGGCCTTCTCTGGGCCTTGTTTCTCCCGAAAAACGCTCCAAGGACGAGTTTGTAGGGGATGAAATGGACGGGATAACGTCCCATTTTTACTTTTGGTTTTCAGATTTTTTTTCGACTTTCTCTTTTTTATTATTTTTACAACTTTTGCCGTTTTCTTTTTGGTTTTGCAATTTTTGTTTTTTCGTCTTTTTTTTCAGGTTTTTTCGCCCTGTTTTTCTTTCTTGGTTCTTTCATTTTTTCGCCATTATTTTGGTTTTATTTTTATAATTTTTTTTGTTTTTTTTAGCCTTTTTTGGTTTTTTTATCTTTCTCGTCTTTCGTTTTTGGTTTTTAAACCTTTTTTCGTCCTGTTCCTTTTTTATTTTTATTAATTCCTATTTTTCTTCTATTTTATATGTATACTTATATTATATATCTATATATATATATATATATATATATATATATATATAATATATATCTATATATATATATATATATATGTGTGTGTGTGTGTGTGTGTGTGTGTGTGTGAATGTGTATAGAATATATTGGTCGCTTTTTTACCAGATACATATGTTATTGTATAGCCGCAGTGGCTATTACAATTAATTACACGCGCACACACACACACACACACACACACACACACACACATATATATTATATATATATATATATATATATATATTAGAGAGAGAGAGAGAGAGAGAGAGATCCGATGGGAGAGAGAGAGAGAGAGATGGCGTGGCTATGTCCAACTCCCGGGAGAATAGTACGTGATACTGTCATTTAGGACAAGTAGAACAGAGCTTGCAGCACAAACGTATACTTGACTGACAACTATGAGAATGGAGGCTGGAGATCGGGAAAGTTACAATTATTCACAGATACTTCTCAGCTTAGTCTTTAGCCTATGCCTTCATGTACTTGCCTGCATTCACATACCTCCTCTCCTTCCGACCGTATCACTGTCATATTCCCAGACGTTTGAACCATAAGGAAAAATGCAAATGAAAACCAACTTTCAACGAATTCTTGAAATGATGAAATTATTTCTGTCTGTTATTACCTTCGTAACCTTATTCGCCCTTTTTTTTTGCTTGTGTCAATAATACCCTCCCATTATTGCCTGCTTGCGTGCGCGCTTAAACGCATGATGCTTTTTCCGCATCCCTTCTTGCTTCTTTATTCCCTGGCGCATCTCTCTCTCTCTCTCTCTCTCTCTCTCTCTCTCTCTCTCTCTCTCTCTCCCTTCAGGAATGATTTCAAACGCTTTTTCATCATACAATCATACATATATAATCCTATTTTTAAGACCATATTGTTCTTCTATCAACCCTTCTGTCATCTCTCTTACCCTCTCAGTCAAGATGATCTCTCTCTCTCTCTCTCTCTCTCTCTCTCTCTCTCTCTCTCTCTCACTCTCTCTCTCTCTCTCTAAAACCTTGAGGAATTCATCAAACCTTTCTCCTCCGCTCTGCACTGAATTCTGAAACGCTGAGTGAAGGCCAGAGGCCACCGAGCAGTCTGTGAAATAGACTTTCTCTCTCGGGCCGCAGAATACTTCATGTGACACCCTCTGCCGAACTGAGCCGATGCCAGGAAGTATTTGGAACAAGAATAAGAAGAAAAAGGAGTTGATGATGATAATAACCTCATTTCTCCTACTATTCCTGTTGTTTCTCTAGCGAATCTCTGCCTTCGAAGAGTGACTTCTTAAGAACCGCCACTTTCCCTGGATTTCTGTGTTTTTTCTTCGTTTTTTACTCGTAAATCAGTTGATGAAATATACACTAGAGATTTGCGAAAGAAAAAGTTAAGAGCTAACCTGTATGTGAATCTGTCGGTGTGACAGACACACGCACGCACACAGACAGACAGATAGGCAGATCAGATGACTTAGTGAGAAGCTGATGGGGTTAATCCCATTGTGAGTGTCGAACTGACAGCTGACAGATCGTCATCGGACGAAAATAAGTAAGACTTTCACCGCTAGATCTTAATACCGTTAGCCATTCAGAGCGTTATGTATTTTTAGGGGTTTTTTTTTTTTCCTGCAGGCTCCAAACAATGGACATAGGGCTAGCTACTTCATCCACGCACATTTGCTGAGGAACTGGAATGCTATACCTTCCTGGAACCACCCCTTTTATATTATAAATATATATATATATATATATATATATATATATATATATATATATATATACTGTGTGTGTATGTGTGAGTATATTATAAATATATAATTATATATTTTATTTATATATATATATATATTTGATATATAGATACTAATGTAAATTAATGTATGTGTGTATGTATGTATAACTGAATCACGGAAAGTTTGGAACGTGATAACAAATCCATAAATAAAGGTAAAAGCCACGAAGGAAAATAAACAATGAGTTTCGCAAGATGTTTCGACTCAACGTTCTACTCAGCAGACAAACTGACTTACATGAGGAACTGACAGTACAGGAAAAGTCGTATAACTGACAGATGGGGATTATAAGGAGATTAGTACCGTGTGTGTGCGGATTCTAGGTACTAATCTCCTTATAATCCCTATCTGTCAGTTATAACGACCTTTCCTGTACTGTCAATTCCTCATGTAAGTCAGTTTGTCTGCTGAGTAAAGGACGTTGAGTCGAAGGATCTTGCAGGAAACTCCATTGTTTATTTTTCCTTTGTGGCTTTTACCTACACACACACACATATATATATATATATATATATATATATATATATATATAGATATATATATATATATTATATATATATATAGAGTACCCCTAAAAAAAAGACAAACACACTATACAAAGTGGACCATACAAACAAACTGAATGTTTGTCAGGAGATTATGAGGATGTGTTCGGAGCCTTGAAGGAAAAAATAAAAAGTATTAAAAAAAAAACCTCCCCCTATCCTATAATAACAAAGTCTACCTTTAATTTGCTTGTAGAAAACGGGGCTCCGCCCTCAACGAGAATCCCCCTTGTATCAGACAAAACTGAGCAGATAGAAAGAAAGAAAGGTCGAAGTCCTGCCGATTTGGACGGAACCTCAGTGTCCTGGGACAGGGATTATGACCCTTAAGCCCCGCAGGCTTTGGGTGTACACTGACAAAGCCCATCGGTTTTGATGTATGAGGGAAGGCGCAGGAGTAGATGGAAAATAGTCGAGGGACTGAGACCGAGAAAAAAGAATGACAGAGAGAGAAAAAAAATGGGAAAGAGTTGGGAATATATTTTTGTGGCTCGAGTCACATTAGAAATTTTAGGAGGGAAATATGTTGATTTATGGGTTGAAAGGTATGTTGTCACTCTGGGAATAGTTGAAGCATCTTTTCATTCATTATTTATCAGTAACAACAGAGTACTTTAAGCATACATAAGTGTAATTACTTCGATGTACTATACAGCATGCAAACTGAATTATTTTGATAATCTGCATTGCGCTCCAGTTACGAGAGCGTATTGCATAAAGCTCGGTTTCTTCCAGTATACTGCATAAAAGTCCAGTTATTTCAGTACAATGCATAAGAGTCCAATGACTGCAATATCCTACATTGGTCCAGTTACGTCAGTATACTTCATAACAGTCCAGTCACTTCAGTATGCTGCATAACAGTTCAATCACTTCAGTATGCAGTTCAGTCACTTTTGTATGTGCATAACAGTTCAGTTACTTCAATATGCTGCATAACAGTTCAGTTACTTCAGTATGCTGCATAACAGTTCAGTTACTTCAGTATGCTGCATAACAGTTCAGTTACTTCAGTATGCTGCATAACAGTTCAGTTACTTCAGTATGCTGCATAACAGTTCAGTCACTTCAATATGCTGCATAACAGTCCTATCAACTTCAGTCAGGTTTGCACAAAACAGGTTCAGTCATCCGTAATGTTTGCATAACAGTCCAATCACTTCAGTATGCTGCATAACAGTCCAATCACTTCAGTATGCTGCATAACATTCAGTCTTCATATACTTGCAGTTCTAGTATGTTGCTCAGTCATTCTTCATATGCATAACAGTTCAGTCACTTCAGTGCATTCAGTCCATCACTTCAGTGCGGCATAACATCCATCACTTCATATATAACGCAGAGAGTCCAAGTACCTGAATACTTCACTATATTTCATGACAGTCTAATCACTTTAATAAGCTACGTAGCAGTCCAATTACTTCCTAACACTGGAAAGCAGTCATATGACATCTCTCTATTGCAAATTATCATAAGTCTGTAAAAATGAGACAAAAATGAAAAAGTTCGTTTTTCTCAAAGAGTATGACACATTCTAAAATACCTGAAAACTAAATAAAAACCAGAAATAAAAATGCGCAAATAAATATTACATAATATGGCGGGATGGGGTTGGACAGCTCAGAGGAGGCAATTGATTGTTACCCGAAATTCATGCATATTCAACCGACCGTGAGACAGGTTGGGACAGGGCGGACGGACGGACAGACAGGCAGAGAGAGAGAGAGCAAGGGATAGAGAGAGCGGAGAGAGGAGGCAGAGAGAGAGAGAGAGAGAGAGAGAGAGAGAGAGAGAGAGAGAGAGAGAGAGAGAGAGAAACGCACGCGCATACACTTACATAAAAAACCATGCTAATAAGAGTCTTGTCCACCCGTCTCTGAATCATAGGATTGTATATCATGGAAATTATTTTTTTTATATCATGGAAATTATTTTTTATATATCATGGATTTTTTTTATATCCAGGAAATTAATTTTTTGTATATCATGGAAATTTGTTGTATACATGGAAAAAATTTTTATAACATAGAAATTATTTTTTTATATCATGGAAATGATATTTTTATATCATGATGGAAATTATATATATCATGGAAATGATATTTTTTCATCATGGAAATTATTTTTTCATCATGGAAATTATTTTCTTAGCATGGAAATTATTTTTTGTACATCATAGAAATTATTTTTTATCATGGAAATTATTTTCTTATATATCATGGAAAAATTATTTTTGTTGTATATCATGGTTATTTTTTTTATCATGGAAACTAATTTTTTTCATCTTGCTTGAGACTGACATTAATTTCTCTAAGATTCTTTTTTATTTCCAAGTTATTTCACGCGTTATCACTATGTAAGCTAGAAGAATGTTTTATATGTCGTCCTAGAATGAGTAAGAAAAGATTCAATGTACTATCGTAAGTTGTGTACGAGAATATTCATTGATAAACATTTGATTAGTATTTAATAAACTAAGAAGATTAATTACAAAAAATAGTGTTAGTCACATTCTGTCTGTCAGATAATGCTAGAATAAATAAAAGCATGAATAAAATAATTAATGATATTAAGAAAATCTAAGCCAAAATGGATAAATAAAATTATTGCAATAAAACATTTAAAAATGTATAGAATAATGAAAAACCAATAAAGAGTAGGCTAAAAGATTTTTTTTTATCTGACAAAAGAAACGAGCTAAGTGTAATATTTCCCATCGTGTTTATTTTCATTTTGTCTTTTATCGGAGGGGAAAAAACGTTTCTCCATTTCGCCCTCGCGAAAGACCTGATTACATACAACACTTCGCATACACAGGTAAATCGCAGATGCGAGAGAACTCTAACTCACGCAAATGACAAGGAATTACATTGTAAATAATCAGGAATTTCAGGAATTACATTTGATTTCTGCTCGCACATACTGCGCGCTGTGATTTGGCTTCTCCGAAATTACGAGAGAGAGAGAGAGAGAGAGAGAGAGAGAGAGAGAGAGAGAGAGAGAGAGTCTTGAAAGTGCGGGCCTTTGCAAATTCATGCGCCAGGGGGGAGGTTTAGCATCTGCAATAGGATATTGCATGAAGTTGCATTGGAAAGGGGAGAAAAATATATGATAGAAGGATATCGAAAAGGATATTGTGAATTGTTGAGGCTACAATATATAGGAAGGTATTCTAAGTTGTTGTTTCGTAGATAATGTTTTATTGGGGAGGTTGAAATAACTGGCGGGAAAATTTGTCTTCTTCAGTAGGTGTAGAGTAGCTATTAGGAGAAGCTATGAATCCTTTCAAAGCTAACGAAGACCTATGCTTAAAAACCAAGTATGCATATGTGTATAGATGCATACACGTATGTGTGTATATATATATACGTAGATAATGTATGTATGTATGTATATTTGTAATTGCCCTACTGACACTTTTCGGATACGCTTTTTGCAGCTAAACCATTGCATCCAAAATGTAGCGCAGATATAGAAACCCCTTGAGGACTTCAGTTGCGAGGTTTTGTGGTGTCAACCGGGAGAGAGAGAGAGAGAGAGAGAGAGAGAGAGAGAGAGAGAGAGAGAGAGGTGTACAAAGAATGCACCGTCATAATACCACTCCTTTTCCGGCGCATTTCCAATTCTTTACCTCCGTCGATATTTTTTTAATGTCTTTTTATTGGGTCTCCTGCGTGACATTATAAGTCGATAAAACTCTGATAAAACCATAATTTCCGATGCATAAAATAGTTATAAACTCGACGTAAAATCAATGATGTTATCAAGTCCCGATAGGCGACTATTTACTGTCGTCTTTATTGACCATAATTTATGATTGATAGTCTAGAAATGACCTTAATATATAATCATTCTTTTTTTCTATTTATTTTTCTCTATTTTCTAAATGAAAAACTAACATGGTGTTTTATGATTGACATTTTTAAAATCTTTCTTCAATGATTATTTGCTTATCTTTTTTTTTTAACTATTCAACAAAACACGCCTAATTTTTCCCTGACAGTTCGTGGCTCTCGCGTCAACAGAAATGTTGGTTTCTGTTGTCGGGTCATTTTTTAAATAGAAATCACAATTTTCTTTTATAATGGTGAATTTATTGAAGAAATCTTTGTTTTATAGTTCGTCACTCCTCGGAGAAAAGAGGAAATTTGGTTTAAAATAAGGGAGTCTTTCTCTTATTTGTGCGAATATTAAAATTTCTCCTTCTAAAAAAACTGATTTTGTTCTTGTTCTCTGTTCGTATCCTTTACTATTTCCAGAATATTTTGTGTGATTGGTAGTGAATCAGCTTTGGTTAGACATGGCTAGGATTGCGAATGGTATGTTGACCTAGGCACCCTTGATCTTGTAGATGACTCCTTAGACAAAGGCTTAGTGACCACCCCTGAAAGAAGTTGGTGTTTGCTCAAAACCATTGCAGCATTTCTGCTGATTTATTAAATGTGCCTCTGTGTACATAGATTGTCTATTTATGGTTTCCTATACACATTAAGAACTTTGCATTTCCTGCTAGAAGCTATATTTTCAACATTTTAAGTCCTGTAGTAGTTATGCCACTTCATCCGACTCGTGTGCCCGTGACCGAGATAGTGCATGTTACTCATATTTTCTGACTTTGTGATATAAGAAAGAAAGTAAAATTTAAGGGCAACCAATTCTTGTAAAGTATGAAAAGGCCGAAAAAATAATTTTTAACAGAAATACAGCAAATAAATTAAAATGAATGTTGTGAAGGTTTATACAGTATGGTCGAGTCAGGATTTGATAGCAAATTGACTACATTCTCGATGGCAATACCAAATTTAGATTTTAAACTCGTATTCAGGTGACCTAAAAAGAAAAATGAAAAAAATAAACACCCTCAGACGTATATACTCTCCAGCAGTGTATCAAATAGTACGGCTTTCGAAGTGGGAGACTCAAGGCTGCCCCTAATGATGACGGAGTAACTCTCGAACTTGTCGGTCGGACGTGGGGTCTTTTCGTCACGGTTGCATCAGTCACGACTTGCGGGGGAGTGTTGCTAATCTGGGGCCTTTGATCACTTTATTAATAATTCACCTGGGTTTACTGTGCTGGAAGTTTCTCTCGTAAGGTCGGGCTCCTTTTTGGGTAATAAGGATGATGGGTTTGTGAGAGGTGTCTCTCATTCCGAAGTGATAAGAAGTAGAACGAGACCTCGAGAGCGCTGGATAAATATGGGGATGGATGCGCTGGAAAAAAAAATGGCCGGGTTATCCAGAAAGAGTGGGTTAGTTCACGAGATAAGGCTGAATACAGTAGTGTCTTCAGGGTGGATGAACGTGCTTTTGATGAAAACATTCAGCGTTTGTGTTTCAAATGGCTTAAGTTGTGGTAATTGTTTTGCACAGATTGTTCGTCTATGAATCAGGAGTTTAAGTATGACTACTGCATCAGACCATTTTTATTTGAATTGTTAATTTATTCGAGATTAAATTTCTTTATTTTAATTTTCCATTCCTTCTCTCTTTACACTTTCCTGTTTCTTTGACAAAAGACCTCTCTCTCTCTCTATCTCTCTCTCTCTCTCTCTCTCTCTCTCTCCTCTCTCTCTCTCTCCGTATCTAACCAAAAACCTGTCTACGCCCTCCCCACACCATCACCCCCACCCCGTAAAGGCCAGGGGTCACCTGTCCAGCCGTAGGCTGGCGTAACCAATGTGCTGAGCAGACCTCTTAATTACCTCTGATTAATTAGCGAAGGTAAGTTATGATTATCTCTTATTTACAGTGTAACCAATTAAGACATTTTTACACTTTTATTCTCCAACTAAAGCTCGGTTTCTTCCGACCATAATTACCTGTAATTTTACGACTTTCAATTATAGATAAGGTACCATTCGCCAATTCTTTCGTATTAGTGGCCAATATGTTTGAAATTTCTCGTCTATAAAATAGAAAATCTTTATTGCCTCGCTCGTTCTTCGATTTTATTGATTTTTAAAAAATTGTTGTTGAACGAGTTCGAATTTCTAGGTGGTTTTTATTTCTGTTAATTTTTTTCTTTAGCTGAGATGAATTGGTATTTATCACGAATACTTCGACTTAGTATATTTTTACTCAAAGTATGCTTGTCATAATCATCTTTTGATGTGTCTTTTCATTGATTTTTTTTTTGTAATTTCTCTCTCTCTCTCTCTCTCTCTCTCTCTCTCTCTCTCTCTCCTCTCTCCTCTCTCTCTAAAGAGAGAGAGAGAGAGAGAGAGAGAGAAACCTAACGTCTGAAAATTATAGAAAAAAGCTTTTCGTAAGAGCCAACCGAACAGTAAAGGAAGAATTCGAAGAGAGAGAGAGAGAGAGAGAGAGAGAGAGAGAGAGAGAGAGAGAGAGAGAGAGAGAGGTGCAAACGGATCCCTTGATTGACAGCGGAGGGCGATATTGGCGCGATACGCCAATCCGAGCTGTGATGGATGGTGCACTCCTTTGACATTTATGATGGTCGACCTGAATATGATATGAGGACTCTAATATCGACCTTATCGACCTCCCCCGATCTTATCTTGAGGGATGATCTTACCGGAGAGTTTCTATTTCTATGGTGACACGAGAAAGATATATATATATATATATATATATAAATCATATCTATTCTATATATATATATATATATATATAATATATTCATATATATAATAAAACCTCAAGTCATATTTCTCTCATAATAGCCGAACGGCCGAGTCGACTGACTGTCTGTCACTGTATCTAGACCAAAAGGCCTAAATCCGAATCCGGGTGTGCGTATTAATTATGATTTTTCCTGGATGGGCGATATTCTCATAATATAGTGAATTATTGTGTATGTGATATTTGTGGCTTAATATTTAATATATATATATATATATATATATATATATATATAGATATATATATATAATTAATATGTGTGTAGTAGGTTACATATTTAATTTTATATATAAATTATATATATATACATATATATTTTTAATATATATATCTATTTTTCAAAAAAAAATGGGTTTTTTTTGGGGGGGGGGGGTATATGTACATATATATTTTTATATATTATATATATTATTATCTATATA
The DNA here is from genome assembly GCF_015104395.2 of Macrobrachium nipponense. Classification (NCBI taxonomy): domain Eukaryota; kingdom Metazoa; phylum Arthropoda; class Malacostraca; order Decapoda; family Palaemonidae; genus Macrobrachium; species Macrobrachium nipponense. The sequence goes on from NC_061095.1 coordinate 4,794,627, forward strand.
TTAATATATATATATGTATGTATATTACATATATATTTTATATATTATATATATCTATATATATCTTATATATATATATATATATATCATATATATATGTATGTATATATAGACATATATATATATTATATAATATATATACATAGTATATAATATATAAGTATTTATATTAATAATATATTAAATATTATTATATATATGATATATATTAATAAATATAATTTAATAATATAAACTATATATATACAAATATATAATATATATATAATAAATTATTAAATTATTATATTAATAAATATAATATAATTAGAAGTATTATATATATATATATATATATATATGTACGTATATATATATATACATATATATATATATATATATATATATATATATCTATATATGTATATATGTATATATCTATATATATATATATATATATATATATTATTCTTGTATCACAATATTTTTCACGTATATATCAGATTCGACTACGCATAATCAAATCAGTCCAATACAGCGAGTTAGCAGACAGGAAATATTCAGATTATCTATTTATTTTCGTCTTGTCATTGTAAGATTATTCGTTCTTGCGGTTTCCAGAGGGCAGGCGCTGTCAAAACAGTTTTTCCCGTCTTTTCTATAATTTTCTCATTTTTCAAAAAGTATTTCCGTTGCGGTAAATATATAGGAGTTGAAGTGGAAATACCAGTTGACTGACGTTTTAAGTAATTGTATTTTTATCGGCCTTTTGCTCTTTATTGTAGCATATTTCTGAAGCAATTTTTTTTAAATACTTTCATTTCTGAGAACTGTTTGTCTGTCATTGAATATATAGAACTAAGTCACGGAAGTTGCTCAACGTTTTTCTGAGTTTTTCCTAAATCATTATTTTTTGTCTAAAGAATATTTGTCAACCGATTAAGAGAATCTGCTATGAACCGTAAATTATCATTATTAGACATGTTAAGTTTTTTTTATTAAAGTAATTTTTTTAAAACTAAGAGCACTAAAAAATTTCAAATCAACCAGTGTAATACGTAAATTTCGAAAACGCATTACAGAAATATGACATTAAAAATTCCTTTTAAATAGAACGTTCCTAAAAGACATTCTCTTTATATATGTTGCACTGGTAATATCCTCTGGATAAAGCAGAGGAATAACGGGAAAATACAAAAAGAAAAGATGATATTTCGAGGGAATTCCATCCTGTCACAGAGTTCAGAAACGAGGAAGGATTCCCGTTGGCAATGCCTTTTGTTCATTATCTACGGCGCATTGAAATCTCCTTTCTTAATTTCCCCTAAGTTTTCGTGTAGATAATTTTCTTCTGGAATACTTAAGGCAGTTTCCTATTAACCTCTTCCAGCAGTTAGCTCTCTCTCTCTCTCTCTCTCTCTCTCTCTCTCTCTCTCTCTCTCTCTCTGTGAAGATCGTGGTTGCCTCTTTTCATTCATGAAATGCTTTTATGCTTCAAGATACGACCGATGGATTTCTCTCTCTCTCTCTCTCTCTCTCTCTCTCTCAAGATCGTGTTTGCCTCATTTCATTCATGGAACGCTTCCATGCTTCAAGGTACGACTTATTATATTTCCTGTTTCATGTTATTTTTTTTTAGTTTTTTCCTGAAGTTTGTGTGATTTGAATTTCATTATATATATAATATATTATATATATATATATATATATATATATATATATATATATATATATATATATATTATATAAATTGACACAGACATATTAAAACAGCAAAGTAAAACTGCAAAATCGAACAGTGAAACTAAATTTTCTTGTAAATTCGTGGAGATAGGAAAGTATATATTGCCACCATGTGATATATTATTAATTCAACCATTCTTCTTTTTATTTCTTATTTCTGCAGTTTTCTTAGCAAGCAAATGCAACTGCAAATTCTCCGTAACGCTCAATAAAAAAAGGGAACAGTTTAGCACCCGACTCCCGACTCCGGGAGATAGGGCACAGATATGAAAACAAACTTTCTCCCTAAACACCGACGGGGCATTATCGAGGCTGACCCCTGACTTCTATAAATCCGAGGACTGTTTAATGCGGCATCACGTCCTATTTTCGAGTCAATTGTATGAAAGTCCCTCTAAGTGCGCTTGAAATCAATTATGGACCCGGATACAAGGACGCCGCGGGAGCGTATTGTGCAGAGAAGGGGCTTTTATCGGGGTATACCGACCAGAGCCTTTGTTGCGGGGTTGAATTAGAGTATTAAACAGTTAGCGGGAGGCGTCCGCTCTCTCTCTCTCTCTCTCTCTCTCTCTCTCTCTCTCTCTCTCTCAGCTGGTGGTTTTAAGGGTCACAAGGGAGCTTCAGTTTACGAAAAAAGGAAGGTGTTTGTGAAGCCGAATTACGTGGCTCGAGGTTTACAAGCGTGTAATACTGACCGCTGGGAGGTGAGGAAACAGCTACAGTACATTGGGGGAGAGAGAGAGAGAGAGAGAGAGAGAGAGAGAGAGAGAGAGAGAGAGCTAGTGCTCTGAGGGATTATGGGTATGAAGACACTCCTTTGTTGAGAGAAGGAGTGATGGGGGGCTGGAGAGGGGTGGGCAGGACGTACAGTCTACCACACAAATGATAACACTCGCCGGGACCCAAAATCGTACAAAAAAGTTGAATGGAAAAACTTTATTCCAAATTTGCAGTCCTTGGATGAAGTATTTGTAAGTGTTATGTATTTTTTTCCATTTGTTTAACCAATTTGATTTACTTTCCGCTGACGTTATAATCTCAAAATATAATATACAAATTCATTCCTCGCTCTGAGGTTCATAAACAAATTTGTGCAAACAATTTGTAATCTCATTATTGTTCTAGTGCATTAGAAGGCTTTCGTCATAAAACATCTTTAAACAAATTTATTTATAGTATTCCTTCTTTCCAAAGTTAGATGTCTGAATATACATGAGAGAGAGAGAGAGAGAGAGAGAGAGAGAGACGAGAGATAGAGATGAGAGGAGAGAAGAGAGAGAGAGAGAGAGAGAGAGAGATTTGTAAAGGGATTACTCATCCCCTTAAAAGAGATTAAGGCACCAAATAAAACAAGATTACGCCCTCACTGATAAACGTAAAATCTATTTTATTCATAAATTATGGTCCGCGTCATAGCATAAACACCTCTTTCTTATCTTTTCTATTTTGATAAAGATAATGGAAATTTTAGCCTAAAACTTTGCACTTAGCACGTGGCATTATATGTACAAATTTCAAAGCTAATTCCTCTGAAAACCTTTTAGAGGTAATGGCAAATCAAATACGGGTGAAAAGGATCCATTATCTGGAGAAAATGGACCTTACCACTCTGCAACTCAAAGAGTGAAATAGAATATGCTTATGATATTATTGATGATTTCCATCCGATAGAAAATTGGTTGTTTTCTCTTCAAAATATTCAGCGTTCGTTTTCAATGGCCATGCTAATGTTCTCGTAGAATTTAAATTCTTTGGTTCATATCAATTTTAAAAAGCATTTATATTGACCCTGATTTTTATGCAATTCACCTTTTGGTTTTCTGTAAAATAAAACTATATTGCCGCCTTTTTCTGTCCATCAGCACTTAGTATTTCTGTCCGACCTCAGATCTTAAAAAACTACTGAGGCTAGAGGGCTGCAAATCTGCATGTTGATCTTTCACCCTCCAATCGTCAAACATATCAAATTGCAGCCCTCTAGCCTCAGTAGTTTTTTTATTTCAATTAAGGTTAAAGTTAGCCATAATCGTGCTTCTGGCAACGATATAGGACAGGCCACCACCGGGCCATGATTAAAGTTTCACAGGCCTTGGCTCATTCAGCATTATACCGAGACCAACCCAAAAGATAGATCTATTTTCGGCGGCGTTGATTATACGCTGTAGCGGCCGTACAGAAAACTCAATTACGCCGGGAAGAAATTTCTGCGAATGTTTTACTTGTTTGATTGTAAACTGAATTGGTGTCAGTACCTGGAATTTTTTTTATCAAGTTCTGGATGAAAACAATTACTTCAGTGCTTGTATCCAAATCGTATAGATTTGTCCATCTCTTCTAATTTCCCCCAACGAATTGTCCTAGCAAAATAGGAAGTTTGACACAATACAATTCTGAATACATTTTACTTCTTGTTGTTAAGGCTTAAATGATATATATTTCCTCCCTATAAATGCATTTCCTCGCTTTGTGCTGAGTGTCTGCAAGACATGTTTATATCAAAACTATGTTGCCTCATTCTATAACAATGTTACCGTCCAAAATTATAGTGATTTTAAAAAATTGTCATTTAATAATACCGTGATTGTCGTATTGCAAACACAAATACAAAATTATCAGATATCGTCTGTGTTTATAAGATTTTCCGCGAAGCATATCATTTAGTCAGATTATTGATCATTTTTGAAACGGTGAAGTTTCTTCGTTTGTATTTTTTCAGCTCTTTTCAATACCGCATTTTTTTTTTATACTCTGAACACTCTTGCCTCTTATTTGCTTCTAATCTTTCACTGCGGAATATTTTGCACGTAAACGAGTAGAGAAGTTTCACTTTCGTAAGATTTTGTTTTGTGTTCCCTTGGGCAAAGCTCAGGGTTCTATCCTCAGTTTTTTATTATTATTTTTCATTTTTCTATTTTTTTATTATTATTTCTTTCCTTTTTTTTCAAAAAATATACTTTTAAGGCTTTATCTCGTTTTTTAAGTTATTCTCTGTATACTACCGTACTCTCTCTCTCTCTCTCTCTCTCTCTGTGGGTTTTGTGCCTAGCTGCATTCTCTCTCTCTCTCTCTCTCTCTCTCTCTCTCTCTCTGTGGGTTTTGTGCCTAGCTGCAATCTCTCTTCTCTCTCGCTCTCTAGTTTCTCTCTCTCTTCTCTCTTCTCCTCTCTCTCTCTCTCTCTCCTTCCTAGTCTCGGAGCGAAATGAAAATAGATTTATCTTATACGGTTCATTGCTTACCCTCTCTGGCCACAATATGTATTATTCATAGCTTTATTTATTGCCAAAGTCAGTCCCTGGCATTTCGACATTTTTTTAATTCGCTTTTTTTTTATTTTCTCATTTCGGATGTCCGATAGAAGACGGTATGGGAGAGATTGCATTGAATGCTATGCTATCAAGTTCATCTCTTTTTTTCTTTCTTTTTTTCTTTTTTGCCGTACAACGGACAACGGATGTATTTCATAATAATAATAATAATAATAATAATATAATGTAATAATAATAATAATAATAATAATAATAACTAATAATAATAATAATAATAATTATTATTATTATTATTATTATTATTATTATTATTATTATTATTATTATTATTATTATTTTGAAGATAATACCTTATTCATATGGAACAAGCCTACATGGGTCAACCTTCAATGGAATATGGCGTTCTTTTGACAGAAGTTACCGACGGAAATGGGAAATATAGAAAAGAAATAGATCAGTTATTAGAAAAAATATAACTTAATTACATTACTAGATATAGATAAAAATATAGGTTAGTAAAGTACAAGGGGAATTTTTATGGGGGAGCAATGAATTGCTTCTTAGCTTGAACTTTTGATAGATGTTCTCGTTGCACTACATCCTCAGAGATGCTATTCCACAGTCTAACTGTATGAAGAATGTATGACCTCTGTAATCGAGAGAAGTTAGTACGTTAGTACCGTATAGTAGTATCACAGAAAGGTACATTTAATTATTTGGACGGTCTTTCACCTTTTAATTAATTAAATTCCGACCAGGAACGTCGGAACATTGGTCTTCTATACTCCTATTTTTAAAATCGCCGTCCTCATTTTCCTATTTGTAATCTACGATAGCATAAAAAAAAAATAGTTCTTGCTACCTTTATAAAGAGACTGACATAACATCCTGTTGCTTAAATCACCTTGGAAATATCCAGGCGGATTTAGTCTAGGATATCGGCGTCGTCTTCCTATTCGAGAGAAAAATGTCTGTATTTTCCATTTTCCTTCTTGAGGAAAGACCTGTTTTCACCAGAATTGATTTCGTCATACGGAAGAATGCAGCTGATTCCTACTTAACCAGCTCTGGGTCGAGGTTTAATCGAACGTGCTCCCTTGTCGATCATTTTGGTCTGGGCTAGGAAAGGATGTGTGGTTTATTCATTAAAAAAAAATATTGTTTTTAGTGTGAATATATATGAATACGTTAGTCGTGAAAATGCAGCTTAATGTTGGGCATAATCAAACATCATACTTTTTTGTCTAAGCGTGTCTGGGAAAGATAAAGGGTAGTAGGGTGCTGGGTCTATAAACTTTTACTTTTTAATGATTTTCAAGAAATAGGCCTTGATATAGTTCACTTGTAAATGATCACATTTTCTTGGGTTATTCTTAGTGATTTCCTTGAATCTGTATTAGTCAATGCTTTCTGTGTATCTGTAATTTTCAGTTTAAGCCCAACATGTCCAGGGTTGTTTTTCCTTGCCTTCTTCATTCATGTTGGAAATTAAATAATTTATTTTTTTCTATATGAATTTTCCATTTTACTTTGTTGTATAAACCCCAAATTAAAAGTTTACTTTCATATTCGTTTGTGAACTCTTAATTGGTGGGAATCGCTAAATATCCAGGGGTAATAAAACCGTACAGTTACTGGATAATAATACCTATACCTTCCATGTGTTTATATGTTTTTGAATGTTTATATACATATATTTGCATAAACCTGTATGTATATATAAATATATATATATCTATGTAGAATCTACCTGAAATATATATATATATAATAATATACGGTATAAATACGTGATGATAGTCTTATATATTATATAATATATTAATCGATATAGTTATAAATATATATATATATATATTTATTTATTATATAGAATAAATATATATACATAATATAATTTATATTTAGTATATATAGATATAGATATACACACACACACACACACATATATATATATATCGTATATATACACATACAATTCAAAGACGAATTGCTTATTTTTCAATGCGTACAAGAGATCCATCCCACCACGAATCCCTACGTAATTATAATGAGAGAACGTACTTTAGACCGAGCTTTGGGACGGTTCGTAACGTCCTCAACGATCAGACCTCGCCATCTCGACCCTCTCTTATACGACAGTTACTAATAAATAACCAAAAACGCAATAAGCAACCTCCCTGAACCAAAGACGATCGTTTTAATTCCAACACCCTTCGTCGAAAGCCTTCGGAAATCTGGCTCCAATCTCACACTTTGAAGACGGGTCTCCGGCCTGCGATATATCACGGGTAATTGCATACCCACGGGAGATCCATCAACGCGTCACCCTGCCCACGCCTGCCCCCTCACCCCGTCCGAAGACCACCTTTTGACACCTCGGAGACGCGCGGGGGTGGAGGAGGCGTCGGGTTGTGGGGGAGGGGCTCCGTCGCAAGTGAGCCCAGGTGACTGAGTCAGGGCTCGGGGTGTGTATAGACAATAGCGTCGGAGGCTCTCAAATGAAAGGCTGGAGACTGTTTGGATTGCCGGTCGCAGATAAGTAGATGCAGAGATGCGCGCGCAGATATGCAGAGATGCGCAGATCAATTGTTTAGATAACGCTCGGGGCGCAGGCCCCGTCTTGGCGGTTTTATTGATAAGTGCGTAGTCGGATGGACTGAGAGACAGTCAGGCAGACGGACAGGAGTTTACGAAAGTGGGGTTTGATAAACTTGAAATATGAATCGAGGAATCGAATTGTGTGATATATACTACATAGATAGCTTAAATCATAAGAATTCATATGGACTGTATAATACGTACAGACTTTATACTACTCCTTAGGAAGGTAATGACGTCAGTGCAACTCACCTGGTGCACTGCAGGCATTACTGGAGGGTGTTTGCAGCCTCCCTTTCGCCCCTTAACTATACCTACATTTTAGCCTTTTAGATTACTATGCACAATTTTAAGTGTATAGAAGCAAAGTAGATAGATACTGCATCATGAACTGCATATATGGTGATCTTGAAACGGAGAGAGAGAGAGAGAGAGAGAGAGAGAGAGAGAGAGAGAGAGAGAGAGAGACTGGCCACTTCGGTACAGTTTCAGTTAACAGAAACAAACTGGATGGGTATTCAACAGTTACACTGCTTGTAGGGTGTTCTTGAAACCTAGAGAGAAAGAGAGAGAGAGAGAGAGAGAGAGAGAGACTAGTCAGTCTGGGTGAGGGTAAGGGTATGGGCGAGGAAGGGTATCCTCATCTCACTACTGTCATTCTCTTGTAAGCACTTGCCTGTAACGTCAAAATATTGGGACATAAAAAACACGCGGATTGAATCGCGGCTCGCCAAGAACGGAACCACAAAAGGGCAAGTTAACCGCCCACTGGAAGAAGGCCTCTCTCTCTCTCTCTCTCTCTCTCTCTCTCTCTCTCTAGCACATTTGCATGACAACGAGAGTCGTTCCGCGGAATGCCAGGGCGCGTGCGTGGCCCGTTTCTCGCATAAAGCACACTCCTCTCGAGTCAATCCAATTGAACCGCCGAAGACTCGAGTCGAGGTCGGAGTCGTAATCCAGAAAAAAAGAAGAAGAAGAAGAAGAAGATCGACAGTTTTGTTTACAAAATAAGCTCTCGGGGGTGACCGGTAACCACCTGGCCTCAAAGGCCAATCCATCAGTTTTATGGGGACCCAGTGGAATAAAGCACTGGACAGTTTTATATCTGCAAAGAGGGGCCTTTACTTATGCGTCCTGGGATTTTACGCTCCGTTGCGAAGTTCGTCTAAAAAAAGGAAGAAGAATCTGAGCGAATGGGAGACGACAGTTGGGGATGTAATACTTTAGAGTCGACTTAGTAAGTCTTGACTCTGTTCGGATTCTGTTTTTTCTTTGTTGCATTGTTACATTTGCTATAAAGTTTTGCCTTTTGCCTATTTATCGCATAGATTCGTTTGAAAATGAAGCATTAAGTTATTAATTACTGGTTAAAATTTGAAAGACACTCGGCAAAATAATGAGACCTTTCAACTGAGTTAGAGGTCTATACCCTAAGCCCAGAACCGTATAAAAAAGAAAACTTATTCAGTGTCAAACTGAAAATCTCAATATCTCTACATTGCCTGTTTGAAGACACCATTAAAAGTAAACTGATTAACATTATTATAATTTATTATTCATTCGAAATAAGACGTAAATATGTACTTACATAAAATAAACCTTGACAAGCTGACGAGAAGTTTGAGAGAAAATCTGACAACATTCTAATTCCTAATGCAAATTCGTCATTTTCCTGGTTAAGATTTATTGTGCATAAATTGTGCATAAATTTGACGCAGTAGTAAATACATTTTTTCTGTTGTGTATGATGAAGAGAATATATAAATTTCAGATGATAATTATGAGTAAATGGAAAATTTCCTGTTGTTATATTTGACATAAATATTCTTGCAATGCTGGCCCAAAAATTTCGTGGATAAAGATTTCTAGTCCCATTTGATGATATTCAAATTATGAGAAAGTTAACAATGTACCATACTTGTCGCCAGAAATATGATTTTGCGATTATTAAACATCTAGAAATCGAGTACGAGTGATGAATCTATAAGTTATAAGTCACTTACACCACAAATGATTTACTGATATTACTAATGGATGTCTACGGAAAATGACTCTCTCTCTCTCTCTCTCTCTCTCTCTCTCACACAGGATTTTTGGAATAAGGAAAAGCTTTCTAAATCATCATATAAAAAAAACTTCATTTGTCCAAAAAAAAAAAATGCTCTGAAAGGAAGCACATTGAATTATAAAAACAATTAGATTTGAAAAGCTAAATAGAATGAAGAAATGGATTCTACTAAGGATGCTGGCCAGGCCGACACAACCCGGGGGGAAGGCCACGCGTGACCCAGCCTTGACCCCGATTTTTTTAACAGGGGGTTGGGGGGGGGGGGGGGGCAAAGTAGCCACCAGAGCTGCTGCTCAGTTGAGTAGCCTCATCTTCAGGAAGCGGCTGTTTTTATGGGCGCCTTGAATAGCCAATTAGCCGAGTATTCAAAACAGCAGCTCTGTTATTCTTGGGATAGGCAGCTCCTCCTCCTCCTCCTCCTCCTCTTCTTCTTTCTGTGCTTCTTCTTCTTCTTCTTCTCTCCAGCTGTAGTCGCTTGGGGCTCATTGATGCCTCTTCTTCTCCTTCTGAGCTAGTTGGATCCCCGATCCGACCTGGGCTTTTAGTTTTCTGTAAAAGAAAAACTATTGTGCCGGCTTTGTCTGTACGTCCGCCCTCAGATCTTAAGAAAAACTACTGAGGCTAGAGGGCTACAAATTGGTAAGTTGATCATCCACCCTTCACTCATCCAACTTACCAAATGGCAGCCCTCTAGTCCCGGTAGTTTTTTTTTTAAATTTATTTTACTTAAAGTTGAATTAGCCCTAATCATGCATCTGGCAGCGATATTGGAAAACCATCACTGGCCAGTGGTTAGCTTCGTGGGCCGCGGCTCATACAGCATTATACCGATGTATTTTCGGTAGCTTTGATTATACAAAAAGCTCGATTGAGCCGAAGAAACTTCAGCGCATCTTTCTACTTTTTTTTAGCACTTGTTTGCCAAATTGCCTCTTTCAGGAAGCTGTGATTAAAGATAATAGAGACGCAACTCGGGACATCATTTACGAAGGATTGCTAACACGGGTCATTATCTTACATTATCATCTCTCGTCATGACCATTTAAGAGATGAGGGAAATGGAAGGAGGGGGAGGACGGGCGAATGGGAAATGCGAAAATTTGTTTCAGGGATAGAAGTCGGTTCTTGTCATTTCCTGGGTTTGGGCCTTCATGAATTTTAAAGTTTCCTTCATGAGCGTTTCAGATAGTGAATTAGATAGCCAAGCTTTTGAGAGAAGTAGCTGAAGGGAATTGTTAGTTTTAGCACTTTGTCTAGTGTCAATTCTTCATTTGTCACTTGGCTATAGAAATTAGAGATTATGTTTACCCTGAGGAGTGTGTTTTACCCTAATGAAGGTAATGCCTTGACATATGTAAGCCTCAAGTTTTATAAGAAATTACACTATCACTTTTACATATCATTTAAAAACCCATTTACATAATAACCGAGTTATACATAAACATGTTTATGTATATACAGTATATATATATATATATATATATATATCTATATATATATATATATATAGATATATATATATATATCATAGAGAGAGAGGAGAGAGAGGAGAGAGAAGAGAGAGAGAGAGAGACTCATCAAGAAAATGAAGCACGGTTTATTTATTTCTCTCTTCTTTCCCATATGGTACAATGGAAAAGTCTGTTCACATACGGAGAGAGAGAGAGAGAGAGAGAGAGAGAGAGAGAGAGAGAGAGAGAGAGAGAGGTGGAAGGGTCAGCGGGGCTAGAAATATACCGGAGATTGAACCAGAGGCCAGCCGTGTCCTTGTATAAATAATGCGAGAGGTTTATGAAACCCACAAAATACGGGATATTTAATTGATACTCAGATGTATAGGATCTCTCTCACAGGATGGCTACGTGGGTGGTCACGGACGCCAGTGCAACAACAGCCAGGATTCGTATCTCTCTCTCTCTCTCTCTCTCTCTCTCTCTCTCTCTCTCTCTCTCTCTCTCTCTCTCTCTCTCAGAGAAGGGACAGAACTGGGAGGAAAAGATCTTTTGAAATATATGACAAATTCTGACTGGCGCTTGGAAAAGTTATTTGCCTATTGCGAGAATCGTCCTCTCTCTCTCTCTCTCTCTCTCTCTCTCTCTCTCTCTCTCTCTCTCAGGAGAAAGACTTCTTTTGCATTATATGATAAATTTAGACCTGTACTCGGGACAAAAAGTATTTTGAGTATTTGTTTATGGCAAGATTCATTTCCCTGTCGTCAGCAATTATTCCCTTTCCAGTCCTCCACGACCGAACGAACTCGGTAGTTTCCGAAAACGTAATTGATAATGACGGGACCTAATGTTCGGCTTAATGCCGTTCAGATTAGAGGCAAAGTCGTCGTTTGTTTCATTAATTTTCCCTGCTGGGAAAAAAAATTGTGTGTCATCTTTTTTTCGTGACAAAAAAGATAATAAAGGGACTTTCTTAGTTTGGAATTTATAGCCTCGTGAGGTGTAATCAGCTGTTGCCACTTGATAGCAGGGCTGTCTTGAAAACAGTGTTTTCAAGTTTCTTAATTAATTTTGAGTTTTCCTAGGCATCTATTTTCCTTCTCCAGGGAGGTACTTAAACTCGGATAAACAGGGGGAGAGGGGAGAAAGAGGGGGATGAGATCGAGGGGAGGGAAGGAACAGTCTTTGAAGTTCTTTAATTGATTCTGAATTTTCCCAGGTACTTATTTTAGCAGAGAGGGTTTTTTTTTTTGGAAGTACTGAAACTAAGATAAATAAGAAGGTGGGAGTGGGGGAGGAGAGAAGAGAGAGTTGGGAAGGGGAAGGGGGGGGGGGGGGGAAGTAGGCTTGGGGGGGTAGAAGGGTAGAAATCATCAAAAAATAAATCTTAAATACGAAAAAATACGCAATTTCCCCTCCACTCCTAATGAACGTTGAGAGTCAACTC
>NC_061095.1:4812181-4822181 GCF_015104395.2 Macrobrachium nipponense
TATATATATATATATATAATTTTTTATTTATATAGATATTATTATATATATATATTATGTATGTATATATTGATATAATTAATTTATAGGGTATTTGTATTATTATATCTAATGGTTATGTATATTTATATAATATATCAATATATATTTATATTATTATATTATATATATAATATAGTATATACATATAGTATTATACATAAGTTCATATATACATGTATGCGTGTGTATGTATATATACAATTTAATCCAGCAGCCCACTCACTTAGTATGTGCACTACTCAAAGAAACTTCCAAATTATATTAGCAAAATCAAGAAATATCGCGGGGTAATATGATTTAAGAAATTCAAGCTGCACCTCGCCCAAACATTTGGGCCTCAAAATGAGGGAAAGATTTGTTATTCTCGCAGAAATTTAGGCAAAATATTTGAACGTGACTGACAGGTAGTTTATGTCAGTAGATGATGAGGTTGGAAAGAGGGTAAGAGAGAGATTTGACGAAAGTGGACAGGTTTCTGCTTATTATTATTATTATTATTATTATTATTATTATTATGTATTATTATAAATATTAATTATTATTATTATTATTATTATTATTATTATTATGTTTTATTATTATTATTATTATTATTATTATTATTATTATTATTATTATTATTATCATTATTTTATTATTATTATTATTATTATTATTTCTTATTATTATTATTATTATCATTATACAGACTTCGTTAATAGTTTGTCACTTGAGCTAGATATTGTTATTATTATTATTATTATTTATTATTATTATTATATTATTATTATTATTATTATTATATACAGATTTCATTAAAACAACTTAGTCACTTGAACTAGAGATTATTATTGATTATTATTATTATTATTATTATTATTATTATTATTATTATTATTATTATTATATTATGCCAATTCCAAAGGAGCCATATGTCCTTCATTTCAAAACGGGTCATATTCTTCTCTCTCTCTCTCTCTCTCTCTCTCTCTCTCTCTCTCCCGAAAGCAACCTTAAAATGTCACCAAATCACCGTGGAGGCAGCAGCCCAATTCCCGCCTCGAGATTTATCAGACGTGATACAATGTTCCGCTAAATATATTTTAAGTTTTTAAAAGCTCTGTCTACGGGCGGGATGGCGGCCGACTTTTAGCCTTCACAGTGGGGGGACGGGGTTTTTTTGGAAGGGGAAGGGGTTGGGGGGGGGGTGAGGGGAAGGCTTTTGCGCGCGCGCTCGTTCTTTATTATAGACAAATACGCCGCTTAAGTGCTCGTAAAATGGCGGGTGAAAACAAACATTCTCCATATAGGAAAGAAGAAGAAGAAAAAGAAAAAAGAAAAACTATAAATCAAACGATTTAAACTCGGCTTTTGCTTCGACAGGACGACGTCTCTCTCTCTCTCTCTCTCTCTCTCTCTCTCTCTCTCTCTCTCCTTTAAGTTCTTGAAGCTTGTTCCTTGGCCGCTTGATTACACGAAAAATGGCGCGTAGGGAACCGCGGCGAAATTAGCGCAAGGCTGGTTATTTTTTGTCTTGGAAAAAGTGGGTTTATAGAGAGAGAGAGAGGGGGGAGGGGGGTGGGGGGGTGGGGAAGAAGTGTGGGACTGCCGGCTGGGGTAGAAGAACCTTTGTCATGAAAATGATGGCATTATGGTGGCCCGACTCTCTCATATACCAGTTTAAGGGTGAGACAGAAACCTCCCTCTGTCTTTCCCATTATTGTTATCATCTTTATTTATTGAATGATTAGGGTCCTTTCATCTCGCCGAAAGTCTTTGTGGTCCAGTTTTATTATTTTTTGGGGGGTGGGGGTTAGTGAGCAAATAGGTGTGTAAGTTATGTTTTTTATTTTAATATGGATGAGACTTCGACCAAAAGGACCCATTGGAGAATTTGAATTATTTAGCTGTAGGTGGTTGCCCAAGATTGGAAAATAAAAGCCTATGAATTACGAAATTGAAAATTCGTTAGCATGATATTCTAGAAAATTACATTTGCCTCTTTGGACTTAGATAGTTAATATACGATAAATACTGACATTATTATTATTATTATTATTATTATTATTATTATTATTATTATTATTATTATTATTATTATTATTATTATTATTATTATTATTCAGAAGATAAACCCCTACTCATACAAGAAGGCTACATGGCTGTTGACTTGAGATTCAAGCTGCCAAAGTATACGGTGCCCATTAAAACGTAGGTACCGAAGACACTAGGAAATACAGAGAGAAGAGACAAGTTATTACAAAAGCAAAAAGATAGATTAATAGTCTGAAGGATAGATAGATGAAAATATAAATAAATTGGTGAAATGCAATCTTCAGTTTAGGGGTAGTTGCCTGGCTAAGGAATTCCAGTTTTATTTAAAAGTGGTTTTAATGACGCTGATATCCCTCAAGGAAGAAATTTCGAGTATTGGCAAGCCATGTGAAATGTCCTAATGAAAATCATTGATTTAAAGATATCGAAAGATCGCTTCGAAAAGACTTGTGAAACAGAAAATCAGGGCTTTGAGAGGCTTCTTCTGATATTAGAAGCACCCTGCAGATTGGACAGCAAGTGATTGAGAAGCATCAAAATTTCACGATTAATGGAATAGCCAGTTGTTTTTGAGAATCATAAAACTTAACTCTGAAATAGGGAGCGTAAGTGGATTAAGAACAAAAACAGATACTCGAAGACTGAAGAGTCTTAAAAGATTCATTTTTAACCGCTGCAAAACAGGGGAGTCGGGCAAATGATGGAAATGAAGAGTTGATCTGCCCCCCCCCCCCCCCCCCCCCCCCCCGTCCCACCCCCCCCCGCCCCCCCAACCCCCACACCCCCCGCATCCAAGTGGGACCCACCGACAACCCATTACGCTGTCCCACTCCGGGTCGTCCGCAAAGCCTTATTTCATCTTTATATTGACAACTTCTAATCGTTAACTCGTAAAAAAAGGATTTTTTTTTTTAGGGGGGTTACCTGCTGAGCGAACCACCGCGATCATCTCTATGAACACAACCTATACTACTTACAGCTAGGGAGTCTCTCTCTCTCTCTCTCTCTCTCTCTCTCTTCTGGGGTCACCTCCTCTTCCTGGTTCTTTGGTACAATTCCCTTGATCTAGAGACCAATTAATAGAGGGAAGATCATACGGGAAAGAGAGAGAGAGAGAGAGAGAGAGAGAGAAAAGGTGGGAGGCGACTTTTGACGCTACGTTCTTCAGTGGAAAAAGGTTTATGGAAGAGAGAGAGAGAGAGAGAGAGAGAGAGAAAAGTAACCTCGCGCCTCACTCAAAGAATAAAGGGAAGAGAGAAGAAAGGATAAGAGAATAGGGACGAATAGGTCCTATTGATCCTGGCGGTTAAGGGTGGCTGAATGAGAGAGAGAGAGAGAGAGAGAGAGAGAGAGAGAGAGAGAGAGACCCCACTCGACGAGAAAAAGGCGCTGGGATTATCGCCTTGTCGGACGCCCAACGAGGCACGAAAGACTCATCAACAAGTTTCTTAAAGGGAATCTTTATTAATTCTTAGTGCCGGGGATTCCGCGAGATTACAAGCGATTGGGGAGAAGTTACTCGCTTCATACAAGGGTCGTCCCCACCTACACCTAATAAAGTAAATAAAGAAAGAAAGAAAGAAAAATAGATAGATAGAGCTAAATAATACTGCAGGAATATTCGTTGTTAGAATGTTAGTTAGCTTGCTGTTAACAGCGAATGTTTGTAAGATTTCTGTTAGCAAATTGGTAACGGAAATGAGATTTGCAATTAAGAACCTGATAAAATAAAGAAAGGAAGAAAGATAGAAATAATGCGGGAGTAGATATATATATATATAATATATATATATATCTATATATATATATATATATATATATATATATATATATATATATATATATATATATATCTACTCCTGCATTATTTCTATCTTTCTTCCTTTCTTTATTATATAAAAGATTAATATAATATATTTATTATATAAAACATTCTTCTTAAATATATTTGTAGTCTTGAAAATGAATGAAATTATCTGTATGAATCATACTTGTTGAGAGTATAGAAAAAAGTTATAATCGTTCATTTTCCTCCTTTCTATTCTCTTGATAACTATAATTTACCTTTTATTTATTCCTCTTTTTTATTTCATTATTTACTCAAATTTCTCTCATTACTCTTCAGAAATAAATGACATAAAACATACATCATAGACTCCCTTTTTTCCCTTCGCAGCTGATAAGTTTCCTACGTATTATTGACGACATTCTTTCCTACATTCCATAATTCCCACAGTGGAAGATTCCCAAATTCCAAATTTATGTCCCGTGAAATGAAGCCATTTCCCGTCTCGCTTTCCAGAATTTTTGCTGGCACCTGGTTCTTATGCCTTTCTTCCTCGCAACTCCTTACGTGGATTTAGTTTTTAGTCGTTATTTTTGACAGTCGAACAATCGTAAAATGGAGAAGAATCAACTCTATTTGATATTTAATTGTTTGTATAGTATGTAAATTTATGACGCATTTATGAAAAAGATTATTTGGAAAGAAATAGATTATTGACTTTATTTTGAAATGTTATAACCATATACTAATTGGGGTAGGCCCTGATCGTATATCACAAGCGTTCTTTTAAGTCAGTTTCCTGTATTCAACAAAATATCTTGGCGAATAACCATTGCCCCTTAGAGTAATTCTCTCTCTCTCTCTCTCTCTCTCTCTCTCTCTCTCTCTCTCTCTCTCTCTCTCTCTCGCTTCATAATCACTGCAGTCAAGTATAAAGGCCAATATCCAATTACTGACTGATAACGTGAAACACCAGAAATCTTGAAAACCCAAATTACCTGGGGTTTCTTCTTTCTCTTGCTTCACCTTTGTGTTTGCAAAAGTCTTGTCTAGCCTTCTTCTTCTTCCTCTTCTTCTTCTTCTTCTTCTTCTTCTTATCCTTTTTTTGGTTGCATTACAAACCCCTCATTACTTCTTAACCCCCAAGGCGCTCTCAGCACTCATGGCATGAGTTTGCGTGTGTGTGTGGCAGAGTGAGTGTCATAATCCCTCAACTGTGGTTGCGTTCGCGTCAGTCAATACCCAGCTGATGGTAGACTTCGCGCCCTCGCTCCTCCATCGCACGTCGAATCACTTAGCGCCCGTCCGTTGTATACAACACACCCGTCATCACTTTGGCCGGGAGACATTCGTGATCCAGATAATGGTCACGGAGGGCCACAAGCCAGCCAGACGCGGGTACCTCTCCTCAAAGGTTCTCTAGACATTTCCTCTTGTCTCTCCTCCCCTCCAACAGCGAACTTGCATCGTTCGATCTTCGTCTGTCTGACCGCCACTCCCCTCTAGGAAGGTGTTACGAACTGGGATATTTTGAAGCAATAAGTATCCATAACAATTACCCAAAAGAACATGATGATAATGATGTTTAGAAGCAAGAAATACGTTAGGATCAATAAATATTCATCACATTTGGCATTTACTAGCAATAAATATTCATCACATTTACCATTTACAAGCAATTAATATTCATCACGTTTGCCATTTACAGGCAATAAGTATTCACCACATTTACCATTTGAAGGCATGTAAATATTCATCACATTTGCTATTAATAGGCAATAAATATCCACCACATTTACCACTTGAAGGCATATAAATATTCATCACATTTGCCATTTATAGGCAATAAATATTCACCACATTTACCATTCGAAGGTATATAAATATTCGTCACATTTGCCATTTACGATTAATAAATATTCATCACGTTTACCAATTTACAGGCATTAAATATTCATCACAGATACAATTTACGGGCAATAAATATCAATCCCATTTACCATTTACAGTCAACAACTATTCACCACTTTTACCCATCCAAAAAACATGAAGATAGTAGATCTTTAAAAGCACATTTACTGCCAGAAAAAGAAGATATTAAAAAAAACACTTAACACCAATAAATATTCATCAGATTTAACCCCACTCCCCTCCAAAAATGAAGTTATTACACGCGATTACATTTACCCCGCCTCCAAATATGAAGATATTAAAAGACACTTAGCAGCGATAAATATTCATCACAATTACCCACCCTTCCCACCCACCCCCTCCAAACAATGAAGATATTACAAGATATTAAGGGATATCATTTCCACCTTGAGGAACAACTAACCCTCCCCACCCACTCCCTACCCCCTCCCCTCTCTCTCCGCAGCCGATACATCAGCGTCAGGAAACGAATCCTTTTTAATCCTTATTTGGCAGTGGGTCCTTCGCGTCACTGTGCCTCCAAACATGAGTTACGCGAGACCCCTGCATGGCAATTACCGTACAATTACCGATTAGAGATTCTCCATTTCCCCGAGTCGAGAGAGAGAGAGAGAGAGAGAGAGAGAGAGAGAGAGAGAGAGAGAGAGAGAAAGTGAGAGAGAGAGAGTTCGCGTGCGTGGACAGAATCGACTATTCTTATTCCGGGTTGGTCAGCGACTTGATTTCCTGTGCGTGAAAAAAAGGAGCAAGAAGGTGTATATGAAGTCTGGATCTTTATTGATTTTTTTTTGTAAGGGCGTATAGGAAAATTGGAGTATTATGAGAGTATTAGGCCAGTAAAGAACATGAATGAAAGCAAGCTAGAGAGAGAGAGAGAGAGAGAGAGAGAGAGAGAGAGAGAGAGTTACAAGGATTAGGATGTCTCAAAGACTTGTTAGTCCATCCGAGGAGACATCGTGTGCTCACTTATCTGTAGGAGCAGGTTTTACTGTTCATTCACAGCGTCCTAAAGATTCTGTCTAGCTTTCTTTTAAACTCTTCCACACTGTTGCTGTTTACAACTTCTTGTGGCAGTTTATTCCATGAGTCACATATCTTCTATGTAAAGTAGTTCCCACAGTGGGATGTGTTGTATCTCTTCAGTTCTAATTCCCATCCATTATTTTTTGTCTGGTTGAACAAAGTGCAGAGATATGAAGAATTACACCATGGAATACTAGGAGTGTTCAAGCGCAACTAACCGTCTCTCTTCCCTCCCTGAACGCGGCTGTGATATTTGTCACCCCTCCTGAAAGAGGCTGTTGTATCTCTTTCCCTCATGAACGCGGCCGTTGCAATTCTTCCTCTCCTGAACGCCGCTTTGATCCCATAAGCCCATCCGAGACGTTATCTTACAAAGCCGTCATCGCCAGCTCTACCATTACTGTCAGCATCATATCACATTCTCTCTCTCTCTCTCTCTCTCTCTCTCTCTCTCTCTCTCTCTCTCTCTCTCTCTCTCTCTGCTTTGATGAGAGAGAGAGAAAGAGAAAGAGATTTGAGCTGGGTATTTTTTCCATGTCAATAAATACCTCTTGCACGAACGTCCTGATCCACTTATAACTTACCTAGGTTGCTGTCAGTGCACTTCACGTGGTGTACCGTAGGCACATGACCCACTTTTTAAAGCCTTTTACTTGACCTCTCACTCCCTCTTCCTTTCTGCAGTCTTGGTGTTCAACCTCTCAAACTCCTCCTAAGTTAAGGTTGAGACCTTTTACGTTTAGTCTTCAGAGGTCATCATGCCCTCTTGAGTGTGGTCACGTGATTTATATAGAATATATATACATATATAATTCGTATACATATACGTATAATATAATATATATACCGTAATATATATAGTATTCATATATTCTGATTTTTTATAATAAGTATTAACATTTCAGATATATCTATTACCAATGCTGAACCTCTTAATAACAAACACTACGTTAATGAGCTAATGACAACATTTGTCTGTTTTTTTTTTTTTTTTTCCTAGGCTGTCAATTTATTTTATCACCTATTTCACTGAAAATTTGCATTAACTGTAATATGTTAAATATCTAGATACTTAACGCAACCACATCACCGCTTTCAATTTGATGGGCACTTCAATAAAACGAACACGCTCAGCATCGTCTCATTACCTTCATTTCTCCTCTCTCTCTCTCTCTCTCTCTCTCTGCATTTTCTCATCACTTCCGCCGGTTTCGAACGCAGACGATCGCCTTCTATTTGCCCGCTTCCCATAAACGTCTCTGCTTGCTCGTTCCAGCAGACAAAGTCAAAAGATAAAAGAAAAACGAAAAAAAAAAAGACTCGTAGGACTTCAATGCAGTTTTTCCTTCGTATATCTATTAGCTCCTCATCTCCATCTCCATCCGAAAGTATTTTTTATTTTAGTTTTTTTTACGACCCGTGAGGAGGTTAGGGTGAGGTTTGGGTCTGGGGCAGGGGGAAGGGGGGGGGGGTGGGGGGGGGGGTTGGTTATGGGAAATCGCCGCATCCAATTCAATTAGTAATTCTTCTCTTTCCATCAATCTTTATCGTCTCGTGATGAGATGCTGATCGTATTCAATCGCGAACTTGACGGGGATTCCTCGGGTTTACATTTTTTTTTATTATTTTTCTATTTTTATGCTTTTTTTTTATTTTGCATTTTTGATCTTGGAGCAAATGTCAGTAAGTGAATGTTTAAATGGTTTAGCTGTGGTTACGGAGAGAGAGAGAGAGAGAGAGAGAGAGAGAGAGAGAGAGAGAGAGAGAGAGAGAGAGAGAGAGATTTAGGGAAAGTAAAATAAATAAAAGTACGATGATATCAGTTATAAAGAATCAGACAGATAGATAAATATTGGATGAGAAAATACTTAAATTGTGTATGTGCATGTGTGTGTGTGTGTGTGAGAGAGAGAGAGAGAGAGAGAGAAAGAGACAGACAGACAGACAGACAGACAGAGATGGAAAATGGACTATTGCATGTATATCAAGATTTCGAAAAACAGACAACTGACATCTGTGACTGTCTTTGTGAATGACAGAGAGAGAGAGAGAGAGAGAGAGAGAGAGAGAGAGAGAGAGAGAGAGAGAGAGAGAAACTTCCCATGCTGATAAAGCAAGATAATTCCGTTTACATTATCACTGGGGATTTAAGGGTTGATATTAAACGAAGCTGAATAAAAAAAAAATCTTTTTTTTAATCAGAAAGGAGACAACACTCGAGAGTGGGATTGAACCCCACTCATGCGGCACATGTAAATGAGACTGAACCCTACAAAATATACCCGAGAGGGCCCTGTCCCTAGCCCCTAGCCCCTAGCCCCTGGTCCCTACTCCTCCACCAACCTTCAATTAACTCCGATCCCCCTAACACCTTTGAGATGCAAACCGTGCCAGCGCGCGTGACCTCTGACCCGCTTGACCCTTCCGCCGACACCCAGTTAAACGCTCCTTGTAATTAACGGCCGTAACTCTCGCCCGATCAGATGGGACGGTCGTCCTTCCTTGCCCCGGTGGGATAGCCGGCTCATCTCTCACCCCCGCGCCGTCCGATTTAATGGTCACTTTTCCGTGTTCATTTCAAGTGATTTACAAGGAAGTATTGTTGGCAAGCTGTCCGTGTTGATTTGCCGTCCGATTTGCCTCCTCAGGCGAGCGCGCGCGCGCGAAGCCCGCTAGCTAGCGAGGGCGAGAGCGCGTTGCGAGGACGAGCGCGCGTTGCGAGGCATCGTCGTCTTTTTACCTGGCCAGTGCCTCCTGTTTGTATCGCTACCACCGGAGGTTCCAGCTTCCAAATCCAGGGAGGTTCGTTATTTGGAATCATGCTGGAAGGAGGGACACCCTATATCCCTCCTGCTGGAAGCGAAGAATTCTCTCTCCCTCCTGCTGGAAGGTGCTTGAAAGGCAAAGAGTCTCTTATCCCTCATGCTGGAAGGGGAATAGTCTTCTATCATTTCTGCTGGAAGGGAAAGAATCCTCTAGTCCTCATGCTGGAAGAATAGTCCTCTATCCCTTCTGCTGAAAGGGAAAGAGTCCAACTATCCCTCCTGCTGGAATGGGAAGAATCCTCTATCCTTCCTACTCTATTACTCCTGCTGGAAGGCAAAGCGCCCCCAATCATTCATGCTGGAAGGGGGAACTTCCGTCTATGTCTATCTCTCCTGCTGGAAGGCAAAGGGCCCTCTA
>NC_061095.1:4827181-4854681 GCF_015104395.2 Macrobrachium nipponense
ATAAAAAATAATTGCCAATTTCAGGTGACAGAGATATGACGTATATCCTCAAACGATATATTTTTTGTTTTATTTGGATTATCTTTCATCTGAAACGTCTTGCATTCTAAGGATGTTTTTTAAATCTACGAATCTATATTATATATATATATATATATATATATATATATATATATATATATATATATATATATATGTGTGTGTGTGTGTGCGTGTGTGTGTGTGTGTCATGTTTACACAAACAAATTTAGACGTTCTTAGAAGGCTAAGAATAAGAATTGAAGATCCTCAAAAAATTCTGGGAAATTCGTCAAACTAAGAATAATGTGGTACTGGAGAGTTAAAACGTCAAGTTTATTTACACTCGCTCAGAATGACTTTAATAAATGTGATAGACAATGACATCTTGTCTAAAAGCTAATGATCTTTGCGAAATATTAAGATTTATTTATATACATATTTGTTCATTGTTTTCGGTGTTGCAAAACACGATGGTAATTTACTATGCAAAGCGTCTTCACTTCGGTAAACATTTTCTTGTCCATGTTTTATTTTCTGCTGATAGAACTAAGGTTTTTTCTGGTTAAACAGTTTTTTAATGAAAATTCATGTTTTTCAGATTTAATTCAGTTTTCGTGTGATAAATTTTGTATGAAATGCGTTTTTTGTAAAGTAGGGATAAGAATTTCACCCGAATTAAGGATTAAATACTAACAATACATATGATGGCTGTAACTTGCTTATGAGTTAGATCATCTTTTTTACTAGCAGACCTTAAACATATTTATCCATGTATTTTGTTTCTTCTTTGTTGATTCATTTATTTATCAAGAAACCTAAAACTTAACTTACTTCAACTCTTAACTCTTATGAACGAACCCAAATTCGTAATTGTTACAAGCCATTATAACCAGCGTTCGGGCTATTTGCTCATGGCTACAAGTACCTTGCAGTACATTGCCATCATCAACCGCAGTATTTAATCCAAACACCTTACAATCCAAACACGCTCAAAACGAAACGGTTTTCCGACCGAAGAGAAGGCAAGTAAACG
The DNA here is from genome assembly GCF_015104395.2 of Macrobrachium nipponense. Lineage (NCBI taxonomy): Eukaryota > Metazoa > Arthropoda > Malacostraca > Decapoda > Palaemonidae > Macrobrachium > Macrobrachium nipponense. The sequence continues at coordinate 4,828,236 of NC_061095.1, forward strand.
CACCCCCTCCTTCAAGCTCCGACGATCCGCCAGGCAGCCATTGCAAGATTTTTCCCGACTTGTTTTTTGAATCGATACGTTGAACATTCCCGCTCTGCAGCCTACGAATCGCATCGTCCCTGCCCTTATTCGTCCGCAATAAATCGGCCTTGTCGTTCGAAATGGCATATTTCGGACGAAACCTTCGTAAATTGGAAATTACAACCCCTCCCCCCTCCACCCCACCCCATCTTCCACGAGAGCTGTTGTAAATCACCGAATGAGACTTGGACGATAAATCGATTTCGATGCGGTTTATAGAAAACGGGAATATTGACACAGAAAGGGTTAGTGTTGTTGTTATTGTTTTCTGTCAACATTTGTTTGTTCTTGTGTTGTGGGTGACACGGCCAACCACACACACACACACACACACACACAACCCACATCACTCGTATGCATGCATGTGCTTCCTGATTTTCAAATGTATATATATATATAATATATCTTATATATATATATATATATATTATATATATAATTATTAATTTTATGTGTGTGTGTGTGTGTGTGTGTGTGTGTGTGAGAGAGAGAGAGAGAGAGGATTTTCCTGTCTGAAACTTTAAAATTCAAATATTTTAATAATCTCCCTAAAAAGTGTGCCAATAATTAATAATAATATCAATTGATATTTGTGATATTCCTTACAGCTTCTCATAAAAATATATACCCATAATTTTTAAAAAAATAAAAAAAGAGGAAAGTAGTAATAATTTTATTGCAGACTTAGTCTTCCCCGTTATCCTAACAGAAATATGCAAATTTGGGATATAAATCACCATAGTAAATTTTCTGTTACGTCGTGTTCATACAATTTCTCTCCCCCTAAAGAGGAAAGTAATCAAAACCGAATATATTCCTTTATTCAATGCTTATGAAATCAAAAGAATTTTCTTTATTTGATTGATAATTAATAATGATATGAGAAAATCATTTCTGATTAAATTCGCTAATTACGCAAGATTGGATGTTCATAAATTATTCTATTATATACTGAGTATTTGACTTAACACATTTTTTCTACTGCATTTACTCATTCAAAGTGTTTACTTTGACCCTGAATATTTTATATATGTCAGTTCTTTTTGAAAATATTTGTAATTTACTCTTTAAAAAAACTGCATTCTATTCAAAGAACCGCTTATACGAATTCCAAAAAATAAAAAAAAGGACCAATCATGAGAAGGTCTAGAAATTACTCCTGAGAGAGAGAGAGAGAGAGAGAGAGAGAGAGAGAGAGAGAGAGAGAGGTTTCCAAATTACTCCCAAAATGCACACATCGTAGTAGAAAAAGGAAGAAATATAATGAGAAGGAAAACCTTGAGAGAGAGAGAGAGAGAGACAGAGACAGAGAGAGAGAGACAGAGAGAGAGAGAGAGGGGAAGGGGAAAGTTTCCAAATTACTGGAAAAAGCGCCCACATTCTATGAGGAAGAACAGATGAAGATTAAAATAAGTAAGAATTCAGATCCTAATAGAGAGAGAGAGAGAGAGAGAGAGAGAGAGAGAGAGAGAGAGAGGAAAGTTTCCAAAATACTGGAAAAAGCGCCCATATTCTATTAGGAAGAACAGATGAAGATTGAAATAAGAATGCAGATCCTAATAGAGAGGAGAGGAGATGAGAGAGAGAGAGAGAGAGAGAGAGAGAAAAGGTGTAAGATCATACATAAATTATCGTCGTTTAAGTCGACTTTTTGCCAAAAATACTGTCCGGCGGTCTTGGCAGAACCTTCGTCTTATTTATGTCGGTGTTTACGCGAGCGCGGCGGAGAACAAAAAGAAATCCGTAGCTATTTTCCGCCATCTACTGGGGTCCTATGCCCCCCCTGCCCCTGCCCCTGCCCCCTTTCCCTCCCCTCTCCTTTAACGCCCACCAACCCCCTCCCTTAGAAGGCCACTGACACCAAAATTCCAGCTCACCCCACCTCCACCCTGGGCCAGAAAAAATGATTTTTGACATTCGTTTTTCTTTTGGCAAAAAATGGATTTGAAATTGGTATAGGTCCAGTTCATTGAGGAATTTTATCTGTTGTTATTATTATTATTTTTTTTTTTTTTTTTTTTTTGCTCTATCACAGTCCTCCAATTCGACTGGGTGGTATTTATAGTGTGGGGTTCCGGGTTGCATACCTGCCTCTTAGGAGTCCATCCACTTTTTGTACTATGTGCGACGTTTCTGAGGTATCACACTCTTATGCATGAGTCCTGGAGCTACTTCAGCCTCTAGTTTTTCTAGATTCCTTTTCAGGGATCTTGGGATCGTGCCTAGTGCTCCTATGATTATGGGTACGATATCCACTGGCATATCCCATATCTTTCTTATTTCTAGAAATTTTCAATGGATCTTTTAATACTTATCCAATCGCCTTTTTTCCCTCTCTACTCTTCAACTCTGGTGTCCCATGGTATTGCGACATCAAATGAGTGAATACTTTCTTCTTGACTTTGCCTGATCGTTTTCTATCACTCCCTCAGGTTGGTGCTCGTTCCACTTATTACTGCAAGTAGCTGATGTTTCTTGCACAGGCTCCAGTGGAGGGCTTTTGCCACTGAATCATGCCTCTTTTTGTACTGGTTCTGTGCAAGTGCCGGGCATTCGCTTGCTATGTGGTTTATGGTTTCATTTTTCGTATTGCACTTCCTTCACATGGGAGAGATGTTATTTCCGTCTATCGTTCTTTGAACATATCTGGTTCTTAGGGCCTGATCTTGTGCCGCTGTTATCATTCCTTCAGTTTCCTTCTTTAGCTCTCCCCTCTGTAGCCATTGCCATGTGTCATCGCTGGCTAGTTCTTTAGTCTGTCTCATGTATAGTCCGTGCATTGGTTTGTTGTGCCAGTCCTCTGTTCTGTTTGTCATTCTCCTGTCTGTATATTTCTGGGTCTTCGTCTACTTTTTATTAGTCCTTCTTCCATGCACTCTTTAGCCACTCGTCTTCACTGGTTTTCAGATATTGCCCCAGTGCTCTGTTCTCGATGTTGACGCAGTCCTCTATGCTTAGTAGTCCTCTCCCTCCTTCCTTTCGTGTTATGTATAGTCTGTCCGTATTTGCTCTTGGGTGTAGTGCTTTGTGCATTATTATTATTATTATTATTATTATTTATTTATTTATTTATTTTTTATTTTTTTTTTGCTCTATCACAGTCCTCCAATTCGACTGGGTAGTATTTATAGTGTGGGGTTGGGTTCCGGGTTGCATCCTGCTCCTTAGGAGTCCATCACTTTTCTTACTATGTGTGCCGTTTTCTAGGATCACACTCTTCTGCATGAGGCCCGGAGCTACTTCCGCCTCTAGTTTTTTCTAGATTCCTTTTCAGGGATCTGGGATCGTGCCTAGTGCTCCTATGATTATGGGTACGATTTCCACTGGCATATCCCATATCCTTCTTATTTCTATTTTCAGATCTTGAGACTTATCCATTTTTTTCCCTCTCTTTCTCTTCAAACTCTGGTGTCCCATGGTATTGCGACATCAATGAGGGATAATTTCTTCTTGACTTTGTCAATCAACGTCACGTCTGGTCTGTTTGCACGTATCACCTATCGTCCTGATACCATAGTCCCAGAGGAATCTTTGCCTGATCGTTTCTATCACTCCCCTCGGTTGGTGCTCGTACCACTTATTACTGCAAGGTAGCTGATGTTTCTTGCACGGCTCCAGTGGAGGGATTTTGCCACTGAATCATGCCTCTTTTTGTACTGGTTCTGTGCAAGTGCCGGGCATTCGCTTGCTATGTGGTTTATGGTTTCATTTTTCGTATTGCACTTCCTACATATGGAGCGATGTTATTTCCGTCTATCGTTCTTTGAATATATCTGGTTCTTAGGGCCTGATCTTGTGCCGCTGTTATCATTCCTTCAGTTTCCTTCTTTAGCTCTCCCCTCTGTAGCCATTGCCATGTGTCCATCGCTGGTCTAGTTCTTTAGTCTGTCTCATGTATTGTCCGTGCATTGGTTTGTTGTGCCAGTCCTCTGTTCTGTCTGTCATTCTCCTGTCTCTGTATATTTCTGGTCTTCGTCTACTTTTATTAGTCCTTCTTCCCATGCACTCTTTAGCCACTCGTCTTCACTGGTTTTCAGATATTGCCCCAGTGCTCTGTTCTCGGTGTTGACGCAGTCCTCTATACTTAGTAGTCCTCTCCCTCCTTTCCTTTCGTGTTATGTATAGTCTGTCCGTATTTGCTCTTGGGTGTAGTGCTTTGTGTATTGTCCATATGTTTCCTGGTTTTTCTGATCTATGCTGCTGAGTTCTGCCTCCGTCCATTCACTATTCCTGCGCTGTATCTGATTACTGGCACTGCCCAGTGTTTATGGCCTTTATCATATTTCCGGCGTTGAGCTTGGACTTGAGTATCGCCTTGAGTCTCTGCATATATTCTTTCCTGATCGTGTCCTTCATCTCTTGGTGTTTTGTATCCCTCCTTCCATTATTCAGGTATTTGTATCCTGTCTCATCTATGTTTGATGTTGCTCACATCTGGTAGCTTTATCCCTTCAGTTCGTCGTTACTTTGCCTTTTGTATGTTGACCAAGGCGCATTTTTGTATTCCAAACTCCATCTGATGTCCCCAGATACAATCCTTACAGTCTGGATTAGGGTATCTATTTCCTTGATGCTCTTACCATACAGCTTGATGTCGTCTATGAACATCAGATGGTTGATTCTGTTGCCTCTTTTCTTGAGTTGGTACCCGGCATCCATCTTCTGTAGTACTTTTGTCATGGGAAATCATGGCTACTACGAAGAGTAGTGGGGACAGTGAGTCGCCCTGGAAGATCCCTCTCCTGATATTAACCTCTGCTAGTCTTATTCCAGAGCTTGTAAGTATTGTATTCCAGTTGCGCATTGTATTTTTGAGGAGCTGCTGGTGTTTTCCTCTGCCCCCATATATTTTTCAGGCATTCTATTAGCCATGTGTGTGGTATCATGTCGAAGGCTTTCTTATAGTCTATCCATGCCATGCTTAGGTTGGTTTTCCTTCTCTTACTGTTCTTCATTACCATTTTGTCTATCAGGAGCTGGTCTTTTGTGCCCCTATTATTATTATTATTATTATTATTATTATTTTATTATTATTATTATTATTATTATTATTATTATTATTATTATTACAGTAAAATGATCCCATGGATTTTATTGCTGATTGACATAATCCATATTTCTAATCAATTTTAGCAAGAGATTTACACCCTAAAAATGTATGCATCATACATTACATTATTTATGTATTCATGCATATATGTATACAACTATGTATATATGTATATATATATATATATATATATATATATATATATATATATATATAAAATACATATTTTTAGGATGTAATATATGGGATAATTTTCTTGCAAAATTGAGAAAAAGTTGGGATTTATGGTTATCAGAAATATAAGACTTTCGATATAACTCTTGCTGGCTCTCTCTCTCTCTCTCTCTCTCTCTCCTCTCTCTCTCTCTCTCTATATATATATATATATATATTATATATATATGTATATATATATATATATATATACATATATATATAAAGAGAGGGAGGTTGGCCCAGTAGAAGGAAGGAGCATTCCTGGCCTGGCCCAGCCACTGTCGAATAGATATGCATAACAGCACCTTTCTCTCTCTCCCTCTCTCTCTCTCTCTCTCTCTCTCTCTCTCTCTCTCATACCCCTACAAACCTCTGTCTCTCCCATACCTCGTCCGTCCACTGGCCTCGAATGAGTATACGCCCTGTTCCTAGCACAGGCTCCTTTGACAGCGTCCTAATTGCTTTGCTAATGCTTTGTGGCTTTATCTTTGCACGCTTTGCAAGACCTCAGGTCCTGCAGGAATTGTGTGTAATGAAGTTCCATTTATCTTCAGCCCTTTACTGTGGGATTTTTTTTATTATTATTTTTTTTTTTTAGATTCTGGCCATTTCTTCTCTGGATTTTATGGTAACTTTTTTATGATTCTCTATAATTTATTTTGGTGTTGTGATATGGTACAATGGAAATAACCGTAATAATCCTCCTTTCTTGAACTCTTTTTGGGATATATGTATATATATATATATATATCTATAAATATATATATATATATATATCTTCATCTTCTTCTTCTTCCCAGCTTTTCCCATTTTATATGGGGTCGCCGTTTCGGGTGAGCCGTTTCCATCTATTTCTATCTTGCGCTTCTGCTCATCAATTCCCTTCTCATGTAAATCTCCTCTCACAGTCCTTCCATCTCTTTCTTGGTCTCCCTCTCTTTCTTCTTCCTGCACCTCCACTCCCATAGTATGTCTCCCAGCGTGGTCCTCATCTCTCCTCAACAGGTGTCCATACCATCTCAGCCTCCCCTCCTGCACTTTCTTTGATACTTCCACCACCTTAGTTGACCCCTTATGTAGTCATTTCTGATCCTATCCACTCTTGTTACCCCACCGACATCCACCTAAGCATTCTCATTTCTGCCACATCCATCTTCTTCTGCTCTGCTTTTCTCATGCTTGCTGTTCCGTACATACAGCATTGCTGTTCTTACCACCGTCTTGTGAAATTTTCCTTTTAACCTAAGCGGCACTCTTTTGTCACAAAGAACTCCCGAGGCCGCTCTCCAGTTGTTCCAGCCTGCCTGTACCCGATGTTTTACTTCTTCTTCCATACTTCCTCCAGCGTTAACAAAAGATCCCCAAATACTTAAACTTATCAACTCTCCTTATTTGCTCTCACCAAGCTGAATCTTTCTCTATCATCCCCTCAGTGGTGGTACACATATATTCTGTCTTGGATCTACTTATTCTCATTCCTCTGTCCTCCAGTACTTGTCTCCATCTTTCCAATTTCACTTCCAGATCTCCCTGCCTCTCTGCACACAGAACAATATCATCCGCATACAATATGTTCCATGGTACTGTCTCCCTTACTTCCTCTATTATAACATCCATCACTATGTTAAAGATAAATGGGCTCAGAGCCGACCCCTGGTGTAATCCTACTCTCACCTCAAAAACCTTCTGTCTCCCAACACTGCTCCTCACTCTGGTAAATACATTCCGGTACATCTCTTGTATCAATCGCACATACTTCTCTGGCACCATCTTCTCCCTCAGGCTCCTCCATACCTCTTGTCTCGGACTCTGTCATAAGCCTTTTCAAGGTCCAATGAATCCATATGTAGGTCCTTTGTCTTTCCCCGAATTTCTCCATTATTATTTGCCTCAGACAAAATATACCATCTGTTGTTCCCTTCCCTTCATAAATCCCATCTGCTCTTTACCTATTTGTACTTCTTCTCTCAGTCTAGCATCTATCATCCTTTCCAGTATCTTCAAAGTGTGGAACATCAATTTAATGCCCCTATAATTACCACACTCTTGGACATCGCCTTTCCCTTTAAAAAAATATATAAAATCCTCTGGACCCTTCTTTCCTGCTTATTCTCGCCCATTCTACCCACATGAACGAACCACTTCAATGCACTGATTATGCTGACTATTTTTAAACAACTTCTTTTCTAAACCAAAATAGATCTTGCCCCTTTTTAACTTAGTATGCAATGACTGTAACCCGCAAAGGTCAGTTAATTACCAGGTGCACAATTTATACCTTACGTCAACAAAGCGAATTGGTTTATTTTCAGAATATATATTCATTAACAAAGGCTATGAGACCGTACCTGTTCAGGTGCCACAATTCCCAAGGTCACTGACGTCATCGGTATACCCGAGAAAACGCGCGACTTCATAAAGTATCTTCAGCCTTTTATCTCGTAGGCCTATATAACTTTCCTAGGCCTCGAAGCGTAATTAAATTTACCCGATAAGTCCAGACTAAGCCTTGTATTTCTCTAAATCATATTTTCTCCTATTTCAAGATAACATCTAACGTCAACAGAAACGTTTAAGTCATATTTTATACTGATTTAATATTCTATACTGATTTAAACGTTTGTGTGTATATATATATATATATATATATATATCATATATATATATACATACATATACATATACATATATATATATATATACACACACACACACACACACATATATATATATATATATATAATATATAATTTTAATTTTTTAAATTATAATATATAATTATATATATATCTATAGTATATATATATATATAGTATATATAGATATATATAATATAATTGTATATATGTATATACATAAATATAATCTAAAGGTGGAAATGGGACAACCTCCCCCCTCCCCCAGTTGATTTAAGTGCCAATAGTCAGAAAGGCTGAACAGCAAAATCGAAGAATGGAACTTGGAAATGAGGTACAGTAAAAAGTATCCTTGGTTTACTAATTCCGAAACTTACTAGTTTCCGAAAACATGATGTGGCATAAGCTGACTGAGATAGAAAAAGACCTGGCACTAGCCTTAATCGTCTCTCCAATGGTGGGACGAAATCGTATGCAGAAATGAATAAAATATGACGCTGGTAGCCATGACCTTGTTTTAAGCTTTTAATAACCACTGGAAGCATGGCAGTAATGAATCCATTATCTCATTTAAACGTTAGACAAATACACCTTAGCCTGTGCCACTTTTCTCCTCTGAGAGAGAGAGAGAGAGAGAGAGAGAGAGAGAGAGAGGCAGGCCTATCAACAAGAAGACTCCTCTCGCCAATCGAACTCCACCCTGACTGGCTCTCTCTCTCTCTCTCTCTCTCTCTCTCTCTCTCTGTCTCGTTAATGAGGCCAGATAATTTAGCGAGGGAGGGAGGCCTCTCGTGTATGTGTATGTGCCCACGCGCCTAGCCAGCCGCTAATATCATCACCATATTTGGACAACTTCTAACCTACGCCCATTTCACCCACGTACTCCTGACGATGACCAAGAGCTACCGGAGGAGGAGGAGGAAGAGGAGGAGGTGGCGGCGAGTTTGTGTGGGCGTATGGGCGTCCTGTAGGATACAGGTAGGCTGGCCGCCCTGTGTGCTAAATGTCCCCTAGTGTGACTTTAAGGACCCCTCTTTGTATTTCTCTACGTCAATCTGTCGACTTAACGACGACTATGGTAATTAGTCCTAAGCCTAGCATTTGTCCTTTTAAGGAGATTCGACGATTATCAGGCAAAACACAAATTAGAAGAACTTCTGGGTTGCAAGGATTTCCGCCCTAGGATTTCCTTCAAGAAGGCCGAAGGACTGTCGTGTTCCGTTCTCGTTGTCTGGCCTTCGATCTGCTTTCGGGAGTGGGCTACTCAGGAAATGGGCGTTTAGGTGGGCGGGAATTTGTTCTCAAGGTTTGATCGGTTTCCAGGGAGATATGGTGAATATTTGGATGTCATACATTAACTCCTGGCTTCTGTTGGTGAAGTTCTAAGCTATGTAATTGAAAAAAAAATTAATATACCTCTTTAAAATGTGATTATTGAAAAGTATAAAACAGTTTTTTCCCAGAATAACTGAATCACTCAGAAGCAAAATGAACAAATTTTATTTTTGCTTATATAGTGTCTTAACAGGCAAACTTTTTGGCCGAAAATAGGATCTGGCTTTAAACAGTAAAACTCTCTGGTCTGAACCGTCTTAATAAAATTAACATGAAAATAATTTACATTTACAGAGTTGATATCTATGATTTTATAATTATTCCTGTCTTCCTTGGTTCCCTTGGCTACTTTCATTCAAAGGTATCACAGAAAGACAGATATAATTCTGCAGATATCAGCTCTGTAAGTGTACGTGACTTACAATCATTTTATTAATGATTTATCCTAAAATCATTCCCCTTAAAACCATTTCACACACACAAAAAAAGTTTTTTTTAATCATGTGAATAATCCAATTGTTTTTCCCAAAACTCAGGTTTTATAGAGCTCGTAAAGAAAACCAAATCGGTTTTACTTAGCAGTTTTTACACATAAATATTTGGCAATATTTTTGTAGGACACTTTCTCGATAGTTTTAACTTTTATTTAACAATGCTAGTTTAACATATCAGTGAAGTATATTACCCGAAAAGCTAAATGAAAAATAAATGGCTTTTTATGTGCATAAAATAAATAACTTTTACACATAGTTTTATATATGGTTGTATACGTGTGTTTTGTGCACGTGTACAAAAGTAACCCTCACTACAATTTACACAAGTACAAATACACTTGCTCCTACGTATAACCTCAAGTTCCCAAACTCTCGCAGCGTATTCACAGAGTATAATTGAATTATTAATGCAAACTCATTCAGAGCCACCTCTCCTCCTCCTCCTCCTCCTCCAACGCTCTTTTATAGAATATATCAACTCATCCTTCTACAGGACGACCTGAATATAAATAACCTCCGGGTAACTTATGAGCGTTTAATTCGATTTGTGTTTTTGTTTTTCTATTTTTTTAAATAAAAAATCATATGGATAAAGTTTATTTTTTTTATTGACTGATTGATTGGGTTTTGCTTCAAGGAAATAAGTTTCGTTTTGAATCGATAGATAGTTTTCTAATGTTATTGATAAGAATGATGATAAGCATCTATTATTATTATTATTATTCTTATTATTATTATTATTATTATTATTATTATTATTATTATTATTATTATTATTATTATTATTATTATTATTATTATTTTGAAGCTTCTTCTTGGCATCATATAAATTATTGGTTGTACATACCATGGCATCAATAAAAATAAAAATATTTTGCACTCAGTATAATTTGAAATGATGATAAATAATAATATTAACACTTCATCTTTCACTTATTCATAATAAATAATAATATTAACACTTCATCTTTCGCTTATTCATTCACTCCAGATGCAAATGACCCACGATAGGAAAAGCCATCAAATATTATACAAAAATTCTTGAGGAGAGAAAGTTAACATTTTCAGTATTTACGAAGAGAAATCTGGTCCACTTCCGTGAATATTGTCGAATATAGAAAATATGTGAAAGTTAGAAAAAGAGAGAGATTATACTTTCCTATTTGACTTGTAACGCGTCAAGACTTTCTTTAAGAAATGTCAAAGTTTCTTTCGAATTGTCCCCGAGAAGAGAAATTGGCCCGAATCGACCTGATTTTGGGCACAAACAACCGAGGTCATTGACTTTACTCGAGATCGAGGGAGATCAAAATAATAATAATAATAATAATAATAATAATAATAATAATAATAATAATAATAATAGTAATAAAAATAATAAATATACATACATATGTATATATGTATATATATATATATATATATATATATATATATATATATATATATATATATATATATATATATATTTACACATAATATATTTACACTTACATTGATATGAATTTTTCGCTGTAATAATAATAATAATATAATAATAATAATAATAATAATAATAATAATAATAATCGGATTACCCTTTTCCTTTCATGAGTTCTGAAAAGAATAAAAAAATTACAATATTATTGCATCTCATTCGTCGAGTAGTAGTGATTTAACTTGACAAATTTATTATAATTTGTGTCGATCTTTATATCGTTGTCCCCATCATAATCATAAAAATAAAACAAGAGGAAGAATGAAAGTTTCTTTGGCTGAACCCACATTTATTCTTAGGCTTAAGCTTAAAATAATAATAATTTGACTTGTCATCAAAATCGTGAGTCACATTTCACCGGCTTTCGTAAACAATCCTAATCAGAGGATATATCAATCACTCCTATGCTAATCGGATTTGTATTCCGATCTCCAATCTGTCAGTCATTTCTTTGTACCGCTTATTCATTCACTCGCTTGATAGCTACTCCGCATCGCATATGAGTTTGCTCTGTCAATACTTAACAATTATGAAAATACTCTACGAAGTTTCCTTGCCCTGTTTTGGGGTTCAACGTCTTTAAGGTATTTTCTGTCCGCCCTCAGATCTTAAAAACTACTGAGGATAGAGGGCTGCAAATTGTTATGTTTATCATCCACCCTCGAATCCTCAGACATACCAAATTGCAGCCCTCTAACCACAGTAGTTTTTATTTCAATTTAAGGTTAAAGTTAGCCATAAACGTGCGTCGGGCAACGAGATAGGACAGGCCACTACGAGGACGTGGATAAAGTTCATGGACCGCGGGTCATACAGCATTATTTGTAAATTATTCTAGAATAAAGAAGCGGACTTAGGACATTTCATAAGCCTAAATCAGAGTTTTTAGATTAACAAAAACTGATATCAGTCCATAAACTATTTCCTATATATGTAACGTGAATGATTTCACTGACTGTCCAAAATCTGGTCTCGCAATCCCTTTGGTCTACTTTACATTAGCAATAGACTGTTTTTTTTTTTATCTAGGACCATTGCATCTTCTCTTAGGCACCATAAATAGAACCAGAAGGGCAATAATAATAATAATAATAATAAAGGAAATAGCAAACTACAGCCTGACCAAGTCAAGTTCAACCCGTAGTTAGCGTTAGGCCTAACCGTGACCACTCCAGATTGGCGGAATTACTTGCATAACTCATCTCCTTCCTCGACGTCGTAGGACGCTCAGCACACCCACGGCTCCTGGCCTCAATGACAGTTGTTTACAACCTCTCTCTCTCTCTCTCTCTCTCTCTCTCTCTCTCTCTCTCGTTACAAAACACCTACTGATGAAGCCTACCTACCTGCAGCCTTGGAGGTCGTGGGTAGGTAGGCGTAGCAAAGGGGGCACACGAATTGAGGCCTCCTACCCTTGAGAGAGAGAGAGAGAGAGAGAGAGAGAGAGAGAGAGAGAGAGGCTCTTTATGATGGCCATGTCAGCGAGCCCATATATATTTATATCACGATTGAGGTGTGTGTTTTTTTTTTTTTTTTTTTTTTTTTTTTTGCAAACCCTTAAAGGCAGAATTTAACTAAAATTACGTGGTTGCGAATTGTCGGTAGTCAGTCCGTTACGTTTGGTCTAGAGGATTTTTCCCAGATGGTTGCTGTTGTAGGGCTAAGGTTACCAGCTCTTTGCTCTTTCACAGTTGTGTTGAAATAAAATCCACAGTGGTGTAAATGTAAATATATATTAGAAATATATATATATATATATATATATATAATATACATATATATATTATATATATATATATATATATATATATATATATATATATATATATATATATACAAACTAGAACTTTCGAGATTCGGCTCGATTCATGCTCTTCCTCATTCTCTGCTGCGCCTGGGTTCGAATCCCATCAGAAAGGAAGCAAATTCTTTGTATCTCCTTCATTCCGATGCAGGGCTTACACACTATATATATATATATATATATATATATATATATATATATATATATACATATATTTATATGTGTATGTGTGTGTGTAAAAGGTTTCACATGAATACATACTGTATGTGCTATTCAATATAAACTATTTATTTATCACATTTGATTCTCATGAAGAAAAATAAAATGACTTACCTGGTCCAATATGGGGTCGTTTCCTCTCCTGTAAAGCAACATACACATAATTGTCTATTTCCGTTCTCAGTTAAGTGCGGGCATCACGTTTAACACTTACAAGTTATAACCTCTCTAACAATAGTAGCATTAAGGTACCTTTAGTAATATCTACTCGAAGATTGCTTTTTAAGTAATCGTTTAAGGTCATTTTAGTATTACCTGTTCAGATGTTTACAGTGGGCGTCATTCATTAGGTTTTAAAACGTAAACACTCGAGCGAAATCAATTATGTCACTTGGCACGGGAGCGAACGCTCCCACTGGCACGGTTGATGATGACGCAACAACTCAGTGGCCGTTGATCGCTTTAGCTTTTGTCTTTCAGATTTTCCAGCACTGCCTGGACTACCCTGCTTCTCCCTCTCTCTCTCTCACACCACCTTCAGAATACGACTGCAGCAGCAGCAGCAGTAGCACCACAAGTGGTCGAGGGCCGGGCCTTTACTAAACAGAAAAGGGGGGGGAGAGACACGACATTCGGTGGTGTCCTACGCCCGAAGTGGAGCCAGAAGACGCCCAGCGTTCCTGGCTTCTTATCACCTTAAGCGCGCTCACCAGCTTTCCGAATCGGAACCCCGCCTTCAATGGCGCCTTCGAAAGGAAAGGACACACCGAGTGTGCGTGTGCTTCTTCCAGCTTCCAGCTTCTTCCAGGCGTCTTTCAGCCCCTCACGAGCGTCTTCCAGCTTCCAAGACTTCGTTATTTCGTCCTCAAGATGAATGACCTCCATAAAGCTCAAAGGTTTCGGCTGGATCGCCGAAGAACGCGCCTCAGGATTCGACAGTTCGAAAGTTCTAAGACCTATACATCTCGACGGCTCCCTTTCTCGCCGACGTGTCCCAAACCAATTGGTCGCGTTCCACGACGAATTCCATCTCACGGGGGAACTGGGAATATCGCCTAGAAGTCTCTTGTCGTCATCTCTGAATCATTCCAGTTCGTCCAACTTATGGAAATACAGCGTGAATTCAATTGCTTAACTCAGAGGGGTTGTTACATCTGGAATTGTGGAATTGAATTCGTCCTCAGGAGGACGACAGTGAATCTTCTTCCTCAGCGCCCCCGGTCGAAGGTGTAAGAAGAGACATTAAGAAGAGACATTTCATGTATCAGGGAGGCTAGTTTCAAGCCAACGCCCGCGTGTCTCCGCTCTCTTAATGGATGTGAGGGGGCCCTCCACCACACGCCCAACTTTTCTCTAACCTCTAACGACATGATTTATATCCTTACAAGATAGGCCGAGGGGCTGAACGGGCTTAATACACTGTTTACAACTAATTACATCGAGGGCTAAACGAAGTTACAGTCGTGTTGAGATTACGGGAAATCATGAGTGAGTCAGTCGGTTTTCAATGTTCAACAGAACGTTGTTTGTTTGGGTATGTGTGTGTGTGTGTGTTTACGTGTGTTCTCATAAATGATGTTCTGTCTGGTATCAGTTGATGTTCGCTCTGAAGGATGTCTGCTTTAATCAGGTGTAAATATTGCCTTTTTTGCGTTCTCTTTTGTATATATATACATATATTTATATATATATATATAGATATTATATATATTTTTTTTTTGATTTTATATCTATTTCATATATTATATAATATAAGTATATAATGTACATACACATATTCTTGCTTATTTTTTTTTTTTTTTGTTTGATTTTATTTCTTGTCATTTTCTTTGTCCTAGAATTCTTGAAGAATATAATTCGTGCATGGCCTTATATAGCTTCCGATTCACAGCGGTTGTGTTTTTTGTTTTTTATTACAATGTGTTTGTATATAAATTTATTTATTAGATATTACATATATATGCATATATAACATTTTATATAATATTATATATACATATATATGATAAAAGTACATAATAAAAAAATTTTTTTATTATTATTCTCCTTATTTTCACACTTCAACTTTTTCCTTTGCTTATGATATAAACATTCCAAGACAGCTTTCAAAAATGATTTTGGGAGATTGTCAGCTTTTCCTGCCTTCAAGATTTCGAATTAATCGGCCAATTTTTGTAGGGAATCAGTTTAATAAGACTCCTGCTTGTGTAATTGTAAATTTTAAAAGGAATTGTATATATATATATATATATATATATATATATATATATATATATATAATATATTATATATATCATATATAATTTATATACTTTTATATATAGTATGTATATATATATAGTATGTATATATATATTATATATATATATATATATATATATATATATATATATATTGGTGCTTGCTGGCTTGTCAGAGTCCAGAGGTATCCGTCAACCCAAAAACCTTGTCATCATCACGTAGGGATAGACCATTTTGCAAATAACCAATTCTGTCATTCCTAGATCAGCTATCGAAAAAAAAACCCTTTCCGCCCCGAAAAAAAAAAAAGTTTAAGAAACCATAAACTCACAGTTTGAACTTAATTCCTTCCTTCCTTCCTTTCAAAATTTCACGAAGACGACCAACTGTAGTGATGACTTCATCCCCAAATCCCTCAGTTGGAACCAGGATTTTAGACCTGACCTCGAATCTTTATTATCATAAGACTGAAGGCTCCGTTACGCTACGCCGTCGGTTTCAGATGTCAATAATCTTTCCCTGCTCCTCCTCCTCCTCTTCTTTCAGTTCTTTGTCGAGAAATTCTTTTCTGTGCTTTCGAGTTTTCACCTCAGGCACGCAAGGGTCAGACGGGGCTGACCTGGATTCTTTGTGGAAAGCAGAAGCAGAGGAAAGCATTCATTTGTTTTTGTTTTTTCATTTATAGTTTTGAGACTTTGATGATGTATGAAATGTTGTGTTTATTGCTCTAAAGGACGGAGGTTGTTTGAAATTGTGTAGGATATAGTCGTAATTATTCATAATTTATATATTTGTTGAAATGGTTATTTATTGTTTTTTCCTAAAAAATGAGGAATTCCATATGTGTATATATATATGTGTGTGTGTGCAAATTTGTGTATATATGTAAAAATATCAACAACATAACGTCGCAGATCCTTTTAAAAATTTTACACAGATATTTCAAAAGTCCTTTTACCAGCAAGTACAATCAATAAAAAAAAAATGAAATTCCACTCAAACAAAAACAATGCAATATAACACCTGAGGAAGATCGTCCAACTCATACCAACCTCCTACTTTTAAGCCAACTCGATCGATGATGAAGATATCAAGTAACGACAGAGAGAGAGAGAGAGAGAGAGAGAGAGAGAGAGAGAGAGAGAGGAGAGTGTGTGTGACGGAAGGAGGTTATAATTACCCTTGATCGTTAATCAGCATCAAAAGGCCTCGCAAATCGCTATATTAAGTCGTCATGCTACCGTCAGGGGGATGGGAAAGGAGGAGAAGAAGGCTGCCCCGAAGAATTGGCTGCCGTATAAATCACAAATAATCATATCGAATTAATTGCTGCTTGAGGTTCGTGAGACGAATCCTTGTAAGGCGTTGCTTGGACGATCTCGCTTAAAGGGACGCCGGGTTTTGGGACCAAGCAGATTGCAAGGTGCGAGAGAGATTGGTTTCTGTGATGCTACTGTTTGGTAAGTGGTATATATATATATATATATATATATATATAATATATATATATATATATATATATATATATATATATATATATATATACTATATGGTTTAGATTCCAGATTCTTATAAAGTAAAGAATCAGGAATCTAAACCGTCGCATTGTATTGAAGCTCAAGAAAACGAATTAAATTATTTTTTGGCTATTTTGTATAACTGAATCACAAAAGTTAGGAACGTGATAAATCCATAAATAAAGATATATGCCCCCCGAAGGAAAATAAACGACGGAGTATCCGCGAGACCATCTCGACGTTCAAAACGTCCTTTACTAAGCCAGATGAACTGACATATATGAGGAAAAGAAAACAAAACAAGAAGATTCGTATAACTGACAAATAGGGATTTATAAATAGATTAGTATCTAGTTTATATATTAATATATATATATATATATAATATATATATATATATATATATATATAATAATTTTATAATATTGCAGACAAAAAATAAATACGTACATATGTATATACTGTACGTATTTTAACAGATATTTCTAAGTTTTCTCTTGTAAATCATTTGCTGAGTTTAACTAGTTTCCGATTTTGAATATTATTATTTTTTTTTGAGGGCGGCATTTCCTTCTCCTTTTGTGTTTACTTCGTCAGTTACTTTCAGTGATTTTAATATTGTACCTGGGAAATGGGTTAAAATAACACATAGTTCTTGTATTTCCTTATTTTATTCCTAACTGCAGTCTTAAGCTATATATATATTTAATATAATTATAATATATATATATTAATAATATATAATAATATATTAATATAATTTAAAACATTAATATATATTATATATATAGATATATATATGTATATATATATATATATATATATATATATATATATATATATATATATATATATATATATATATATATATATAGATATAATATAATATATATATATAATATAATATTATTATATAGTAAATATATATAATTATATTAAAATTATTAATTATATATGTATATATATATATATATATATATATATATTATATTATATATATATTATATATATATATTTATTTATATATATTGTGTAATATATATATATATATATTATATTATATATATATATATATAATATATATTTATATATAAATATATATCTTATAATATATATATGTTATATATATATATATATATATATATATATTATATTTAATAATTATAATATGAATTTATATGTATGTGTGCGTGTGCGTGTGTGTGTGCTTGCATGGGAGACCCACCCAGCCAATCACCCATAAATCTAACACGATCCCCAAAATGATGAACGACGGACGCGAGCTCCCTCACCCTCTCGATTTTAATTAACTAGAAGAAGAAGGAGGAGAGGTCGGTAAACATTCTCCTAATGAACACATTAGATGACTGACTACCACAAGAACAAAACAAAAAAAATTTAAAGAATGTCTCGACCCTTCTATTGGAATTCCTCTCCACATTTATCATGGAGTTCGAACAACTGGTCTCCTGCGAAGTGAGATACAGGTTATTTTATGGAGCATTGTTATATTTGAGTTCTCGTTGCATTACTCATTTGAGGTGGAGGAATCTGAGGTAGGAGAATTTCTTCCTGAGGTAATGAGTTGTGGTGGCATGGTAGTCGTTTTGTTTTTTTCGGCTTGATTTTGTTTCATGGTATAACGCTTTAGGTGCCAACAACGCAGGACACCACAGGGCCTAGGCTGAAAGTTTCATGGGCCGTGGCTGAGAGTTTCATTCAGTATTATACCCTGTGCAGAAAACTTCGGCGCATTTTTTACTTGATTTTTCTAAGTATCAAAATCCAGATGCTACTTTTCACTTAAAAAAGATGCAGACAAATGATTAGGGTTTCGTGTATTCATATTGAGGCTGTTTTAGTAAACTCGGGCGAGTGTCATGTATAACCCTACAAAGAAACTAAGATTGATTCCAAAGCAAATTCAGATTGATTTATCAACTGACTTAGCTGGCATCAGGAGCGATTTTCTAAAGAAAAAAGTAAAATCTAACAGCAATTTGAGACATTTTAACCATAATTCTTTGTGATTATATGTTCTCACTCAAAGGAAATTCTACCCACTTCGAACCATGATTTAAGAATTCCTTTGCATAGAATTTACAACTGATTATAGACAAAATAGTCTTTACAGACTTTCCCTAAGACTAAAAGCGTATTGGGACTGACGGTATCGCAGTCAAAACCGAAACTTCTCGACTTTATCGATGAATATCAAAAGGAGGAGAATGGAAAGTCTGAGCCTTTTATCTTATTCTGTCAAATGTACATCAGCGTTACTCGGGTTCGAAGAGGAACCGAAAGAAAAATGAGTTGGGAAGAAAGGAGGGGAAGAGAAAGGGTGATAATGAAGAGAATTGGATGATAAGGGACGAAGAAAATAGGAGGTAGACATAGTAAAGAGAGAAGAAACACCACTATTGTTTCGTAACTTTCCGCCCTGTGGCCCACACTCTTCGAAACCGTCCATCATTAATCTTAGGGCAGAAATACAATAGCCAAAATAAAATAACAAAAAATTGCGTGGCCGTGTGTGTGTGTGTGTGTGTGTGTGTCTGCGTATGTCTGTCTGCCTGCCCGTGTCCTTTGGAGAGAGAACCTTTCAGGGGGGCGTATGCTTGACTTACGACTTTATTTGATAGCTTATATATCATCAAAATTATGGCCTCTTATTTTATAGTGAAAGGCTGGCCCTTAAACATTTTGCGTTCGATGTGATATGTAATTTCTTTTGTTTTTAATGCAGAGGTGATAAAGCGCTAAGTGTTCTGCTCTGTTGGACCTACGGACGAATCAAAGGGTTGCTCTTTTGAAAGGAGGGAGGGAGGGAGGGAGGGAGAGAGAGAGAGAGAGCTGGGTTTAAATACTGTATTAAAAATCTGAAAAGAGGGACAAAAGGTTTTCTCTTGTTAGAGAGAGAGAGAGAGAGAGAGAGAGAGAGAGAGAGAGAGAGAGAGAGAGACGCCTTGTGATAGCTGAGAGATAAAGAGAGAGAAAATTTGGTAACTATAGCAGGAGAAGAAAGAACGAACGTTTAGAGAGAGAGAGAGAGAGAGAGAGAGAGGTGTTTTTTAGATACTATGTGCAAAACTTCAAGGGGAACTCGTCATTGCGACCGAAAAAAATGATATTGATAAGATTGAGGAATTATAGGTTTCTTTTGGGGAGAGAGAGAGAGAGAGAGAGAGAGAGAGAGAGAGAGAGATGCTACACAGCGCAATTATAAAACCATCAAATAACACAACGGAATGAAAGAGACATAAACAAAAATAAAAAATGAAACTAAATTTCAGTATCACACTAACATAATGACAGGCTGTTAACAATGGGTAAGAAAACAGAAGTTAACAGAGAAACAAGGTAACAAAGATCTGTATCCATAATTAAGCGAAGTTATAATTACTGGTTCTTTCTTGGGCTACTTCCAGTATTTATTAAAAACCTCTGGCATGGCCTAAGGAACATGAACGCGATGCTTAGTTACCACCAAATCTCGAACAAGCAAATGCATGGTTACAAAAACTTCTTAATACCTTCCAAGAACAATGCCATTGTAAAATTTACTTGCATACTGCTCTCATTTTTAAGATAAACCTTCTATTGTAGCTTCTCTAATCATTAATGCTTCCTAAATAATGAAAATATGAACTTCACTTGATAATATTCAAGGGCCTTATTTAGCAGAACTGAAATGAAGATTCTCCAATTGTCTAAATTGTCGTTGGAGATTACAACATATTCATTATAAATACACACACACACATACACACACATCAACAATTGATAAACGCAAATACTATACCGATCTTTATATTTTAACTTAAATTTATTGTAAAATAGTCTGTATACTTCAACAGTGTAGATCATTATATGCAGATGCATAGAGGTCACTCATATATTTGTTGTAAATATAATCAGTAATAAAGTTTACAGTTGAAAAGTGTAGATCATTATTTGCAGATGCATAGAGGTCACTCATGTAACTATCTATATATCAGGTAACTTTTATATATATATATATATATATATATATATATATAATAATATTATATATATATATAATTATATAATTTTATAACTATATATATATATATATGTTTGTATATATATATATATATATATATATATATATATATTATATATATATATAAATATTATAATATATTATAAAATAATTATATATTATATATAATATACATATATATATACATGTTTTTAATTTAACAGTTCCCTTATAGTACAATCTGCATTAACAAATATTCTTTCAGGCACATAATAACCATCATGACGAAGTATAATTAAATCACATCTATTACCACTTTTGCAAAGGAAATATTTTGCCTCGCGTTTAACAATAAGTTGATAACCTTTTTGTCTTATTTGCATAAGTCTGATTTATGAAGTCGTAACATTTCCTAACTGTCACAAATTGGAAAGCAACGGCCAACAAAAGCCGGCCAGATATTTAAGGCGCCCTGAGATGACTTAAAACGCCTTTTCGCAACGGTAATGACAAAATGAACGTCCCTCAATCATTTCCCGTTCTCTCTTTGCATTTCCTATTTAACCATCAAGATCTAGATATAGATACGAGAGGACCCTTCAATTTTCTGAAATAAATGTCTGTGGAATTGTATATTATTTATTCATGCTGAATAATCAATCATATCTGGGTAAATAAATAAGGAAAAAAGCAGGTATAAATGGATAATGTATATGTCCCTTTGTACCTATAGATCGTGACTTCCCGACACGTCGAGTTTATACCATATTTGGACTGAAAAGTCCCAGGTGAATCTTCACAGTCATATTCAGGAAGGGAATTTCCAACCATCGCCAGAATTTCGACGTCAGTTCCTTCTAAAGTCCAATTCTCTGTTGGAGTTTTAAACCTTTCTCGTTAAATTGATTGATATTAAATGCCACGTATCCGGCCACTGAGCCTAAAACGGCTCAACTAACCAACTTTTCTTCTTAATATTGTGATTCCTAATACACGAAATCCTCACCTTCGCTTGGCCCCGGTAACTGCGTGCCGATTGGCCGTAGGGCACCAGATCTCTCCATCTCGCGTCCTGTGATTGGTCGGTACATCCGAGGCCCGGGGACCTGAGTGGTCAAAATATGACGTCACTTCTCCAGGTATCCCGTGCGCTAATAATGCCACAAATGGTATTATTTTCACCGTTTGTGCGGATGTCATCGATCGGGATATAGTCAAAGAGGCCTTTTGGCAATGGTAGTGTATTGCAAATGTGATATATCCCACAAACCGATTCATTTTAGCAAGATCTTTAGTTCAGATAACGGATACTTCAGGACATCAAAAGGACTTTCAGCACCGCCTTCCGTCCGATCAAAATTGGGAAAAGGCGAAGGCCAGTGGTCCCACAGGCGCCCGCAGACCGATTCACGCGTGCCACACGTCTCCCAGAATAAGAACAGGTGTAAACGAAACGGTCCCGGACCAGTCGGGCGCAGTCGGCGATAAGTTTTTCACTCAGTCACAGTCCGCAGACCGACGAAGTGAGCAACGGAAAGAGAGAAAGAGAAAGAGAGAGGGAGAGAGAGAGTGTGTGTGCGTTGCTGTGAAGTGTAGCGGACTTTTTTTTCCTCTCTCCTTTTTTCCCACCTGGCAAGGAACCGATTTTTTTTTTGTCCGAGTTTGCATATCGGGAGCTACGGTGCATGTTTCAGACGACTAGTCTACGAGGGATCTTGCAGCCATGGCCGATTATCTGGATGATACTTTCGTGAGTATTTCGATTTCTTTGTTCTTTCCTGCTTGTCTAGTTCGCTATCAGTGACAAGGCTGGTTTATTTGAGCTTGTAATTTATAAATTTTTGTCGTTATCTGTTAAACCTTTTGGAGGCTTCTTCAAAGCCTCTTCGTCTCTTCCCTGATTATCAGATTTTTTTTTTTTTTTTTTTACCTTTTTTTTCGAATTTTCATTTTTATTACTATTATTCAGTAGATGAAACCTATTAATATGGAACAAGCCCACAGGAGCCATTGACTTGAATTTCAAGCTTCCAAAGAATATGGTGTTCTTTAGGAAGAAGTAAGAGGAAGTAAAGAGAGATACAGAAAGAAGAGATCCCACTTACTTAAAAAATCGAAATTAAATCGATAGATTAACGCACAGATAAAAACGTATTATTGTCATTTAACTTGTGCCAACTTATTCAAACTAGAGATTTGTCTAAATATGTGTTGATTGTGCATAATTTTATTTACGTACATGTTCTCTTAAATACATATTTTAAGTATTTCCCTCCACTAACTTTACTTCTGAGACTTCATTTGTGTTATCAGTTAGTTATCAGTTATTTATATATATTTTTTTAATGACGCAAAACTGGAAAGTATCAGGAAAGAGTCGTTAACTACATCAGAAAATTCACGTAATTATAAAACTCCATACTTCTGGTTTTACATTTTCTTTTAGAGCTTATTTAGGAAATTTTGTTTGACAAAAAAAAAAAAAAAAAAAAAAAACGGCTTATTTAGCAATATTTTCATTCAGTCTTTTAGTTGCAACATGAAAAAAAATCTTGCGGTAAACCGTGTTCAATACTAACAGAGATGTATGTGTATGTATATGTATTGTATATATGTATATATGTATGTATATGTTTATATATATAATGAAAACTAACCGGTTAGTGTTGAACAAGATGTTTAAAAATTCTTTCACACTACAACGAAAGCATTGGCAGTAAGAATATGCAAAATAAGCTATTTTTCTTCAGTAGGACATATGCATACACACATATATATATATATTATATATATATATATATATATATATATATATATATATATATATATATATATTTATAAAAAATAATTAGTACAACTCTAATTCATCATTAAATGAACATTGAATATTAATTTAGTCTCTTCGTCTGTCTTCCCCTTTCGCAGACTTGGCAGGACATAGAAACTGTCCTTTTGAGGGACATCAAACTCTCGACCACAGAGAGCGCCACTTCCCCCTTCACCCCAGCCCAACACCCTCAGCAGAATCCTTCTCCTCCGGCGGGAATCCCTCCCCCGATCTTACACACTTTCCCACCGCCAGCTGTCATTTCCGCTTCTCACCCGCCGGAGGCCCAACCGAAGGAGGAAGAGGAGGCCCATCACCTCGTCACCATGCAGCCACCCAGGGGTCACCAGCAGCAACAACCCCCCGCTGGTGCTGCGGCTGCTTCAGGCGTCTCACTGCCCCTGACGGTTCCGGTGTCGAGGTCCCGCGAGGAGGTCCCTGCGTGCAATACCGTCCAATCGTCCATCCCCGTCCCGTCTCCCCTCCTCCTTATGCCACAGGACCCTCACGCCCTTCCTGTTCATTCACAGTCTCGCCACACTCACTCGCCGCCTTCAGGAGAAGCCTCCTATCCGACGGCGGCGGCGGCTGCCGCTGCCGTTCCCTACCCTGCCGCGCCGCCCTATCAGGGGCATCACTGGAAAATAAAATGCGAGTACGAGCCGAGTTCGGCTCTAGACGCCCGCTGGGAATACAAGAAGGAGCCTTACTGGCCAGAGAAAGAAGATACCTATATGGAGTATTACCAGGGTACCGATCGCCATTTGCCCTACGGGTATTTCCCCTCCACGCCGCCGTACCCAGGAGAGCTCTACCCTCCCGCGGGAGGAACTCCGCATTGCCATCCGCACGGCATTCCCTCCGCGTCCCCGCACCCTTTATTGACCCCGCCGTCTTCTCCTCACCTGCCGGTACAAATGCCCAGAATCCCCAATTCTAGCATGCCCCAGGGGATGCCCCCTCATCACGGGTTGTCAGCCGGGATGCCCGTCGGGTATCCAGCCCTCTTGACGCAGCCGCAGGGGCCCATCAAACCCAAGACGCGCCGGAGGAGGACGTGGATCCGTCGGAAGGCTGTTGTCCACACCTGCTCCTACACGGGTTGCGCCAAGACCTACGCGAAGTCCTCTCACCTGAAGGCGCACATGAGGACCCACACGGGCGAGAAGCCTTACACCTGCGACTGGAAAGGCTGCGGGTGGAAGTTCGCCAGGTCGGACGAGCTGACGCGGCATTATCGTAAGCACACTGGGGACAGGCCGTTCCAGTGCCGTCTCTGCGAGAGAGCCTTTTCCAGGTCGGATCACCTCAGCCTTCACATGAAACGTCACATGGCGCTCTGAGAGTCACAAGAGATAAGTGGTGACCCCTTATGCAGATGCGTTCGTTTCGTTCTGTTTCTAAAAACTGAAGAACAGAAACTCAATGTTTTGAATTGTAAATGGCACTTTGAGTTTCATCGCTGAATAATGATGATTCTTCCTCCTCCAAGTGCCATCGTTTTGTTTATTAAAACTAAGGAACATGAAATTCCATGTTTTGAATTCTATATGGCACTTAATTAAGAGTTTCATCACAGATTATTGATAAATCTCTCTCAAAGTGCCATCGTTTTGTTCGTAAAATACCGTGCAGGACACTAAACATTTTGAATTTCAAGTAATCAAGTGACTTTGTTGCAAATGCCATTATTTTAATAGTAAAAAAAATTGAGAAAATCATGATTCTTTGAGATTCTCAAGAGATTAATGATAATTCTTTCTCCAAGTGCCATCATTTGTCTATAGAAACTACAGCCCAGGAAACTAAACACTTCGAATTTTAAGTAATCAAGTTACTTTGTCTCAAGTTCCACTGTTTCATTGTTTCTATATTAAAGCATATATGTATACCACCTTGAGCCTCAGGAATGAAGAATAGGGCCATTTTCTTCCTAGTGCCATCTTTTTTATAAGATCAAATCGCATACACAGAGGAATTGAAGATTCTGTTTACGAGTTTTACAGAAAGTTATGTTGCTTTATCAGTTGAAAATAAAAAATTTACTCCTCCTTGTGGGTCGTGTCACAATTTATTATTGTTATTATTTATTATTATTATTACTATTTTTTTAATTATTATTATTTCAATTTTGTATTTTTTTACTTACCTGGTGACAATACTATTAGGCAACGCAAATCAACCATCAGTTGCATGTTACTGTTCAAAAAATATTTACCCTTTTGTAGATAAACATTTGTAGATATAAATAAAAAAAACCTCAATCATCTTTCATCACGTAGAGTTGCCAGATGAAGGATAACATTGTCTTATGCCAGTGATTAATCCCATTAATGCAATCAAACAGTGCCAACAAGTGCCATATATATATATATTATTTATGCTAATAACCATAACCTCATTTTCATCCTCCTCATTAAATCAACCTCATTTTAACGTTTATTTTCTTCTGTTTTGTCAAAAAAATCTTTCTTTTTATTCTGTTGTTGTGAAATATATTAGTTCATTGTGGTCGTATACTGGTAAGTGGTGTAGTCCTTCTGAAT
>NC_061095.1:4862181-4864681 GCF_015104395.2 Macrobrachium nipponense
TCCAAATAATAATAATAATAGTAATAAAAAGTTTGAATTCCAGTCAACAGCCCCTTTTGTGGGCTTGATCCGTATGAATAGGTTTCATCTACTGGATAATGATTATAATAATAACAACAAAGACTAGCTCCTCCCCTTCTTCTATGCGCGAATTTATCTCCTCTCCGCAGAGCGCGCAGTTGAAAGTCGTCACCCCGCAGCAAAAGTGATGTAGAGAACGCGCCCAGATAAACATCTGACTCTTGCCATTTGCTCCCATGATAAATGAGCCACTGCATCACCCGCCTATACGGCTCTCGTATCTCGGCGGACGATCTAACAACAGATCTTAAAAGGCCAATTTGACTGGTAACTATTGACAAGGATAACGAAGGACGGGGGGTCGGGGGCGTGGGGTGGGCGGGAAAGGATTGGAAGGGAGAGAGAGAGAGAGAGAGAGAGAGAGAGAGAGAGAGAGAGAGAGAGGTGAACTGGGCAAACTGCATTGCATGTCTTTCATGAAAGGTGTATAAAATAATTTTGCAAAGCATATATAAATATGATAATTCATACTTATTAAAATCAAGCGCTTTTAATCATTTTCTCTTGCGTAAAAGTCTTCTTGGAATCCATACATCAGTCGAGTTAATACTGTATCCTGCAGTCCATACATCAGTCGAGTTAATACTGTATCCTACAGTCCATACATCAGTCGAGTTAATACTGTATCCTACAGTCCATACATCAGTCGAGTTAATATTGTATCCTGCAGTCCATACATCAGTCGAGTTAATACTGTATCCTGCAGTCCATACATCAGTCGAGTTAATACTGTACAGACTGGGGTATTATGAAATACCCACGAAAATGCCCTCAACAAAAATGGAGCAAAGAAGACATGTCCAAGGTAATATATGTTGGAAAAATTTAAGATTATTACGCCAAGGAGCTAAGATTAAAATTAGATACATCACAAAATTTGACTTCCCCAGCCACGACAAACCTGAGGATACGGGAGATTCATCAGGCCACAGACAGGATTCGATCCTGTTCCGATCAATCTGTGATCCATTTAGGACGGTAGGATCAATGGGCGCTTCAGATTATATCTGGTTCAGAGCAACAGATAAAAAAAAATCCTCTTTGGAAATCCGCCCAAGGGCAGAGTTTTCACCCTGGGATTAAGCGTAATCCGTTTAGTAAAAATGACCAGCAAGTCACAAGGTGCGACGTTCACTTTATCCGGACTTGAATCTCTCTCTCTCTCTCTCTCTCTCTCTCTCTCTCTCTCTCTCTCTCTCTCATTTTTGCCTCATGGCTGGAAAAGTGAGTCTAATTCGAAATTGTCCGCACCAGCACAAATGACCAGTGTTGAGGAAGCCCTCATCACGAATTTCGGAGGCCCTTTTGCTACGTATGACCCCTTCGGCGGGGCATGGAAGGGTACCCCCGCGGGGTCTTGTGTGGGGACGTAGATTCGGGCATCCCAGGAGGGGACTGGGGAGAGGGCCTGGTGAGCCATAATGCAGCGTCAGGGAATCCTTGTCGATTATTGTAATCCTACATAGTAGAAATTTAGTGTTTGACCTCAAGTTCCTCCACAAAAGCAACACCGCCGGTGACCGGCGTATTCACAAGCGACGTCTCTATCAAGAAGGGCTCCAGAGACGGAATGGTTTTGGTTTTTCTCTGGTGGGCAAAAATGAGGAACATTACTGGAGGGTTTTGGTTTTTTTCTGGAAGGGAAAATGAGAAAAATTACCAGAAATTTTAAAGTTTTTTCCAGAGGGGGAAAATTAGAAACATTAACGGAATGCTGTTGTTTTCCAGGGGGGTGGAAATACGATGAATTATTCCAGGTTCCATGGAACTTGGAATAATGTTTCTCATTTTCTGGCGTGATGTGGGTGAAACATTTTATTAAACTTGGGCTGGAAGGACGAATCATTTGAATTTTATCTGCATTCAAACTAAGGCTGGAAGCATGATTCTCTCTCTCTCTCTCTCTCTCTCTCTCTCTCTCTCTCTCTCTCTCTCTCTCTCTCTCTCTGTACACCTTTCTGGTGGCTGATGGATTCAAAAAGGACAAGAAGTGTTTTAGATCCACGTGATTATTCGATACTATTCTAAGTGGTATTTAAAGACATACTTCTCTCCCTTCACAATTACAGCTTATTCTATGAATATAAAGAATAAAAAGGACATTTAGATGCCAAGAAATACGAAAATAATAGATTCATCAGAAACCAAAACAGGCTGACAGCGAAAAGAGGTGGAGAAAAAAGAAGCAGGTTCGCCAATCGACAAAAAAAAAAAAGTAGATTAAAAAACTGAAGAAAAACGAC
The DNA here is from genome assembly GCF_015104395.2 of Macrobrachium nipponense. NCBI lineage: Eukaryota > Metazoa > Arthropoda > Malacostraca > Decapoda > Palaemonidae > Macrobrachium > Macrobrachium nipponense. Next base: position 4,864,506 of record NC_061095.1, read on the forward strand.
ATCCATCTATCACCCAAACACAGAAAAAAACGGAGGAAGAAGCAGAAGAGACGAAGATGATTATAGAGAGGGAGGCAGAATAACGAGAAATTATACGCAATATCCCAAAGAGATCAGTTTGGCATCGACATTCTTAGAGAATCGCCTTCTGATTGACGACCCGCAATTCAGAAGAG
>NC_061095.1:4869681-4882181 GCF_015104395.2 Macrobrachium nipponense
GCAAAGCGTCTTATATATGTGCCTTGAAGTCCCTCCTCCCCAGCTCCTTTTTATCAGATTAAAAAAAAGACCAGTGAGAAAAAACAAAAGGAGCAGTTATAACCTGAAGCTTACGCCGGTAAATTAGCCAGTTTATGTGAATTTACCGAAGCCATTAGAGACGGAACGTTTCATTTTCGTTATATTATCATCAGCGTTGCTTTCGGAGTAATTTACTGTGCTGGAGTTTAAAAAAAATTGAAAAATAAAAAAAAAATCATTAGAATGGAAACGCCTTTTTAAACGCGATTATTTTCTTCTGCGGGCTCTGGAGACTGGCTCTCTCTCTCTCTCTCTCTCTCTCTTCTTGAGAACTAGTTATTCTCTCTCTCTCTCTCTCTCTCTCTCTCTCTCTCTTGAGAACAGTTTTCTCTCTCTCTCTCTCTCTTCTCTCTCTCTCTATTGAGAACTAGTTATTCTCTCTCTCTCTCTCTCTCTTCTCTTTCCTCTTGAGAACTAGTTATTCTCTCTCTCTCTCTCTCTCTCTCTCTCTCTCTATTGAGAACTAGTTATTCCTCTCTCTCTCTCTCTACTCTCTCTCTTGAGAACAGTTATTCTCTCTCTCTCTCTCTCTCTCTCTCTCTCTCTCTCTCTCTCTCTCTCTCTATTTAGAACTAGTTATTCTCTCTCTCTCTCTCTCTCTCTCTCTCTATTGAGAACTAGTTATTTTTTTCTCTCTCTCTCTCTCTCTCTCTCTCTCTCTCTCTCTCTCTCTCTCTCTCTCTCTCTCTCTCTCTCTGTTGAGACCTAAGTATTTTTCTCTATCTCTATTGAGAACTATGAATTCTCTCTCTCTCTCTCTGCCGAGAATTTAGTACTCTCTCTCTTCTCTCTCTCTCTCTCTCTCTCTCTCTCTCTCTCTCTCTGTGCAAAGCAACCGTCCCATGATGACGGATGAGGGGACCACGTCGCGATGCCCCGCCCATCCACTCCAGAAATCGCCAATTAGCAGCAAGCAAGCAAGTGTGCCCCCATCACTTCGGATGGCCCGCGATATCTGGTCCCCTTTCCTTTTCTTTTCTCCCTTCTCCTGGCGTATGGTAATTAGGGGGAGGGGTGGGGGGGGGGGGTTGCGTGCCGCGGGGGTGGTCGTCGGCGCGGTAGTGAGAGAACAGAGATAGATAGATAGATAGATAGATAGATAGATTTTTTATTGACCACAATACAAAATAATATGAATTTTACAAATAGTAATTTGGTCCCAAATTACAAAATTAAGTACAGTAGATTTTTTTTTTTTGTACAATCTTTATACAAACTAAATTAATTTCTATTACATATAATTTGTACTAAAACGAACCAATTTAACCATAGCCTTCAAACAAGTTTCCTGTAATTATATTTTACACATTATAAAAACGTGTTACATTCAATACAAGGAAAGAAGCCTTATGTACAATTTTACATACTACATCATAATCGGTTCTGGTTACTAGCAAGTCTAAAGCTGTGGTAACGTTATACGTCTGCCTGATCTGTAACGAAAGTGGACAATTTTCAATGACATGAGTCTCTGTCTGGACCTCACCGCATGAACACAACCTCTCATCCATCGGCAGACGGCCCCTACCTCTTCTGTTCCACCGACCTGTCTCAACTGCCAATGAATGAGCACTCAACCGCATTCTGTCCATGATACACGTTCTATTTCATTAAGTCTTAATTGGTTTGTATAAATGTCATGAAACGACTAATCTGGGTTTAACAGTTTTATAGAACACAATCCTATTGGAATTGGAGTTTCTGACCTTTAATTGCAGTTCACATTTTCCTTCCTCAATATCATCAGTATTATCAGAGATAAGGTTTCGTATATACCTCGAAACAGAGTCATTATAGTTTCATCACTATTCGCATGGCGTGAATTAAAGGGTCATCATCTATTATTCCTTTCTTTCAAGCCACATCTTTTTGAAGAATCTTCTTTGCCTCGATTTGATTAATGCCCTCATCGGCGGAAGTCCCAGTTCTACCATACATACGTCATTATTAGTAGTTTTTCTGACCCCCAAAAGTTGTTTAATACACCATTTATATTGCTTTTCGATGGGTTTAATATCACCATTCAGCCATGACTCACATGAATATAATATAGTTGACATAATAGCAGCATCAAAAATTTTCTTCTTACTAAAAATGGCACATCATTGTTTCTACTTATAAATGAAAATAAATTTCAGAGTATGACACATTTTACTTATTGCATGCTGCTTGATAGCTGTTGTGGAGAACCATCATCCGTAAAAGGACTGCCTAGATAAATGTACTGATTACAGTAACTAATCACATCAGAATTACATATTATGGGGTTCCTTGTCTTCCCTAGTACCATTAATCACCATAAATTTAGTTTTACTGTCATTAATAATCATCCCATAGGATTACAAATTCATACAAAATCCTTATTTTTATGTTCCATACCATCCTTTGTAGTGGATAGGAGGACAGTGTCATCCATCATGACCATAATATGCAACCAAGCAAGAAAACCATCCAAAGGGCAATTACGTTTTAATCATTTTGTATCATGTCATTTACATATAAAAACAAATAAAATACATGAGGTAGGGTGAGCCTTGGCGCACACCAACAGTAGCAGCAAGGAGAGGTACCAATCACGCTATTTTGTGCAACGATATACAGCCACCAATGCTAAAAGCATAGTCATCCCACATCCCATTCGTTTTAGCACAGAAAATAACTTATGTCTAGGTACACAATCATAAGCTCTTCTAAAATCAACAAAGGTTACAAAAAGCTTCAATTTCTTCCTCCTAGCTACGTCCACCAATAGCCTCAAGTTACTATTTGCTCTACACATCCCCTCCCCGCTTGACTTTCCTGCTTGCTCTCTACACGGCTTAAACCACTGACTAAGACGAGCACATAGGACCATATCGTAAATCTTAGCTATACTATTAATTACATTAATGCCTCTGTTTTAATTACCCGGAGAAGCCCTACTTCCTCGTTTGAATATTGTATGCATCTTTGCTGCTATCCAACTTAATGGGTAAGCCAACTAGACACACAGATTATTAAATAATGTAGCAATTAGCATGATCCACTCAAACGGTAACATTTTGAACAAACCTGGGGGTAGACCGTCAGGTCCCACTGGCTTTATTGGGCTTTAACCTTTTTACCTGAGTCTGTACCTCAGCTGGAGTAATTGGATCGTCCAATACAGGTATAGTTTTTACATCTGAATGAAAATCGCCTATATTAAGACTGTCTACATTAGGAGGGTTAAATATTTGCTCAAAATATTCTTTGAATTGCTCATCACTCGGCTTAGAGTCTGAATTACTTGGGTCCTCTATAATTTGACCTTTCCAATCAATTGCACCCCAGATCCGTGCCTGGTCATTTCCTCCAACAATCTATCCCATCTACTCTGGCCATTATTTATTAAAATTCCTTCAGGATTCTCATGAATACACTAGTGGAGGCACAATCCATATAGAGTGTTGCTAAGGCGTAAGGCTTGACAAATCTATATCCTCATCTCTGTCTAGCTCTACTCTGTGGCCACTAAGCTTAGTCAGAAACACATCACCGTCTATCTTTTGAAACTGAATTGACTGTTTGGTCAGTCGATTGCACGTCGTTGATATGTCACTATACTCCGCTCCATGCATGCCCAACTCTGATGCTCGTAACTTAATCGACTCAAGAGAGACGGAAGGAGGTTGCAACACAATTGAAATAGGAGCATGATCTGATGGTAATAAATCATTATCAATTACATGAAAATCGGTGATAAACTTAACCAGCTTCTTTGATACGATACATGTCAATTTCAGAAATCCATTCTCTCCCTCTTCGTAAAGGTCTTTCTGCTCTGGTGATAAGAATAAGGTGTTTTTAAATTATTAACAATAAGTAACTGTTCTTCTACACACAAACCAAATATAGCTACAGCATTGTCATTGGGTGTGGGTATCGGATCTGGTATAAAGGGGTACGAATAATAATCACTAGGCCTAATCGTTCTGTGAGCTCTCTAATGGTAAGTCAGAGGAGAGCTCCATCGCTCCATGCTTTTTAGTGACGTTGCTCCCTTTCCAGTCCCCGGGAATCCATCAAAAGCGGAATTCGGAGGTGTGACGACTGCTGAGACGGATAGCATATATACGGCTCGACGGCGGTGCTAAGAACCGGTAGGAAATGTATCATTAAGCGGGGATATAATCTCGCCCCGGAATCGTAATGACGTCAGTCACGGTGATCAATGAGGTGGACGGACTCGCTTATAGGGCTCGCTCGCTCGCCCGCTCGCGCCTGATACGTACGTCGGTGGTGGGGTTAATAATTGGATGCGGCGGTGCCACGGTCCTTTGCTTCTTCCAAAGGGACTGGGCTGCTGAGGTTCAAGGCGCGGAGTAGCCTGATCGGTTGGGGAGGGACGATTGTGTATGTGTTTGAAAATATATATATATGTATATATATATATATATATATATATATATATATATATATATATATATATATATATATATATATATATATATATATATATATATATAGTATATCACAAAGATGTAGAACAACGGTTTAACAGAACCTGGGGTAAAGAAAAATAAAAGTCAGGTTTTACTGTCGTACGTAAAGCAAAATATTGTTTTTATTTACGCAATTGTGGTAATGATTTTACTATTCTTCTTCTTCTTCTCTCGTCTGTTTTACTTACTTGAGGATTATCACCCGACTTTATACAGTCAAGCAGGCTTTTAATGGTCCTCTCTCTCTCTCTCTCTCTCTCTCTCTCTCTCTCTCTCTCTCTCTCACACACACACACAAACACATTTTCGTGGTTTTTTAAGGGCTCTACTATATATATAATTTCTTGATCTTTTAATAGATTCTACTATTTGCGCTATGTGCTAGCATGAAGATTTTGTTTTATATATATGTACACGTAAATCTATACATATGCATACACACATTATATATTTAATGCGTGTATACATATACATGTCTAGATTTACGTATATATATCAAACAAAATCTTCATGATAACACAGCGCAAATAGTATAATATCTTAAAAGATCAAGAAATTATTGAAAAACTAGAGCCCTTAAAAAACCAAGAAAATTTTATAGTGTGAGAGAGAGAGAAAGAAAAAAAAGAGAGAGAGAGAGAGAGAGAGAGAGAGAGAGAGAGAGAGAGAGAGAGAGAGAGAGAGAGACGGCCAAAAAACATCTGCTTTACTGTATAAAGTCGGGTGATAATCCTTAAGTAAGCAAACCAGACGAGAGAAGAAGAAGGAGAATAAAGAAGAAGAATGAAAAGTACAGACAACCAGAAGAAGGCGAAGAGGAGGAGGAGGAGGAGGAGGAAGAAGAGGAAGAAGAGGAATGAGGGACCACCTGATTCCCGAACGCATCGGTTCACGTCTCGTCCTATGATGCATCGTCTGGCGGAAAATGTGGTGTAATTAGACGGGGTGGTTTTAATTTAATAATCCTCTCACTCCATCTTGCACGCACTCAGCCATGATCCCTCTACGCTGTTTATTATTATTTCGTTGGATTCTCTCTCTCTCTCTCTCTCTCTCTCTCTCTCTCTCTCTCTCTCTCTCTCTCTCTCCTTTTTTTTTTTTACTTTAAATTGATTCGGCTGATTGAAGACAAGGAGCTTTTGACACGCTTGGGCGGGGGAGGGAGAGATAGCAGGGGAGGGGGGCCTAGGGTGCGTTACAGAATGGGGGTTGCCAGTGGCGGAGAGTGATGGATATTTACCCGGAGTTGTGAATTTCAGGGAGAGAGAGAGAGAGAGAGAGGAGAGAGAAGAGAGAGAGAGAGAGATCCTATGACTCATGTAAACGAACCTTCCTTATAAAATTAAAAGTTAATGTCCTTATAAAAAAAAGTAATTGCTCTTATGATGTGAAATGGCAAGTACTCCTGCCTTATAAATTATAAGCGCCCCACCCTGCCTTTTTATAAAATAGCGCTACCTTTCTCCTATTATATTTTATGCAGTATAATTCAACTATAGGAAAGCTCTAGGACTGCACTGAATGCCTGGTAGGCTAATTATTTTGCACCAAACACACCGGGAGATCTGCTCGACAAATTTCAGTATTTGTTTCTGTGTGCTGTTAAAAGATAGATTGTCACCACCGTCTAATGCATAGGCTTCGTTCAACAGTCTTATTGTAAAGGTATCGTGTAGATATGCTTTCAGTTAGGATGTAGGATCAGTCCTTATTTTTTCCTGATAGCCCAAAAATTTGACGGACTGGCAACTTGGTCCCATAACCTGTCTACACAGTGTTAATGATTATATGAACTAGTGGATATCACGTCCTAGCATCAGAGGGTTGTTACTTGAGCTTAAATCGACTTTCTAGCAAATGTTTCTGAGATCTAGTTGGCGCTGTTATCTATAGAACACTCAAGATTAAGAAAGGAGTGTAAGAAGCTTGCAAATCAGACCCCAGAAGGAAAAACGACCACTTTTTCGAAGGATAACACTCCTGGCAAACAAATGCTCACTCATCAGACGTACAAGGTTCGACTCACTCCAGCCATAAGTCAGCCCATTTGATAAGGGGCCGTAATGACCCAGAAGATATTCAGGCAGTGTCTTAATATAATCCCCCAATGCGAGAGACATTAATCACGCGAATAGTACGGAGCTCTCACCTGATCAAGGAGAAGTTATCATTACAAATTCCTCAGCGGGGAACGAAAAACGGGTCGTGTTTACATACTTCATGTGGTGAAAAGTTCCGTCTGTTTTTTTTTTTTTTTTTTTTTTTTTTTTTTCGAGCGGCTAATTATTCCTTAGCCATATTTGCTAAGGGTGATATGTGTTAATTCAGTTCTGATGTATGGGCTGCAAGTCGACGGTATTTAGAAATAGGTATGCGATGGCTCAGAATTGATTTATAAATATCCGTAAACTCATGATACCAATTAATCTCTTAATATCCCTATAACTTAATTTATTTAATTTAAAACCTATATACTTTAACCAATTTATTTACTGGGATAATTCAACAGCAGGACCAGTTTAGCTGCCTTCAATTACAAAAAATAAGTCATATACTTATTTTACTTACATTTGCACACAATAGCTGCCATATTTAGCGAACAGAAGCAAAAAAATCAAATCAGGAACCACTACCACTTATCTATGAGGTTTTCGTGATCACCCCATAGCTGCTGTCATTATTCAGTTCATCGATATAAACAGGAAAAAACATGAGCTGAAATTGACTACAAAAAAAAACAGGCAACACCTTACAAGCAGTACTTGAACTTTTTTTTCACCAGTATGTTTATTATTTTGAGATAAAATCGGCAGCTGATGCCACATACATTTGCCTCAGTGGTGAGCCATGAATCGATGGTAATGGTTCTCAGTGGAGAAATACAGTCTCCCTAATGGACCACTAGTTGTTCGTGGTCAGTCTTTTAAGCATAAAAAAACACTAAATGAGCCAAAAATTTAATAAACCAAAGTTTATTTTTATTTTAAAGAAATGAATTTCACTAAAGACTTGATGTTGCTTCCGCCATGTTGGATGATACGAGTCCTGGAGGTTACATCAGGTTTATTGTTTCATTTAGCATTTTACCACACTTAAGAGAGAGAGAGAGAGAGAGAGAGAGAGAGAGAGAGAGAGAGGAAAATATTGTCCATCCTACTCAATGAAAAAAAAAATTATGAATATCAGATGTGCTTGTCTTTGAAGTTTACGTAACTGAGAGAGAGAGAGAGAGAGAGAGAGAGAGAGAGAGAGGGAGAGAGAGAGAGAGAGAGTGAGAGAGAGGGGGTGTTTTTGTTTGTACCTTTAGTAGTTTATTAAAGGAGTCTCTGATCCTGTGAGCGATAGAGGCCTCTCCGGACGCGTTGCATCCGCGAGGAGCTTGTCGGGTGTCACAGAGGAGATTTCATAAACACCACATGAATGGTGGGGTCGAGCGTAGTAGCATGAAATTGTTTTTTCTTATGTTTGTTTGTTTGTGGTTTGTGTGTCCTTTTGCTGTTAGAGGCCTTTGTTTAGACCTTTATCTGGGACGTTTGTTTGTCAGTGGTGAAATGTACAGTGTCCTTTTGTTTTCGGATTTCTTCCTTTCTTGTGTTTCCTCACTTTCGCTGCTTCTCATTATCATTCTTTTTTATCCTTTGTCTCCCATTTCACTGATTTTGTGCTGGACGGCTGGTTCCTAGCTCGGCTCACAACCCGAAGAGCCTGCGTTCGATTCCCAAGCCACTTGAAGAACATGGTATAGTTGGGTTCCTTAAAATTCCATAATGCCTACGTTGACCTTTGTAGGGATTTAGGTATCCTGTGGAAGGGCGGGCCTCGAAGAGGTAATCTCTCTCTCTCTCTCTCTCTCTCTCTCTCTCTCTCTCTCTCTCTCTCTCTCTCTCTCTCTGATTTTTTTAGAGTACGTCAGATAATAAGACCACGGAATTATGTATAGATTTATTAGCATTTTTTCAAACATTTTTCTACAAAGTATTAGGCAATGAGTCATTATCATTTTTCTGTCAGGGTTTTACCTCTGCGAGGTCGCATTTTAGTTTATTAGACGTTTTTACGAAAGATTCTCCCTTTTTCTGGAGTAAACGTTTATTTATTCAACGCCTTTTACGAAAGATTCACCCTTTTGCTGGAGTAAACGTCGGTTTATTCAACGTTTTTTACGAAAGATTCTCCCTTTTGCTGGATTAAACGTTTGTTTATTCAACGTTTTTTACGAAAGAGTCAACCTTTTTATAGGAGTATACGTCTGTTTATTCAACGTTTTGAACGAAAGATTCACCCTTTTGCTGTAGTAAACGTCTGTTTATTCAATGCTTTTATTTTGGTTTATCCTTTTAACGAAGGCAGATGTCTATTTCTCGTATGTCTTTACAGGTTTCCATTTTTAAACGTTTGTTGTTCAAATTAAATCTTTAACGAGGGCACACGCCCATTTAGCACGTTCTTATGATATATTTCCCCTTTCTAACGTTTTGTCGTCTCATCATCTTTTTAACGAGGGCAGACGTCTATTTAGGAAACAGCCTTACGAAATATTTCCCATAATAAATTTTTCTCCTCCAAGACACCCTTTAACGAGAGTATACGTCCATTGATTTAGCTTTTATACGGAACATTTCCCCTTCCACAGGGCCAGTCTCTGATATATTGAACGTTTTTACTTCTGACTATCCCTTTAACGAAGGCACACGTCCATTTAGTAGCGTTTATACTCATTGCTTCCTGGATTGCTTGCGCCGAACGGAACACATGCAATTTAAACCGTTTCCTCATAAACATCCCAGTACGCATTCGGTTTGATAGGGCGGTAGATGTTTTGCGAAATCGCAGATTGCATCCGTTTTGACGATAAATACAGCCTTAGGAGACCTCTGAAGCCAAAGACTCTCATTACCTGATAATTGCCACTTCATGCCCAGCGCTCGTTCGAGCGAATCTTACAAGGACAATGGTATCGGCACAAAAAAAATATCATGATAAATAAAGATCAGGAAATTTCATGGTTGAAAACGCCGATTAAAGGATAAATTGCACGTCTTCTTATATAGCAAATAGAGACGTGGGCTGGATCAACCCTCGGAGGCTTCAGAAAACTGAAGTGGATCTCGGTAGAGGAGAAAGATACAAAACATAAATTAAGAAGAAATCTTTAGCGGCAGACAGTGATTTATGCCCCGCCGAAGTAACTCGCTAATTAAGACTTATTTGAACGAGGAATGAAGACGAAAATAAAATAGGATAGAATGAGCGAGAGAAAGGTGACGCGGATAAAGGAGCGAGAGGGAGAATAAAGGCTAATGAAAGATATCAGAGATAGAGGAGATAAACATTAGGTTCCTACTCGCCGCACGACAATAATACAATCAGCCCCGGGAACGACACATCACGCGCTGACTTAAAAAGTGACAATAAATTACGGCGTGTGGGCAAGCACCAGTGGTTATCTCGTCGCTCTCTCTTTTTTTTTTATCTATATTTATTCCTCCTACTTCTCCTTCTCCTTCTTCTTCTTCTTCTTCCTACTCTTCCTCCCTCATCCCCTTCTTCTCGTAGGAGTCCTCCCACAATGCTCTTGCATGGGGAATGAGGTGGGGGGGGGGGGGCGGTTGGGGCTGGCACCGAATGACCTTTTTCAGCCCTGTATGGGGCAGGTGAGTTCGTCAGCGACTGTTCCTTATTCATTTCAGGATTTAATTATTCAAAGACTTGGTTCCTGTGTCGTTTAGGTCATTAGATTGTTTTCTTAGAAATAAATGATAATAATAATAATGGAGAAACAAATTCACAGTTATGTAATTTGAAATTTAAAACTTTAAGGATAGCTTTCGGCAATCTATTCGGTTCCCTTCCCCTTACCAAGGGGAACCGAACAAATTCCCGAAAGCTATCCTTAAAGTTTTAAATTTAAATATATGTACATTTACATAACTGTGGATTTGTTTCTCCATATGAAGACTCGTATTACTATGAGAATTTTCTAAATAATAATAATAATAATATAATAATAATAATAATAAAAAAAAAAAACAAAAAAAAAAAAATAATAATAATAATAATAATAATCACAGAAACAAATAACTTGACATATGCAGGAGCAAGATTAGTAGCAGAAACTGATGGGAATTCGAACACCACAACACCACCAGCACCAAACAACACCCCCAGAAACCAAAACAGCAACCTCCTTGGAAAAGGCGCCTGGAAAAGCAAATCATGGTGATGATCTGACTTGAGTAAACTGAAAGAGATGGCAGAAAAAACAAAAGGCTAAGAAGCAAGAAAACAGGGAGGAACTCAACGAGAAATACAAAGTACAAGAGAGGGGACTAAACAACCACAATAGAAGATGTAAACAGAGGCTTAAGGCCAAAGCACATAAGATCCAACGTACATGAACAGGAATAATATAGGGAATACCAACAGAACAAACTATTCGGAACCAACCAGAAAAGACTATACAGCCAACTAAGAGGGGAAGACAACAACCAGAAAATTCCTGAAGCCGAACCAAGTAAGAGCTCTGGGAAAACATATGGAGCAATCCGGTATCACACAACAAACATGCAACATGGCTCCAGGAAGTCAAGGAAGAAGAAACAGGGAGAATAAAACAAAGATTCACAGACATCACGACAGACACAGTCAGACACCAACTAAAGAAAATGCCAAACTGGAAAGCCCCAGGTCCCGATGAAGTCCATGGATACTGGCTCAAAAACTTCAAGGCCCAACCCTAACACCCACGAATAGCAGAACAACTCCACATTGTATCTCAAATCACCAAGCACCCAATGGATGACCACAGGAAGAAAACATCCTTAGTACAAAAAGACAAGAGTAAGGGAAATATAGCAGTAACTACAGGCCTATCACCTGCCTACCATAATGTGGAAGTTACTAACAGGTATCATCAGTGAAAGGCTATACAACTACCTAGAGGAGACAAACACCATCCCCCACCAACAGAAAGGCTGCAGAAGGAAGTGTAGGGCACCGAAGACCAGCTCCTGATAGACAAAATGGTAATGAAGAACAATAGGAGAAGGAAAACCAACCTAAGCATGGCATGGATAGACTATAAGAAAGCCTTTCGACATGATACCACACACATGGCTAATAGAATGCCTGAAAATATATGGGGCAGAGGAAAATACCATCAGCTTCCTCAAAAATACAATGCGCAACTGGAATACAATACTTACAAGCTCTGGAATAGACTAGCAGAAGGTTAATATCAGGAGAGGGATCTTCCAGGGCGACTCACTGTCCCCACTACTCTTCGTAGTAGCCATGATTCCCATGACAAAAGTACTAAAGAAGATGGATGCCGGGTACCAACTCAAGAAAAGAGGCAACAGAATAAACCATCTGATGTTCATGGACGACATCAAGCTGTATGGTAAGAGCATCAAGGAAATAGATACCCTAATCCAGACTGTAAGGATTGTATCTGGGGACATCAGGATGGAGTTTTTTGGAATAGAAAAATGCGCCTTAGTCAACATACTAAAAAGGCAAAGTTAACGAGAACTGAAATGGCTAAAGCTACCAGAATGGGAGCAACATCAAACACATAGATGAGACAGGATACAAATACCTGGGAATAATGGAAGGAGGAGATATAAAACACCAAGAGATGAAGGACACGATCAGGAAAGAATATATGCAGAGACTCAAGGCGATACTCAAGTCAAAACTCAACGCAGGAAATATGATAAAAGCCATAAACACATGGGCAGTGCCAGTAATCAGATACAGCGCAGGAATAGTCGAATGGACGAAGGCAGAACTCCGCAGCATAGATAAGAAAAAACCAGGAAACATATGACAATACACAAAGCACTACACCCAAGAGCAAATACGGACAGACTATACATAACACGAAAGGAAGGAGGGAGAGGACTACTCAATATAGAGGACTGCGTCAACATCGAAAACAGAGCACTGGGGCAA
>NC_061095.1:4887181-4896712 GCF_015104395.2 Macrobrachium nipponense
TCTTTTGCATAATCAGGAACATCAACACAAAAATTAATCCCCTTCAGAGCATCATCCAACATGAACCTCTTCGCCATCAAGTGCATTCATAGTTCCCCTTCCCCCTTTTTCGAAGATCCATGTCCTGAGAGGGTCGTGCATCTTGCGTATCTTCCTCCCCTTGGCATAAGCACCTTTGGCGGGTCCTGCAATGTCCACTAATTTGCTGTTATCGAGGAGCATCGCCTGTGTAAATATGACGAGTGTTTTCCGGGCTGGAGGTGATAACGTCGCCGTTAGTCTCGGTCCGCAGCTGTATTTGGCCCGGACTCACTCTCATAAGTCAGGAGGGTCCCGTGACCTCTTATATTCCTATTCCCAGCCCGGCCGTAAGTCACGGCGAAACCTCGCTGAAACTCTGATTAGAGGTGAGACGGTCTTTGGTAAAAGCCATCGCGGTCCTGGCTTACTTTAAACCAAGGCGCATCATCTGCCGAGCCGTATTTCTCCCAGAAGTGACAATGAGTTCGCGGAGTTCCCGCGTAAATAAGGATAAACAAAGTCTCGGTGGAGTGAGTTGCCGCCCAGGAAGGGGCCAAATTAGTCTTATTGGCAGAGGAAAGACGAAAAAAAAAAAAAGAGAGGAAATTTAAAGTTTTCTCGAACGGAAATGATTGAACGAGGAGAATTTCTTACTTGGGTGCTCGTTTTATCCAGCAATCTTTATCGCCTCGTGCGTTCGTCGTATCTTCAAGTTCTGTCTGTCCGCCTGATCTGTATCGGATCTGAGGCGAATGGAAATTTTATTTGAGAACGAACCGGGGAAGAAGTATCGTGTCTTTAAAAACAAATACTCTCAAAGTTGTACCAAATTATGTTTATTTATCTTGACGTTCATTAGGGTTCGATGTATATCACTGCGCTTCAAGAGAATTATATTAACATAGATTGAATATACCATACAAAAAGAATCACTTTGATGTGTACTGAATAAATACGTATTAAACAGGTCTTGAAAAATCTCCTTATAAAAAAATCATACAGAATTTTCTGATTATTCAGAATGATATTTGTGACCTCTTGATGACGTTTCATAACGTATTCGTAATGGATGTTGAATATCTTGGTATTATGATTACCAGACACTTGCGTTTTCATTCATAGCCTTGAATGGGATAGTGGTGATTCAAATTAGGTTTTGACTAAGCGCTGAAAGTTTTTAATTTTGATAAATTACTTAATTATATTATATATATATATATATATATATATATATATATATATATATATATATATATATATATATGTGTGTGTGTGTGTGTGCGCGCGCGCCACGTTCAGGATTATTTGTAGATATACTGAATTTTTTTTTATCCATATTTCTCTAGCTACTAAAACTTGTCTTCAAGTTTACAGACGATTTTCAATATCCCCTTTGTTCTTCTGTCAGTTATATTCTCTCCAGCCTCCAGTTGCCATCCTTCCCATTTCTACCGTCGGCCTTCTTCTTGTTCTCCATGTTGTTTCATCGTGCACAACAGCACCTTGGCGAGTTGCACACACGAAGCTTATCCCAACTCGATCAGATTTGTCGATCGTTTCCAATCTTCTTAGGTCGAGATTAGGGAAGAATCGGTGGTCTCTTCGAATTCCGAACGTCCATTAAAGAGAAGAAATTGACAGAAAAAAAACAGCTGATCGCTTCGAAGCTTTTAATAGGCTTCTAAAACAGCCAATTACCAGCAAGGATTATTGCCACTTATAGGAGACACGTTGCCAGGAGATACTAATCTGCTCTTGTACGTTGTCTCGTGGTCATGTCTTCGATTTCTCTGGTCAAAGCTGTTCAGTATCAGGATAATCTTGCAGTATAGTTAGTTTCAAAAATAAAATTGTATTTTTGAGGATTTTTTTTCCATATAGCAAATCAGCCATTTTTTTCTGGAATGTGGCTGGAATCAAGAATATCGGATTTTCTTCATATATTTCTCAACATTTTTTAGACAAGTGCTTACAATGAGAGAGAGAGAGAGAGAGAGAGAGAGAGAGAGAGAGAGAGAGAGAGAGAGAGAGAACGGATGTAATCTTATTAGCAAGCATTTACATATAGTATATATATATATATATATATATATATATATATATATATATATATATATATATATATATATACATACATATATATGTGTGTGTTTATATGTATATATATTATATAATATATACTCTATTATGATTGTTTAGTGAATACGTATGTTTGCTATTTCTTCCTAACTAAAACTTTTTAATTGCAAAGGAGAAAGAGAAACTGCTTTCTCAGATTTTTGAAAGGGTTGACCTGACAGGTGTTGTGACTTCATCCTCTATCTCGTTTCTTGAATAAACGAAAATGCACCGTCTCTCAGATCCACAAATTAGCAGATCTTCGTCACTCTCAGTTGTCGAGAAAAAGCCGATAACTTACGGATGAAGTATTTACGTATTTATGAACTTAGCACAGTCGGAAAGAGGTAATGGGGTACCTTATATGAATGCTATTGTCCCGATGGCGAGACTGCCCATTTTGGTACGGCGTATCCCGGAGCTTAATAGTATGTGTTTCCTCTCGACAGTTTTGGTATGAAGTTCCATCCCCCACCCCAACCCCGACCAAAAATAGTTTATTTTAACAGACGAGTCGGTGACGAAATATTCATGTCGATTAGCCTCTGATTAGAGGATTTCGCACTCAACAAGCATATTTGTCATCTCCGTTTTCTAATGGTCCATTAATGATTATTTTTTATTTCTCCACACATCTCTCGTTCTGTTATTCGTTATTTGTCTTATTTCTAGAGGTGTTTATCATTACAGACGTGGTCCAGTGGTTATAAATATCGCATCGACTTTGCAAAAGGGGTAGGAAGACACTAGCAACCTCGTGGAATGTGGTTGCTACCCCCTACGTCTTGTCCAGTGAATGTTGAAGGGGCTTATATATGCTGATGGGATCTTGCTTTGTGGTGGTGGTGGTGGTCACCCATCTATGTATGGAGCAGAACCGACGATTTTATGCTGTTGACACTTTCTCGTGTTATGTTTGGCTTGTGATATATATATATATATATATATATATATATATATATACATATAAATATATATATATATATATATATATATATATATATATATTTATATATATAATATATATATATATATATATATATATATATATATATAAATTTGAAGCCTCAAAATATCGAAATGATTATCTTACCTAATTGATAAGCGCTTCTACTACAGCCAGGACACGAACCTTGGCCTCCTTTAGAAACAACAATATACTTTCTAAAACTCCGTGACCTCCAATACATCCCCTTGCCGGATCTCGGCGATCGTCACGACATCTATACTACATCAGAAGCAAAGCGATCAACGCCTGTATTCTCTCTCTGTATAGGCTCCATATATAGTGCCTGCGAGAGGCACCCACCTTAGACAAACGACGTCATTAAGGTCCCAATGGATGCCTTTAGTTAATCCAGCCTTATCTCTCTTTAACACCTTCGCCGGTATGTACTCGGGGAAGCGGAATGATTCGGGCGTCAGGAGAGTAAGCACTCGACTTATTCACCGGCGCTTGGGAGCCCAGGCGACTGTGTAAGGCGGCGTTGACGAGCCCCGGTTTGTTTTTATCACATCGGGGTCGAGTAATGGTGCTTCCCGCCTCTATCGGTAGATCGGTGCAGCATGATGATGGCATTATGGTCATTAAACCCTCTGTAAGTGGCGAGGTTACATTAGTTTTGCTCGACAGTGGTCGAGATCGTCGCTTTAGTTTTTCTGACGAAAAGGTCATCTGGTGTCGAACGTGATAGAATTTAATTTCTAAAATTAATGGATTGGATATATAAATATATATATATATATATATATATATATATATATATATATATATATATATATATACAATATATATATACATATAGTATATATAGTAATATATATATATATATATATATATATATATATATATCTGTGTGTGTTTGTGCGTGTGTGTGTGTATCTGTAAGCATGTGTGTACGTACAGTGTAAACCGATCTTTTAATCCAGATAACTTTATGAGAACAAGAAGCAGTAACTATCCATACCGAAATGCAAGCAAGCGATAACAGCCCCTGCCAACCCCTCCCCCATAAACCATTTGCTATAGATCCGTATCGCGTCCGTCCAGCCACCAGACATTTAGTAATGAGACGAACTCGATTTTAGTTTTTGGCCAGCAAGCAAGACAAGCATCTGGACCAACTCCATGAAATATGGGACGAGAACGACCCTGCGTGAAAACGTATCGACCTCTTTAAAGAGGTAATTACGTGCAGGTGAAATCACCACCACTCACCTGCCTTCAGCCCCCTTCTTGGGTATGACTTTAACTTCTTCTTCTTCTTCTTCTTCTTCTTCTTCTTCTTGATATTGTATCTTGTCCCCACTCCGAGCCCCCCCGCCCCCACCTCTAAGGAGTTCTTAATGACAGGGTTAAAAGTAGGTGTGTTGTGTTCATTTATATATATATATATATATATATATATATATATATATTTATATATATATATATATATATATATATATATATATATATATATATATCGAGATGCGTGCTGTTGGCTGCTGCTTTTTTGTCCGCTGAAAGGAGTCTGTTGACACCTTGTTTCTAACAGTGTTTTTGTTTTGGTTGGGTGTTCTTTGTAACTTGGAGAGAGAGAGAGAGAGAGAAGAGAGAGACGATGAAGCAGAGAGGAAGAGAGGAGAGAGAGAAGAGATTTTATTTAATAAAACGAAAAAGAAAGGACCCGTGTGAAAAAAGATATACTAAGAGAGAGAGAGAGAGAGAGAGAGAGAGAGAGAGAGAGAGAGACCAACTGCCTACGTATTGCAATTTGCAATTCTAGCGACTCATTGCAAGTCTTCCCTCATCTGGGTACGGCCTACTGGTTTTATGTACCGAGATATCCAGCAATAAAAAGAAACCAGAATTGAAGACGCGCACGATTGATTTGCTTTCGAAACGCGGGTTGATAATATCCCCAAGGGCGTTCCCACTGAAAAAGGAAATCCAATGATAGTCTGTATTCACGTCCGCGAACGGTTAGGATGTAAGTATTTCCCCCCATCAAGATTCGTTTATGGCAAATTGCTTTTAAAAGTTATTTGCAGTCGTACGCAGGATGTGAATGAAAAGTGGAGAAAGGTCGCGACCTTATCGCACTAGAATTGTCTGTTTATGTCCTTGTTTTTTGTTTTTTTAAGATGAATTCATTAGGCTGTTTCATCTTTGTTTAGTGGGATTGTTCTCTCTCTCTCTCTCTCTCTCTCGGATATTTGTACATCTTCCTTTTCTTCAGAATTATCTTCATTTTCCCTTTTTCAGTTGAATATTCTTGATCTTATCTTTCCGGATAATTCTCTGAAATTTTTTTTTATTAAGAGAATTCGGTTAGAGTCTTTTTCTTAATAGAATGTTTTTTTAAACTGTTCCATAGAATCCTGCTTTTTATCCTCTTGAGATTTTTTTTCTCTAACAGAATTCTGTGTATCAATAAAGGTTATATTATTATTTTTCTCTTACAATAATGAAGTGTTTTTTTTCTGTATAAGCTCATGACATGATTTGCTCTGCTTTGTTTTTATAATATTCGTGTATTGCTTCTATTTTCCAACTACATTCTCTTGGTTTTGCCTTATAGATCAACCTGACCCTTAGTCCTTGTATTTCTTTTAGCTAAAATCTTTTAGGCTTACATCCCTATTAACTTAGTCCTTCCAATTTTATTTTCTGTATAATTCTCCCTTCTGATTCGATCTTTGCCGCCGTCTGCCTCTTGGTGGATGACGTCACGGCCTGTGAGTTAAGGAGACAGACATTTAAGAAGCCTCTGCGTTCTCCCAACTTAAGCCAAATGCTGTTCGGCATTACGCAACCCAGGCAGAACCGCCGACGAGACCTGGGGAAATGGTATACGACGTACGTACCGTGATGTACGGTCTTTCTGCAAACGAACGCACGGAAGGTATATGAATATGCAGAGGAAGCCTTTTCGAAGCTTGCGAAGCTGAATTGCGAGTTTCTGATGCTGAAGAGTTATTGCAGGGGGTTTCAAAGGAATGGAATAATGGTGTTAGGCTTCTACGTCCAGGGTTGAAGGGCTGGAGTACTTGCTTATTTATTCGGGCCGTTTAGCCAAGCGGTGGGTCACTTTCGATCATTCAAGGCTTAAGACAGTGAAAACAGGGAGTTGCAGTGGTGGGACAGTGAGATATAAATCCAGTCAATCAAGGAGAGGAAGTCTATCATAGTCCTCCAATTTGACTGGATGGTACTTATGTAGTGTGGGGTTCCGGGTTGCATCCTGCCTCCTTAGGCGTCCATCACTTTTCTTACTATGTGCGCTGTTTCTAGGGGCACACTCTTCTGCATGAGTCCAGGAGCTACTTAGGCCTCTAGTTTTTTCCAAATTCCTTTTCAGGGATCTTGGGATCGTGTCTAGTGTTCCTATGATTATGGGTACAATTTCCACATTATTATTATTATTATTATTATTATTATTATTATTATTATTATTATTATTATTATTATTATTCAGGTGAACCCTATAGAACAAGCTCACCGAAGGGCCCACTGACTTGAGATTCAAGCTTCCAAAGGTTATGGTGCTCTTTAGGAAGTAAGAGAAGCTAAGGGACAATACAGAAAGAAGAGATCTTACTAATTAAATAGAAAAAATAGATAGATTAATAAACAGATTAAAGAAATGTTCAAATGCAAGGAATATATTAGGGGAGGTGTTGGACAGCAAGACTGAAGAAAGGAAGAGAAAATAAAGATAAAAGGATAAAAAGTGGGTGCAGCTAGGGACGCCGAAAATGCTGATTGCATATCGTGACGGCTTACTGGTATTATAACACTTGCAATCGTCCCCGTTGGCTGACAGAGTCCAGAGGAATACGTCAGCCTTTTATCCATTTGAACACCTTACTATACATACAGGAACGGCTATTTACGAAATATGTATGCAGTGTATGTGCATGCGTTTATTTGACGGTGTAGCGAAACGTATGAAGCGAAGAAAATCATATAGACCAAAATACTGCCAAGGAACTAACGACAGCAATGAAGAAGAAGAAGAAGAAGAAGAAGAAGAAGAAGAAGAAGAAGAAGAAGAAGAAGAAGAGGAAGAATTAGGCGAGAATCTCGCCACCCTTTCAAAAGCTAATTCCCAAACTGACGCAGCCGAATAAATTCCAAACCAACAATGAAACACAAGAGGCGACTCACAAAAGCCGACGAAGATTTACGCAGGTAAACAAAAGTCGCTTAGCCCACCTTAGCCTTGTCGGCGTTGCTCAAACCGCTGACTTGAGCGTACTAACATTTTTTAGCGTTCTCTCTGACTCCCCAAACTTCCGTAAAGTACAGTGAGTGTGCTCTATCCTTGGAAAGCCTATTAGTCAGGTACTCCTTCCTTCCTGGGAATACTTTACTCTTGCCCTTTGGAATTTCCTTTTGCATTGTGGTTCCCAGTGGCTGGCTGTGAAGGTTCTGTGCCTTATTTGTATGTATCGTTTCCAGCATTTCAACTTCAGGTTCTACCTCTCGCCCCTTCTTGCGCACGCCGGAAATTAAATAGCTTTTGATGTGATAGAGAAAGAAAATGATCTTCAAATGGGTCTATGAAATTCGGCTCTTTTTTTTCGCAATTTTTCATTACTATCTTCTCAATTTTCTTTAACCATCTTTCTTTTTCGCTTGTCTAGTGATTTATTCGCATTCCCGCATCTGTATTGATGTTTCTCTCTCTCTCTCTCTCTCTCCCAAATCATCCAATTTTATGTTATGCGATGTCTGACCGAGTTATTATACCGATTTAGACTTACAACCTGGCCAAATGTTTTTCAAAATATATTTATTCTACGTTTTATTAAGGATTTCCATTCATTTTCACTTAAGAAACACACACTTGTTTGTAACAAATGCTTTTTCTTATATTATGAGATCGTACATGAATGTCTTTTCCTCGATAGTTGAACGAGTATATCTTATTAGACAATGTTGAGTAAACATACAATTTAAAACATATATTAAAACAAGGTGATAATTGTACTGTACGCATTTAATCCTAAGATCTTTTGTTTGAATAATATGCTTACATTTTTATTTATTGGCCTATTCATTTGTTAATTAATTTTTTTTTAATAAAAGATCTCTGCTTTCTGCATTTCTCTTTACATTCTGTTACTTCTTTCGAATGATCACCATAATTTTCTTTTGAAGCTTGAATTTCAAGTCAATGCTCCCCCCCGCCCCGTGGGTTTGTTCGATATGAATAGGGTCCATCCTCTGAATAATAATATTAAATTCATTAATGAATCCTAATTAATGATCGATAACTGGGAATTAATAAAACATTAAATTCATTAATGAATCCTAATTAATGAGATACTGGAATTAATAAAAACATAAATACTTTTAAAAGTAAAATATCCTCTTTAAAAATGCTACAAGCGAAGAAGTATTAAAAGAAAAAAATAAATCGTTGACAGAGTCCCGGATGGTTCAGAGTCGAGAGGTGGAAGGCGGGTGGTAGGGCGGGGGCGGGCGAGTGACCTCTGACCTCACCTAGGTAGTTATGCCGATGCGAAACCAATGACTGCAACAACGTTTGCATACATCACGGCTATCGGTGCAGCCGGGGCCCATCAATACCGCTATCGTTCGCTGATCTTGATTGCCGGCTATCGTCTTACTCGGCTTTCCCATCGGCTCGTAAACCAAATCACGCGACCGGCGGGAGGTGGCGGGCCCGTTCGTTCCCTGTGGCTATTTTGTTTTAGAGGTTTTCGCGCGTTTTAATGTATATGAGGCCGGTGAGTCATCGGAAATGGCGTGGAAGTATCGTTGGGTATTATGAAAGTCGCGTGTGTGTGTGTGTACTTAAGCATATTATACGAGATGATATGAAGTCTGCAATCTCTTGTATGTGTGGTTTGTGTACTTGGGTGTATCGTACGAGTTGATATAAAGTCTATAGCCACTCGTATGTGTGGTTTGTGTACTTGGAAGTATCGCACGAGTTGATTATATAGTCTACATCCTGTCGGGAAGCGGCAAAACATGACCGCGTTGCTTATCGGACAGCGGAGGTGTAAAAAAAAAAAGAAAAAAAAAAATCTGAAATTTTTCCCAGCGACGAAAAGGCCACAAACAATTCGCGCCATAAATCGAGCTTTATCTGGTGGGTGAAGTGTTGGGAGATTGCGCCCGTGTGTGTTTGTGTGTGTGTGTGTGTGTGTGTGTGTGTGTGCGTCTGTCTGTCTGTCTGTAATTCACCTCGTGATGATGCGATGCGTGTGATGGCCACTGATTACAAGGGAAGGCCCCGGGTGGGAACAGCTTGTCCCAAAGAGCCGATACTCTTTGAGATTCAACGAGATTTCACAGCTGATAGCATACATCACCGGGTCTTCTGCTAGGTGGAACAGGGAAAAATCACGCCTCGGTCGATACGTCAAGCAGAT
>NC_061095.1:4899712-4922212 GCF_015104395.2 Macrobrachium nipponense
TCTTGTTTACACTTTACACCGAGGTTCATTTTTATTAGCCCGTCATGCAATTAAGTTATAAAAGAAGGTATATGTCTTTTAAGATGTATCTGAGAGAGTTCGTGATTTAGGTGTTAAATTTTATCTTCTTGTACGAAACCAGTAATTGAAAGAATATAATTTACTAATTTAATACACAGCATACAAAACTTGCATTTTTTTTTTTTTTTTTCCCCGAGTGTAACATCTATAGCAAAAACCGACCTTCATTTATATTATCGTCATTTTTGACGATAAGCGTCAGCCAGTGTGTATAAATCAAGTCTCCGTCAATTCACCCACTGCTCTTCCCGTTTTTCTCTTCTACAATCATTCATCTAAGTCATATTTAACATTCTCTGTTTATATAATTTGCCTCTTCTTCTTCTTCTTCTTCTTCTTCTTCTTCTTCTTCTTCTTCTTCGTCCTGATGATTCAGTTAAAAGTAAAACCATGTTCCCCCAGTGGGGGATCATACCATCCTTTGATGATATCCTGTAACGGATTGATTAACATCACCCAATCGCCCTCGTATCTCTCTCTTACTCTGCCCATTTTCGCTCTTTTATCTTTCTTTTTCATTTTCTCCTGGAATTCGGCAGACGATCTGCCTGAAGACGACGCCGTCACACAGCCCCGAATTTAGAAGACGTGAGTTTAGGAACACCGTTCCTTCCGTTCCTTTTGGAGTCATTTGGTCCATAAGTACCGCTGCTGCTGCTGCTGCTGTGCTGCTGCTCTTGGCCTTTCAGTGGTCTTCCTTCTTGCGCCAACTTCGAAGGGGTCTTTCTGTAGCCATGTTCCTTCGGAGGAGGAAGAGTAGTAGTAGTATAGGGTCCGGAGGCCTCCTCCGCGGGGAGAAATGACAGCCAGGCGGATTATTAATGGCCATGACGCGGCACAAACAGATGTACTACTAATGTTCGTCGGTGTTCGGGTTCCATCTCCTACGAGGGTGATCGGGGCTCAGAAATTAATGGTGGACGTATCATTTTCTCTGCCTCATTTTCCTCCTGAAGTTTTTTTTTCTCAATTTTTTCAGTTTTTAAAATTTCCATTTTGCATATGCGCCCGACGAACAATATGCAATTATGATTTTAATGCAGTTGATCCCCACAACCTCCCTTCTCTGTGGATTGTGTGTGTGTGTGTGTGTGCGCGTGCGTGTGTGTATTTATCTTTAATATGTGTATAGTTTCCTGAAACCACAGCGTCATCCTAGACGCGTAAAACATCTCTGGGAAGTGGGTATGTGGCCTGACACGCTTGGGATTATTATTATTAACATTATTATTATTATTATTATTATTATTATTATTATTATTATTATTATTATTATTATTATTATTATTATATACTTGAAAATGAGAGAAAGCTGGACGCTAAACAGGAAGAGACTGGCATTTAGACTTTGCCATAAGGGGCATATTGTAAGTGATAACATTACAGTTAACCTCTACAAGTAATTCCCACTGTGGGTTGGCTGGTTCCATAAGATTTTTGATCCTGTTTTACGATTGATTAATACATTTATTGTCTAAACTTCTAAAAACTCTCTTATAAATACGAAGTTCCTCATGGCCGAGTGGTTGCGTCGTATCACAAATTTGGGAATACGAACTTGAAGATACGAATTCGTATGGGTTGCACGGAGGAGATTTTAAATAACGAAAGTGTGCTAGAAATTGTTTTACGTAAACGATATCCGATATGACGAGAGGTCAGTCAGTTGTAAACGGCCCCAGTTTCTGCCGTTCAATTCTGAGCTCAGAAGAGTTTTTGGGAATCACGAAAGTTTCATTTCAAAATTGTATGTAACCTAGTCTAATAGTAGTAGTAGTAGTAGTAGTCGAGATTTGCCTTTGAAACGGCTCGCTGCAGAGTCAACACTGCAGGCCATGACGCGGTTATTCCTCGCTGACGACAGAGAAATTCCAGGATTCTCGAAGGCATAATTCAATGAATTCTTATGCGTATTAGATAATTTCAAGTCGAGTAGAGCCTTCTTCTTCTTCTTCTTTCTTCTCTGAGCCTTCACTCAGGAAACCACTTGACCAAAACAAAAGGCAATCGTGAAGTTCACTCAGTGTTTCTCCACGTCAAGTGGTATACGCATGACTTATTGCCCATTTTTTTTAGGGCGGGGGAAGGGGGATGGGGATAAGGGAGGGGGCGTGTTCATTTGTCTCCGAACGCCGAACTAATTGAAGTAATGGGAGAGTCGATAGCTCATTAATAATGTAACTACTGTCATATTTATCATTCCAAGGTTGTAGGGGATGAAATATGCCTTCAGGTTTTTTTTTCTTTTTTTTACATGTCTTTCTCGTCTTTTCTTCTCCTTCCCTGTTCATTTCGTCTCCCGTGTGGGCGAGTCAGGTCACCCATGTTTTGCGTCTCTCTCTCCTCTCTCTCTCTCTCTCTCTCTCTCTCTCTCTTTAATAAATCAGCGTAAATTTCTTATGGAGAATTTCATTCTGGTAAAGTTTCACTTTTATTTTTATTACTAGTGATTTATTTTAAAGTTTCATCGCCAGATCAATTTGACCGCAAAAACTCAACCTAGAACCTTTTCATTGTCAGTTAATTGAATAATATAGAATTAAGGCCAAAGGCACCCTGGGACATTTGAGGTCATTCAGCGCTGAAACTGAAAGCTCAAAGCAGTTGCACTACGAATAAATTGTTAGGAGAAGGTGGGAAGTAAGATGGAAGGGAGAGATATGAAAGGGGTGGTAACAGTAAAAGAAATGCAAGAGATGCAGTTATAGGGGCCGAAGGCAGGCTGCAAAGAACCTTAAGTAATGCAATATACAGTGCAGCGCGCGAAATGCACTGACGGCAGTATCCCCTACGGCAAGATCAACAAGCATTTTAAAGAGATAATCCTAGAGTCAGACGTTCAGCTTTTCCAAGCCCGAATTAACTCCTAAGTCTCTAAGAAAGATAGAGAGAGAGAGTGAGAGAGAGAGAGAGATTAGAGAGAGAGAGAGAGTACAAGGACGGTATCATCAGGCTTAGGCCTATCAGTTTGTATAATTGCTCTTCGGACCAAGGGCCTATAAACTACGCTTTTACGACGTCAATCAGGGTCTCTTTTATCTAAGCCAGGCGTTATTATCGTGGATGAATAATGACGCGGAATTAACGCAAATAGAGTCTGCGTGGGTCCTGTGCTATATATATATATATATATATATATATAGATCTATATATTTATATATATATATATGTATTATATATATATATATATATATATATATATATATAATAAAAGGAGCCCGTGAAAACGCCAAAATATAGAGAA
The DNA here is from genome assembly GCF_015104395.2 of Macrobrachium nipponense. NCBI lineage: Eukaryota > Metazoa > Arthropoda > Malacostraca > Decapoda > Palaemonidae > Macrobrachium > Macrobrachium nipponense. Next base: position 4,903,038 of record NC_061095.1, read on the forward strand.
ATGCTATATTTCAGAGTGGCTGTCTCTCTCTTCAGGTAGATGAAGAGAGGACAGCAGTCTCTGAAACATAGCTTTTTGTCTCTATAATTTATTTGTTCATTTTTATGGGCTCCTTTATTAGATGGAATTCTGTTGTAACAGAACATTTTTACCAGTCAATATGTATATATATATATATATATATATACCTATATATATGATATATCTATCTATATATATATTAATATTACCGCACCATAACTATGTGTGTATATATATATATTATATATATATATACCTATATATCATATATATATATATACTATATATATATTATATATATATAGTAATATATATAGCAATGTTATGAACACTATCCTTGCCCAATATCTTGGTTTTAGTGAAAAAAGGAAATATCGCATTCAGTAAGAAATATAACTCCTTACTTGCTCATTATGTTCAATGGAAAGTCGCCCAATAATAATAATAATAATATAATAATAATAATAATAATAATAATATAATAATAATAATAATAATAATAATAATAATATGCAAGTATGACAGTTTAACATATGCAACTCCAATGTCGAGTAATTCAAAACTAATTAATGTAAAAAAAAGCACAAAAAATAAAAATAAAACTTCTCGATGACATAAAAAACAGTATGGAGGGGTTTAAATACTTTCCAAAACGAACTAGAAATAATATGAAAGTTAATGAAATTCATCGGATATTAAATATGAAATTAAATACGAAATCTCCTGTTACAAAACAAATTCTCAGAATTTACTCAATAATATTTTTGTTGATACTTGAAATCTCTCGTCTTGGGAGACAAACAACAGCATTAACAAAAACAAGAAAACGCAAGAAAAAAAAAAAAGATAGAATGAAATAAATTAAGAGAAAAGAAAATTCCTACGTATTCTCTCTGCCCTTCCAGGTTTTGATTTCTTTCTTTCTCTCGTCTCTTTCTTCTTGCATTTGGCGCCAAGGCAATGTTACCCATTCCATCGTCTCGCAATCTGAAGCAGCAAGGACCACTAGACCCCTCCTATCTCCCCTCTCCCCACCCCCGAAAAAAAAACGCCAGGCCCAGGAGGATACGAAATGTGCCAAGCGCTCTCTGCAACCTGCAATAATCATACGAACTCCTTCGCGGCTGCGCAGTAAATCTCCTGGACCTTTGTTACGGCTAATGATATGCTCATTAAAAGCAGCTAATGCTGCAATATCATCAAATTGTATTTTCGGGATCGCGCTCGATACCTGGGTGCCCCAAACCTCGACCCCCCTACTGCCCAAACCTCGATCCTCTAGATTTAATGACCAGGCCTGGCAATAATTAAAGCTTATGAAGACGTTTATAAAGCAACTTGGGGAGTGATTGAGAAAAAAAAGTTGGTTTAATTGTTTTGTGTTATATTATTTTTGATTTTTCTGAATGCTTTGGTGCGTATAATGAATTGGTGGCTGTTCTGTTTGCTCTCGTTAAATTTGCATATATATATATATATATATATATATATATATATATATATATATATATATATATATGTATATATATATATATATATATATATATATATATATATATAAATGGATAAAGACAGAACGCGTCTCCTTCCCTACTCCAATATGTTTATCCTTGAGTAATTGCTCCTGTCTTCATACTAAACATATATATATATATATATATATATAGTATATATATATATATATATATATATATATATATATATATATATATATATATATATATATATATGTGTGTGTGTGTGTGTGTGTAAGTATGAAGACAGGAGCAATTACTCAAGGATAAACAAATTGGAGTAGGGAGGGAGACGCGTTCTGTCTTTCATCCATTTATTTAGCGCCGACGTTCGTATCAGCATTTTGATAACATTTTACCCAGGCTGAAACGATTACACAATCAATGCCCGTATAAGTAAAAAGATACACACAATGTTTACCAACACCAAAATTAAAACCTTTTTAATAAATTAAGAATAAAAACAGAATAAAACCAAAAACACAGAATAACAGTGAAAGGGCTAGGAGCGAATACAAAGCAACTAATGAAAAAATAATAATGATAATAGAAAAAATATATATTAATAATAATCATAATAACAATAATAATAATAATAATAGAACGAACAAGACGCCTACCCACAGCGGTAGCGGAAGGAGAACTGACACGAAAAATTGTTATGGAAGGGAGTGTAAACAAAGCAACAGGTAATTAGGCAACAAACAGATGGGTGGAAGACGACTGGTGGTTAAGAGAAGGTAGTTAGCTTAATCATTATTGATTCAAGGGTGGTTAGTTCGTCTATATGTTGGGTTCTTCCTACAATATTAAATGACTGGCATCTATGTGTGTTTTGCAACTTTTACTGTGATTTCTTATGTTAGATTGTTCTGGATTTGATAGTCGCCCCACAACCCGTTCTATAGCCATTCCTTGATGAGAGGAAATTCGGACTTTTAGCAGCCTCCTGGTGCAACCGATGTAAGTGCCGAAATCACATCTGGGACAATTATACTTATAATCGACACCGGAGACAAACGGGGGCCTGATCTCATCCTTAACTTGGAAGAGTGAGCCGATAGTTCGGGGGTTTATTGGGAATTAGTTTTTAAATTAAGGGCAGCAATTGCTTATTGAATAAGTTGATGCATTTTTTCCTAAAATTTATTTATGTTATGGAGAAAGGGAAATCTAGCAAACATACGGAGCTTGGGACTCTATGGACTATATATATATATATATATATATATATATATATATATATATATATATATATATATATATATATAATATATATGCTTAAAAAATCACAGTAGATGCACGTGACTTCATAAATAAGCGAATACCACGGGAAATGATAGTCAGGAATCCAAGCGCTTTCGTCTTTATTCAGACATCGTCAAGGAGCTACTTGACGATGTCTGAAATAAAGACGAAAGCGCTTGGATTCCTGACTATCATTTCCCGTGGTATTCGCTTATATATATGGATATATATATATATATATATATTATATTATATATATATATATATAATCTAGATTCGTATAATATCAACAACAACAACAACAACAATTACTATTACTATTACAATTACAATTACAATTACAACTACAATTACAATTACAATTACCATTACAATTACAATTACTATTCTGTTGCTTTCACTGATTCTAGTTGAGTTTCCCGCTGATTGTAGTTGTGTCTCCCACTAACTCAAATTATAATTGTGCCTCCCACTAATATTCTAACTGTCTTTAACTAATTCCAAATGAGTCTCCCACTAACTCTAACTTTGTCTCCCAATAATTCTAGTCGTATCTCCTAAACCATCTAAGCGAAAGCCTCAAACTCAGAGAGAGAGAGAGAGAGAGTGTTATTAATGATCCTAGGAAATAATACAGATAGATCCCAGAGATATTTTGTGGGAATACCACGAGATCTGCCCAAAGTCTACCTCCGCCCGCCCCCCTCCCTCCACTTCGTAGTAATGACTTACCAGGACGTACCCAGGGTAGGGTATTCCTTTGTGGGATTCCGCGCCCCACCACCCCATTTTTCCTGGTCTGACGATTTCACGCCTCTTGAGAGAGAGAGAGAGAGAGAGAGAGAGTGAGAGAGAGGTGGGTTGGCCACTGACTTGAAATTCAAGCTTCCGAAGAATACGGTGTTCATTAGAAGGAAGTAAGAGGAAGTAAAGGGAAATACGTAGAGAAGACATCCCACTTATCAAAGAAGGAGGACTCCTGAAGTGTATGGTCGTAATTTGTGGCTGTATGCCAGTGTCGTCAATATCGGAAAACAAGAGTCGGTTTGAAAGAAGGAAAAATCATCTCCTCTCTCACGATTCACGCTCCCGACCTATGGGTGGTCGGCGTAAAACACACTGAGTCTGTTTATCATAAAGGAAGGTATTTAAACCCCGTGGGTTGTCGTTTCGGTATTATTTCGCAAGATTTCGTCTCGTTTCGACGACCTTCGACCTGGGAGTTCGTGGTTCGTCGCCGCCAGTGAGCGAACGGAATGATGTGGAAATGATCGATCTTTCTTGAAATGAGATAATCGATTACAGGACGGACGTAAATACGATTTGGATCAAGTTGAATATATATGATGATCTTTCGTCAAGGCTGGCAAATATTTAGTGATTTATTACTGTTAACAAATAAACTTACGCTGAATAGCGTAGTCTATCATATATCTCGTGGAGAAATAGCTATTATTATTATTATTATTATATTATTATTATAAATGTCCTAATTTCATTGCTGTTCTTTGTGTATGGCAAATGTCTGAAGGAGAAAATATTTCGGGGGTGAGGGAGATTATGCAAGAGTCTGAAAAATCCACAAGAAACATGAAAAAAATTCCAGAGCTTGTGATTACAGGGAAAGAAACGGACATTGAATTGAAGATAGCCGAAGCTAATTGTGGACATTTGGTTGCTAATCCCATCGGTTAAAAATATGCGCGAGAATCTTACAATTCCTGTAAAGATAGGACACGCCTTTTCAGTGATATTTGTTGGTCATCTTTTAGGTGACATGAATCATTCATTAATCAGTAATAGCAATGAAATGAGTATCTTTTCTCTCTCCATTATGAATATGCATAATGGAGTTACTGGTCCCACGTTTGGAACGGTGAATAATGTCCCTTTCTTATAACGTCTCTAGTAATGAAAGATCTATAATTCAGAATACAAGGCTATTCATCATATAAAATTCACCAATTGAACAATAAACTGTCAGAGAAAAACAGGTGACAGGTGACAGGTGACGTATGAATTAAGTCTTCAAAATTACTTTAGTAGTTAAAAGAACACATCCACCAAGAGGAAGTCGTGCAATTGGAACTACAGAAGTTCAAGACGGAGGCATTTACTACTCTAATACTATTCTCCTTGCTTTTTAATGTTTTTATCTATTAGTTGATTCATTATTTTTTCCCTTTTTTTATAAGTGGGGTCTCTTCTATCTGTATTTCCCTTTATCTCGTCTTACTTCTTCCTAATGTGTACAATATTCTTTGGAAGCTTGAATTTCAAGTCAGTGGCCCCTTTGGTGGGCTTGTTCCATATGAACAGGTTTCATCTTCTGAATAATAATAATAATAATAATAATAATAATAATAATAATAATAACAATAATAATAATAATAATAAAATATGTGGCGCCGTGGAGGAGTTGGTTAGGTCGTCAATAGACTAATGTCAAGTTAAGCAACATTGGGGCTGGTCAGTCGTTGGATGGGTGACCGCTCTCCTCGGCGTTGATTCCTTGGGAAAGGATCTTTACCATAAATTTCCTCAGTCTACTCAGCTGTTAAATGAGTACCTATCCCTGATGGGGTAGGGTCCAGCTATGGTTAAATAGCAAAACTCAGCAATGATGGAAAGAAATGAAGGAATAAACGACAACGACGTAAATGGAACCTCTGGCAAACAGAGGAGCCTCGTCCGGCAACCAGGTATTCAACCCAATTGTAGGGGAAGACGGTCAGGTACTTGGAGGTCGTCATCCAGCAACTGATCAAACACGACAGTAATCAACAGCCTGAGATTGGAGCTACCGAGGCAGGCAAAAAAAGGAAGAAATGGACAAGAGAAGAAAATAAGGAAATATGGAGATGCTACATCAGAAGGCGAACCCGACGGAGAGGAGGGATATAGAAGAAGATTGATCAACATCTGGAATGAGAGGAATAACACCCCCCAAACAGAGCAGAGGCTGGCAGACCAAGTAAGGAACATAAAGAAAAAGAACTGGCTCTCCCCGCCAACAGAAAGAGAAGAACTGGAAAGGGAAATGTCACACGACAACGAATTACACGAAGACGAACTGAGAGACGATGCCACAGAAGACGACAGAGAGGATGAAGTATCAAACAACGACACACGAAGAAACACCGACGAAGTAACAGAGAGGACGGAATGGGTAGAAAAGATTAGACAATGGATGGAGCCAGATACAGAGAGAACAAAGATCCCCTCCATGAAAGCCTACAACACCAAGAAATTAAGGGAGAAAACAAGTGAGGCGTCAATGAAATAATGGGCCTAATACACACCACCAGTATCACAGAAACAAATACTTGACATATGCAGGAGCAAGATTAGTAGAGAACTGATGGGGATTCGAACACCAACACCACCGTCACAACCAACCCAACAGAACCAAAACACAAGCAACCTCCTTGGAAAAGGCGCCTGGAAAAGCAAATCATGGTGATGAGATCTGACTTGAGTAAACTGAAAGAGATGGCAGAAAAAAGGCTAAGAAGCAAGAAAACAAGGGAGGAACTCAACGAGAAATACAAAGTACAAGAGAGGGGACTAAACAACACAATAGAAGATGTAAAACAGAGGCTTAAGGCCAAAGCACACAAGATCCAACGGTACATGAACAGGAATAAGGGATACCAACAGAACAAACTATTCGGAAACCAACCAGAAAAGACTATACAGCCAACTAAGAGGGGAAGACAACCACCCAGAAATTCCTGAAGCCGAACCAAGTAAGAGACTCTGGGAAAACATATGGAGCAATCCGGTATCACACAACAAACATGCAACATGGCTCCAGGAAGTCAAGGAAGAAGAAACAGGGAGAATAAAACAAAGATTCACAGACATCACGACAGACACAGTCAGACACCAACTAAAGAAAATGCCAAAACTGGAAAGCCCCAGGTCCCGATGAAGTCCATGGATACTGGCTCAAAACTTCAAGGCCCTACACCACGAATAGCAGAACAACTCCAGCATTGTATCTCAAATCACCAAGCACCCAAATGGATGACCACAGGAAGAACATCCTTAGTACAAAAAGACAAGAGTAAAGGGAAATATAGCCAGTAACTACAGGCCTATCACCTGCCTACCAATAATGTGGAAGTTACTAACAGGTATCATCAGTGAAAGGCTATACAATCTACCTAGAGGAGACAAACACCCTCCCCCACCAACAGAAAGGCTGCAGAAGGAAGTGTAGGGGCACAAAAGACCAGCTCCTGATAGACAAAATGGTAATGAAGAACAGTAGGAGAAGGAAAACCAACCTAAGCATGGCATGGATAGACTATAAGAAAGCCTTCGACATGATACCACACACATGGCTAATAGAATGCCTGAAAATATATGGGGCAGAGGAAAATACCATCAGCTTCCTCAAAAATACAATGCGCAACTGGAATACAAGACTGACAAGCTCAGGGAATAAGACTAGCAGAGGTTAATATCAGGAGAGGGATCTTCCAGGGCGACTCACTGTCCCCACTACTCTTCGTAAGTAGCCATGATTCCCATGACAAAACGTTACTACAAGAAGATGGATGCCGGGTACCAACTCAGAAAAGGCAACAAAATCAACCATCTGATGTTCATGGACGACATCAAGCTGTATGGTAAGAGCATCAAGGAAATAGATACCCTAATCCAGACTGTAAGGATTGTATCTGGGGACATCAGGATGGAGTTTGGAATAGAAAAATGCGCCTTAGTCAACTTACAAAAAGGCAAAAGTAACGAGAACTGAAGGGATAAAGCTACCAGATGGGAGCAACATCAAACACATAGATGAGACAGGATACAAATACCTGGGAATAATGGAAGGAGGAGATATAAAACACCAAGAGATGAAGGACACGATCAGGAAAGAATATATGCAGAGACTCAAGGCGATACTCAAGTCAAAACTCAACGCCGGAAATATGATAAAAGCCATAAACACATGGGCAGTGCCAGTAATCAGATACAGCGCAGGAATAGTGGAATGGACGAAGGCAGAACTCCGCAGCATAGATCAGAAAACCAGGAAACAAATGACAATACACAAAGCACTACACCCAAGAGCAAATACGGACAGACTATACATAACACGAAAGGAAGGAGGGAGAGGACTACTAAGTATAGAGGACTGCGTCAACATCGAAAACAGAGCGCTGGGGCAATATCTGAAAACCAGTGAAGACGAGTGGCTAAAGAGTGCATGGGAAGAAGGACTAATAAAAGTAGACGAAGACCCAGAAATATACAGAGACAGGAGAAAGACAGAAAGAACAGAGGACTGGCACAACAAACCAATGCACGGACAATACATGAGACAGACTAAAGAACTAGCCAGCGATGACAATTGGCAATGGCTACAGAGGGGAGAGCTAAAGAAGGAAACTGAAGGAATGATAACAGCGGCAAACAAAGATCAGGCCCTAAGAACCAGATATGTTCAAAGTACGATAGACGGAAATAACATCTCTCCCATATGTAGGAAGTGCAATACGAAAAATGAAACCATAAACCACATAGCAAGTGAATGCCCGGCACTTGCACAGAACCAGTACAAAAAGAGGCATGATTCAGTGGCAAAAGCCCTCCACTGGAGCCTGTGCAAGAAACATCAGCTACCTTGCAGTAATAAGTGGTACGAGCACCAACCTGAAGGAGTGATAGAAAACGATCAGGCAAAGATCCTCTGGGACTATGGTATCAGAACGGATAGGGTGATACGTGCAAACAGACCAGACGTGACGTTGATTGACAAAGTCAAGAAGAAAGTATCAACTCATTGATGTCGCAATACCATGGGACACCAGAGTTGAAGAGAAAGAGAGGGAAAAAAATGGATAAGTATCAAGATCTGAAAATAGAAATAAGAAGGATATGGGATATGCCAGTGGAAATCGTACCCATAATCATAGGAGCACTAGGCACGATCCCAAGATCCCTGAAAAGGAATCTAGAAAAACTAGAGGCTGAAGTAGCTCCAGGACTGATGCAGAAGAGTGATCCGATTAGAAACGGCACACATAGTAAGAAAAGTGATGGACTCCTAAGGAGGCAGGATGCAACCCGGAACCCCACACTATAAATACCACCCAGTCGAATTGGAGGACTGTGATAGAGCAAAAAAAAAAAAAAAAAAAAAATAATAATAATAATAATAATAATAATAATATTATTATTATTATTATTATTATTATTATTATTATTATTATTATTATTATTATATTCATTATTATTCATTCATACCCCACATGCAAAAGGTACTTCACTTGTAATGATTTTTTAACTTAAAAACGGGTTTCAATAAATGTTTTGCATTCCAGGGCAAATCCAGTTACTGCATGATTTACCATGATGAACTTAGAGAGAGAGAGAGAGAGAGAGAGAGAGAGAGAGAGAGAGAGAGAGAGAGAGAGAGAGTGAGAGAGAATATATATATATATATATATATATATATATATATATATATATATATATATATATACATATAATCAAATCGGCCCCAATTAAAAGAAATTATCAGTGATTAAAAATACTGATCAAATATCATTTATCTCACTAAATGACAAAAAGACTTGAGATAAAGCTCTAGAAGTAATGAAAAACTACTACTAGCATCGCTGCTACACCACTGCAATTACTGCTATTATCAATGCAACAGGGCCTCTGTTATATCCCCCTAAGGGTGAGGTCAGACTTGACTCTCCTCTGCATATTCATGTTGACCCAAACCCGATATTCCAGCATCGGCAAAAGTCACTTATGGGTTACAATTGATGAACTAGCTTTGGACGAACCTGAATGACATAAAACAGCTGTGTTTTACGATGACCTCAGGGATGACTGGTAGCATTAGGGATTAATGAACAGGTAGGAACGCTTTGCATGCCCATATTCGTCATTTTCAGGTTCCTTATTGATGCTCCTAAACCGTGGGTTATTATTTTCTTGATTCCATGATGAGTAGGTCTTAGATACGAATGAGGATATGCTGTACTTTTGGCATCAAAGAACTCGCTGATCTGCTGAACGTCAACGCCCTTTTGGCCTGAATTTTCATCTGTTTATCAAAAGTCCACCGGTCGGTGCGACATCAGCTCCTAACCCGAGGGCAGGCAAGGTCGCTCTACCCTATCTATAACATTCTCCAGATGGTAAGAGAACTTTTCAAGTACAGGCGACATTCCTCTCCTGGGCATCTGGGACTGCATAGCGTCACGGAGGCGCCCTCCAAGGCTCTCCACTTGTGGCCGATACTTCGGTGGTAAACAGGTAAATAGCTTCTTCTTCTTCTTCTTTTTCTTATCTGGTTCGTCTGGAACTCGACTTGGTTATCGGAGGGCAGGGGAAAGGAAGAGAACGAACGCTGGACGTCAGCCGGCATCAAGCAAGTGGCGCTAATCGTGGGGCATGAACAAGCAGCACGTTTGCTATTGTTATTCGACTCCGTGGGTATTCAGCAAAGGACAATAGGAGCTGGAAATGCCCTGTTCATTGTCCCGGTATTAGGACATTGGTTACGGTGTATTAGCGGAAAAAGGTTGTATACGTGTGTGTGTGTGTGTGTGTGTGTGTTTAAGCGCGTCAATATGCTATCCAGCGTAGTTATCCTTCCCTAGTGCCTTTTACCAAAGTCTACAGACCTTGCGTTTTACTTTTGTTGTTAATACTTCGTATTTTGTTAAGTGCCTGGCTTTTAAAAGCAGTATATATTTTGTCATTAATTTTTCCTTCGTCAACAAACCGAATTTACTTATTCACTCATCAGAATTTGCAGTAATATTCTCTTCGCAAAACCGTTTCCAAATAGTTTCGTAAATTTGGCGAGACCAAAGTTATGAATCATTTGCTACTGGTTATCAGGGCGAATCGGAAACCATGGCCAGTACTCCAGTAGCTGCTTATAGGTACCGTTCTCGAAGATTTTCTTTCAAACTAAACTCTGTCTTTCTTTGTGAGTCGATCCATATGGGAATCCTTAAGAATCGAGTAGCAAGCAAAATCTATATTTACGGACGTAATCCTTTAGGGTCATAATTCATATTGACATTTGAGGCAGAACAGCTCCATCTTTCATTCATATCCCGCGAAAGGTTCACTCTAATTAACGCTAGGTGATTTTGAAGGACTCACTTATCTAATTGGCCATCTCTCTTTAGTTGTCGAAGATCGAAATCCAGGGCTGTGTAGACGAAAGGCCTTTAGGTCATCCCGCTGAAGGGCGAAACTGGTCTTTAAAACAGTGGGATAAGTCGACCCTATGTCCCCTCCGTTGCTTAACGGCGTTCTCCAGGCCGAAGAAAAGTTCAGTAGCGTGAACTTGTCACAGCGGTTTGTGACGGACGAAGCGATTGCTATCTATCTCACTCGAGGTCCTACAAGCATTCCATAATGTTTGCGCAAATAGGGATGAATTAATCGTTTCTAGGAGCCTTAAAAGCAGCACAAAATATGGTCTCGTCAACTCAGATGCGCCGATAAGATGCGCGGAAACAAACCTTTGTCCTATGCGAATGAAAAACCCAGCAAAGAACGTTCTCAATTTAGATCCCCGTTGTGGTGCTTTGTGTGTTGTGTGTGTGTGTGTGTGTGTGGGGGTGGTGGGGTGGGGGTTGGGTGTGGGGCTGGTGATTTAAAACTGTGTTGCCAGAAAGTACGTCTCCGACCTGTCTGCTTCTAACGCGAAAACGATACGTAACCGCACAACAAAATATCCGAGCACTGATTAATAACAATGAACTTTATCTCTTTGTATCATTTATCAAATTTGGCGACAAATTCTGACGAGAAATAAAACCTATAAATGACGCAAATGGAAGTCTTGGTAATGAACCTGTGTGTGTGTGTGTGTGTGTGTGGGTGCGTTGTCACCAGGGTCACAGAGAAGATGGATGTGCCCGTCTCTTTCACATGTCATCTTGCGTTGGATACATACATAGTTAAAGACCCCAGGTGAACAGGTAAACACACACACACACACACACACGCAGACGCAGGGACACGCACGGAGTCTTTACCACTTCATATTGGATGCTTACGGTCTTCGTTGAGGTTTTAAACACCACGTATGGTGGCACTATAGGCATTAAATTACTGAAGGGGCGGCTCTGCAGCATCGGCTCTTACTTTTTAGTCTTATGCCTTAACCTCCGTTTCTGGTTCCTTTCTTCAATCTTGCTGTCCAGTCTCTCTGCTTTTTCTCCTTAGTGTAACTGCCTGGTTTTGTTCCAGTTTTACCTTTAAATACTTGTAGGTCATCTCTTTTATCTTCTGGATCCCTTTGCCTTGCTGTTCAGTATTCCCACTCCCACTTTCATTGTCTGAAGCTTGGCTTGACAGCCTGAATTAAAAAAAAATAAATAAATAAATCTACCCCACTTTTTCTTGGCTTCAGCACACACACACTGGCTGACTGTACCTTCCAAAGATGCGTCAGGTTCTCCACATTCCTGCCACCATTCTTGTTTCATGATTGTGCTTATTCTAATACATGAACGGAATTGAAACATCTTATATCCATATGAGCGTAACGAGATCATCTCTCTTGGAAAAGCGAAATACCTTTGTTCATCTTAGCAATAACTAATCATCTTAAGGACTTACAAAATTCCTAACAAAAACTGAGACAAATACCATTAGAGGTTTCGTTGTATAAAGGTAACACAAAAAAAAAATGAAAGTGAATGAAGACTGAATAATCAAACCAGTTTTCATTGAAAGTAGAGTTCACCGGATTTCGAGTCATAAATTTTTAAAATCTCTTTTAGGAGATATTTGGAGTCTCTTCTCTCTCTCTCTCGTCTCTCTCTCTCTCTCTCTCTCTCTCTCTCTCTCTCGTGGACTCACAATAAAAGATAGAAAACGTATTACAGGATCTTAACTCATGATCACAAATCCAACCCTCTCGATTAAGCGCCTTTGAAAACTCCGACTTTGAATTCAAGAAAAGAAATAATGAAAATCAATAAAAATAGACACTGGAGAGAGAGAATGACAGATACCTTATGAATGAGTTACTTAAGTCAAGTTAGCCCATCCACCCAATATTGGCTCCCTACCCACCATCCAACTCCCTCCTCCCTCGCCACCCACCTTCCCCCTTCGAATATTAATTGCGGCCATTCATGTTCCCTGTATTAGGAACCGTGAAGGCACACACACGAACTTCTCTCCTCCTCCTCTCCTCTTCTTCTTCATGACGGGGCAGCAGCCTCCTGTCCTGTCGACCTCGTCATATAAATCTGGCCCCGTGAGGAGACCAGGTTTTGACCCACATTGGGAGATAAGAGTCCTTTCGTATCTTCTCTGGACTTCTTCTTCTTCTTCTTCTTCTTCTTCTTCTTCTTCTTCTTCTTCTTTTCTTCTTCACATCTTCTTGATGATAATGAGTGTGACTCACTGACTTATTCCCCACCAACGAGAGCTTCCTCTGCAGCCATTTCTCGAAGTGCTGAGAGAAAACCCGGCGATTTTCGAAGTGGGGGAAAGATGGTCCTTGAATACGAACTTAAAACACCGCAGAGTTACTTGCAGCCAAAGTCACTCGAGTATGATTTAGCATTGTTCGCTGGACGCGTCGGGGACCCTAGCCCATAAATCTAGCGTTCCGTAATATATTTGATGTGATCTATGATACATTATGGTTTTTTTTTTTACTTATATAATAAAAGGTACGAGTTTGAAGCGACGGATTGGGTGTCGAAGGTGAATCTCTCTCTCTTTTACTTTTACGATCCAGACAAGGTGGATTTTTAAAAGGTCTTTATGTGAGTTTGTGTAGTCATAAGGTATTTTAACAAGTCTCTCTCTCTCTCTCTCTCTCTCTCTCTCTCACGCAAACACAGCTGAAATATCGAATAAGTTAAATAAGGAAAGAGCTTACGTAAAGAAAACACAAGGAAAACATATTAATAAAACTATCATTTAAAGAGATGGATTTGGAGAATACCTGTAATTAAGATGCTCTCTCTCTCTCTCTCTCTCTCTCTCTCTCTCTCTCTCTCTCTCTCTCTCTCTCCAGAAAAGGGTGTCTCAAAAGAAATATCATACATATCCCGACGAGCATGATTTAGACTATATACCATTACGAGATAATATAAGAGACGCAAATGCAATTACTTCAGACGGAAAAGTAAAGAAAAATATATTACAATTTTTTTTGTTGCTTATACATGAATGGATTTTTCTATGCAAAAAATATCAAGCTACAAAATATCGTTTAACATCAAATTAACTATACCTTGAGAATTCCTTACTCTTAAGCCATTTCCAAGGGGAAAGTGAATTCGACATTAGATGGTATTTTTGATTTGTGGTTGACTATGTTTTTGTTTATGAGGCATCGTTCGTTCGTTCCGTCTGCAAAAAGGGATGAAGAAAATATATATAGATATCGATACAGGTATATATAGAAATAATTAGATAGACAGACAGATAGACACAGATATGGTTTCGCGTTTCAACACAAATGACTGAAGTAAGGAATACCTACGTTTTTTAATCCCATTTACGGACGAAACGAACTGTTCCTTATAAACAAACCATCCCCCCTCTCCTCTCCTCCTCTTACCCTCCCATCACATAACATTCTTCTTCTATTTCTTCTTCTCCCAAAGTCCATATTTGAATCTTGCAGCGGATGAGTCACGGCCGATCTGAAGTGATTCGTGTTGTTTTTTCGGAGAGATTGGCGTTTCCTTTCCTCGGAGAGTTTTCCCGTTATGCAGTGGTCGTTTTGAGGCTAAATCACGATAAAAAAACGTTATATGCAAAGTTATCTTCGTAATCTCATCTTACGCTAAGCCTGATTTAGTTATCTTTGTTTCTTGGACGACGTGAATTCTATGTTATCTTATTTTTGGTGCTAAAATATGCGCGTTACCTAAAATACCGGCGAATGAATTTGATTTCAGATATGAACCTATAAGAAAGACATATTCATCTGAGAGAGAGAGAGAGAGAGAGAGAGAGAGAGAGAGAGAGAGAGAGAGAGAGAGAATGGTTTTCAATGAACTTAGACGATAACCTGGAAAGGAAACAGCTAATTGATACTAAAGTACAGGAGAGAAAGAAAACGGGCGAATACTGGGAAAGGAAACCGCTAATTGATAGTAAAGTACAGGAGAGAGAGAGAGAGAGAGAGAGAGAGAGAGAGAGAGAGAGAGAGAGAGAGAGAGAGAGAGAATTATCCCAGTGGCTGCGTCGTTCTTGTGGTGGGTCCTGGTCGCCACATTGCCGAATCCGACGACCACCCACCGGGACGAGAAAGAGAGACATGAAGAAGAAGAAGAAGAAGAAGAAGAAGAAGAAGAAATACTCATGGAAGCCGTGAGCGATTAGAGCAACGCGATATGTGACCTCACAGAAAATGGGAATTGCCCTCCTTCCTGGAATTGTGAACCCGTACAAAAAGTGACGATTTGAAAAGCCCACATAATTTCACGCTCTTTCTAATGTTCGGTCTGTTGAAATCAATATGACATGCAAGATTGTCTATCCTCGTGTTAAAAATGTTAATTATTTATAACGCTGACCAATTTAGCAGGCGTTACAAAATCTAAAATACCAGAATGCGCTTCCGCATTATTTCTCATCAAAGTATTCTGATATGTTTATGATTGACCCCACATTTACAATCTCATTTTCTGAACTGAAGAACTAAGATGGCAATCAGAGAAAGACGATTATGACGAGAGAGAGAGGAGAGGAGAGAGAGAGAGAGAGAGAGAGAGAGAGAGAGAGAGAGAGAGAGAGAGAATATTAAAAAAACATGATTGTTGATTACTCGCACCCGAATTAGAACCTTTTTGGTTAACAATCATTTCAGCTGTTGGCAGTAATTAAAAACTGAAAAATTTAAGAATGTAATATGCAAGGTTATTCAGAGAGAGAGAGAGAGAGAGAGAGAGAGAGAGAGAGAGAGAGAGGAGAGAGAGCAAGGCTGCTACGAGAATTAGGAAATTCAACGCGAAGGAGATAGACTTGATCTTCTTGTGGGATTCGTCAAGATATCTGGGCATCACCCAGACGTCCAAGTCAAGCCTTCCAGATGACGGTGATAGGGAGGCTGAGGAAATTCTCCTCCTTCGAAAGGAAATGTCTCCTCGAGAGAGGAGATTAGAGTGTGTATACTAGAACTTGCACGAAAAAAAAACGGTAACAATAAATATCTTTACAACAATGAATGAACGGGGAATGAATTAAAGTAATTCCGACTATTCATTCGTTAGTGCGCAAAACAGTGGAGAAAAGGAGATAAAGATAGTTGAACAGCAAAATTAATAGTCCCATAAAATAAATAAGATGTAGTACAATGATCTTGAGGTGAAACTGTTAGAGAGATTGGACAGCAAGATGGAATAAAGGATGCAGGAATGGTGGTAAAGTAAAAGGCTAAAAACTGGGTGCAGTTAGGGGCCGAAGGGACGTTACAGGCACCCTTTAGTGATACATACAGTTCACTATTTGAGGTGTACTGACAGTTGAAAATTCTAAAAAGTCATAAGCAATTATTGATCGAGAGAAAGACAAGGACAAATTACCCAGTTTTCAGAAGAAATAAAGGCAAAAACAAAGACGTTTGCCAGAGAGAGAGAGAGAGAGAGAGAGAGAGAGAGAAAGAGAGAGAAATTACCTGGGGATCAGACAGAATAAAGATAAATCTCCCGAAAGAAAAAAAATACAAAAGGTTCTCTTAAAGACTTTTAGAACACAAAGCTTAAGTGAGATTAACGGCATCCTTACATTAGGGTTCCATCTCCACCTGTAATTTGACTGATCTTTAATTGATATTTCATTCCATACCCGAGTTGCCTTGATGGGATGTCCCGTGACAGGTCAGCTGGGGTCAGCACAGGTCAGCCATGTAAAGAATAATTCTGAACTGTTGACTTACTTTCTTTTATTCTTTATTTCTTGTGAAGTATCTTTTTTATATACTTTTAAAGAGGAAATTTATTTAATTGTTTTACAGTTTTTTCTTGAAAGATTTCAATGTCTTCTAGCTTTTTCTTGATAGATTTCAATGACTTCCAGTTTTTCTTGAAAGATTTCTACGTCCTCCAGTTTTTTCTTGGAAGATTTCGATGTCTTCCAGCTTTCTCCTTGAAAAGATTTCGATGTCTTCCAGCTTTTTTCTTGAAACATTTCTACGTCCTCCAGTTTTATCTTGGACAATTTCACCGTCTTCCAGTGTGTGTCTCAAGAAAGAAAACTTTAGACTGTATTCTTACAACGAAAAGTTAATACAATTCTGAATGATTTCTGTCAGACTCTCTTGACGTTCCATTAAAAGAATATTAATTACAATTCTGATAGATTCAGTGTCCTGCTAATGAACATTCACCACTCCTTCATTTCCTTGGCGTAATTACAGGTACCATTCAGGGCCATAACGTCAAACACCTCACATTAGGAGACACCGTGTAAGCAGTGGCCCATTGATTATCGAAATTTTATGACGGTCATTAAAAAGTTAGCCTCCTTGTAAAGACATCTTCCATTTAAGTCTGTGACAAGATGCCTCTTGTGAAAACCCCTCTTCTTTTCATTTTATTTCAAGACTGGGAGGCAGGAAGCTTCTTCCATTAAAGGGTTTTTATTATCACCAGGGTTTTTTTTTTCTATATTAGTTATTGGGTCGAATGATCAGACCCTGGTCCTGGGAAACAAAACAGATGCAGTTGTGAGACGTAAATCTTGGGCTTTCTCCTTATTATTATTATTATTATTTATATTATTTTATTATTATTATTATTATTATTATTATTATTATTATTATTATTATTATTAATTTTAGTTCTCTTTCCTATTTTTCACTCTGGATTATCTCAGATAAAATCAAAGAGCTAATCTTATGTAAATGCCTCAGAAATAGACGATTTAACATTTATACCTTAGGTGACTTGAATGCCCACAGCCACCGATAGTGAGTTAAGTCTGCCACTCGTTTCAGTTGGTAAGGATCGACCCAGAGGTCCACATCAGGCCTTGATTACTTTACCACTCCGTCAGTGGTGGTGGTGCCAGCCTGGCTGAATGTAGCCCAGCCATCTGTCACTCAGAAACGTCCCTCATTTTTGACTGGTGTACGTACCAGAGCTCGTTAGCACCCGGGCAACTTTTTGCTGGCAGGTTAAAAAGGATTCCCTTGTGTTTTTTCGACTCTACGAATTTTGCGGGAACGTCAAACACGCTCATTGACGCTAGGAATTGATCTACGGTCTTCAATTTTGGGTAACCCGAGATCGGTGGCATCTCGTCTCTGAACCTGCCTGCTGGTCTGGCTTAGAAACAATTCAGAGTGACCAACACACAGGGAGCCCTGCCTAACTCGGAGTTTTCACTTTGGTTTGGTGGGCTATTCTCTCTCTCTCTCTCTCTCTCTCTCTCTCTCGTCTCTCTCTCTCTCTCTCTCTCTCTCTCTCTCTCGCGCGCGCATTTGTACGTATGGCACGCAAAGGCAACCTTTCTGATTATCCGGTAACAGGCTGATTTGATAGGATGGTTTTAACTAGCCCTCAACTATCTCTGCAATAAGGTTATCGCAGTCAAAATCTCAATGTGTTATAGCTCGACTCGGTTGCTTACGTACACGCAATCTTACGTCAATGAAAAGGCTGCAATTGGAGTGATATTTCACGTCAATGGACTCTTAGCAGGGATGTGTTATTGATGCTATCGCCGAAAATTCCCACAAGACTACGTCTGTTCAGCCTTAGATAATGATTACTCTTTAGCCTTTAAATATTGTAGTTTATCCAAGCTGCCTCGATTAGTCAGCATTGTAGCATAATTTCCCCTGAGTTAGTTCAGCTCAGAAAAACATTTATCATCATGCAAAAAAGTTTTTGATTTATAGATTATCTTAGAAATTTGCTAAAAATGAACGCCATCTGGATGCTGTTAAGTCATTTTTTTTTGTTTTAAAACCTCTCAGGAGCAGGTTAAGATTAAAGACAAATACTAGTATTATAGGATTCTGGAGGGAACATTAATCAAAATTATTTTAACTAATACACAGAAACGTCTCCTGGTTAACTATAGTTTAATGTACTCATGTTTTTTCAAATTGCAAAACTAGCTACTCTTTAGCCTTACTTCATTTACTTTGCAATTATCTGTTGGATACTAACTTTTTCTGAGCACACACACGTTTATATATATATATATATATATCTATATATATATATATATAATATATATATATATATATATATATGTATGTATGTATGTATGTATGTATGTATGTATGTATATATACACATATATAGCTATATACATACTTATATACACGTATACTACGACATTATCCTCTCATATCTAGAAATACTATCGTTATCCGAGGTGAGCGGGGTTAAATTAGCCATCAGTCCATTA
>NC_061095.1:4927601-4955101 GCF_015104395.2 Macrobrachium nipponense
GTCAAGCAGATCTACGACCGGGATGATAAGCCGCAATGAGCCATCTATCAACGGGTCCCCTTCGGGAAATGGTTTCTAATGTAAAGAACCTTGGCCGGAGATGGATGTGGCCCTTCCTCGTCAAGGATCTGAAATCTGTCGATAATTGTAGTAGCTGCGAGATGGAGGATGGTTGTTTAGCATTTCAGATCAAGGGGAGATTGAGGTGGGTTTCAGTGTATCGAGTCGTGTGTTTGGGTTATGTTTGTATGATCCCGGAGAGAGCTATGTAGTATACATACATTCATATGCATACTCGTATGTGTATATATATATGTATATATATATATATATATATATATATATATATATATATATAGATATATATATATATCTATATATATATCTATATATATATATATATATATATATATATATATATATATATATATATATATATATATATATATATATATATATATATATATATATATATATAGATATATATATAGATATATATATATATATATATATATATATATATATATTATATATATATGTATAGATATATATATATAGATATATCTATAGAGATATATATATATATATATATATATATATATATATATACAGAGAGAGAGAGAGAGATTTTACAAATGCACAAAAAGGCATAATAAAAACAGAATTGTCATCAGAGTAATATAAGACGGGAACCTCAACGCGATTGTAAGAAATTATCTACGGAACTAAAGTAAATAAATTTTAAGTAAAAACATGCCTGCAATGACAAGATTTGCAAAACCTGATGAAACGAAATGAGAAAATAATGATTCACATATAATTTTTTATCATTTATCTGCATTATCCCAGTCTCACCTAACCCCCACCCAGAGAGACATACGTACATAAGCGCCCGAAGTAGTATGAAATTACGATAACAAAACAAAGGACTGGAAAGAAAATAAAAATTATAATTGCACTCGTGGTCTGGTCTCAGACAGACAAGCGTAATCGTTAGCACGTAGGGCAGATTAACATGTGGCCAAGTAACCATCATGGATAGGCTGCTATTTATATATGTAAACATGCAATTAGCGTTGTAAACAACGAATAGTTTGGTCAGGGACTGAGAGTGCTTGCGAGATTTACTGTTTACAAAAAAGTATTAGGGAAGCTGGAAGTAATGATGATAAAAATGGAGATTTTAATTATATGGAAAGAAAGTTAACAAGCAGTATTTTTGAGAGAGAGAGAGAGAGACCTTACCTTACCTTACAGACCTTACAGTTCGTTCGGGTTGCCCCAGGTCCCTCAGTGTGAGGCGCCTCTAATGTCTACCAGAGAGTTGCTAGTACATCTTCCGGTATATTTTGCATCTTCCAATCTTGGATGGTCTGGGATGCAGTTTAGATATTTGTCGAGCTTATTCTTAAACACATCTACGCTCACTCCTGATATATTCCTCAGATGAGCTGGCAACGCATTGAATAGACGCTGCATTATCGATGCTGGTGCGTAGTGGATTAATGTCCTGTGTGCTTTCCTTATTTTTCCTGGTATAGTTTTGGGCACTATTAATCTACCTCTGCTTGCTCTTTCTGATATTTTTAGTTCCATGATATTTTCTGTTATTCCTTCTATCTGTTTCCATGCCTGAATTATCATGTAGCGTTCTCTTCTCCTTTCTAGACTATATAATTTTAAGGATTGTAGTCTTTCCCAGTAGTCTAGGTCCTTAACTTCTTCTATTCTAGCTGTAAAGACCTTTGTACACTCTCTATTTGTGCAATATCCTTTTGATAGTGTGGGAACCATATCATATTGCAATATTCAAGTGGACTACGAACATATGTTTTATAAAGCATAATCATGTGTTCAGACTTTTTCCTTGTTTTGAAGTGCCGTACAACATTCCCATTTTTGCTTTACATTTTGCCAACAGAATTGCTATTTGATCATTGCATAACATGTTCCTATTCATCATCACACCAAGGTCTTTAACTGCTTCCTTATTTGTGATTGTCTCATTATTAGGTCCCCTATATGCATATAGCTTTCCTTCTCTGTCTCCATAATTTTTATTGATTCAAATTTATCAGAGTTAAATACCATCCTATTTACCTCTGCCCAATCATATACTTTGTTAAGGTCTCTTTGTAGAGCGTTCCTATCTTCATCACAAGTAATTTTTCTACTTATTCTTGTGTCATCAGCGAAACTACTCACTACCGAATCCTTAACATTACTGTCTATGTCTTCAATCATAATAACAAACAATATTGCAGCTAGCACCGTACCTTGTGGCACACCGGATATTACCTTGGTTTCATCCGATTTCTCATCGTTTTGCAATAACTATCTGTTTTCTGTTGTGTAAAAATTCTTTAACCATCTTCCTACTTTATCTACGATATTGTGTTTTCTAATTTTCTTTGCTAATATATTATGGTCTACTTTGTCAAAAGCTTTTGCAAAGTCTAGATAAACCACATCTGTTTCATTTCCGCTTTTCATATTTTTGAATATGTTCTCACGGTGGACTAACAGTTGGGTTTGTGTACTTTTTCCGGGTACGAAACCGTGTTGTCCTATATTAAACAAATTATTTTTTATTCAGAAATGTTTCATAATATTTTTTCTTCATTACCCTTTCATACACTTTCATAATATGTGATGTTAGACTCACAGGCCTATAATTACTTGCCTCTAGTCTTGATCCACTTTTGAAAGTAGGGGTGATATATGCTAATTTGTGCTCATCATAAATCTTGCCTGTATCTACACTTTGTCTTAATAATATTGCAAGTGGCTTTGCGATAGAGTGAACTACTTTCTTTAACAAAATAGCAGGGACTCCATCCTCCGGCCCTGCAGCAGCTCCATTTTTAATTTCATTAATTGCCTGCACAATATCAGCTTCCTTAATTTCTATGTCAGCTAAATATTCACTATTTTCGTCCCTTACTTCTATATCATTATCTTCATTATCTATTCTAGGGGTGAATTCTCTCTTATATCGTTCTGCCAGTATATTGCAAATTCCTTTTTTTCATTCGTTAATCTCCCTTCAATTCTCAGAGGGCCTATTTCTATTCTTCTTTTATTCATCTTCTTCGCATATGAGTATAATAGTTGGGGTTTTGCTTTTGTTGTATTTTAATAAGGAGGAGAGAGAGAGAGAGAGAGAGAGAGAGAGAGAGAGAGAGAGAGAGAATACCATAAGAATTTATGAGTACGAAAGAAACAATTATTGAAGAAGAGATAAGTGGTACCTAAGTACCAAGGAGACATGATTAGAAAAAGCATGGGGTTGTAACCTCATCCCTAAACACTTCTAGGGAACTTTAAGGCATAAATATATATATATATATATTTAAATATATATATATACATAAATATATATATATATATATATATATATATATATATATATATATATATATATATATATATATATAATAGCCTTAAAGTTCCCTAGAAGTGTTTAGGGATGAGGTTGCAACCCCATATATATATATATATATATATATATATATATATATATATATATATATATATATATATATATTTATTTATATATATACATATATATATATATATATATATATATATATATATATATATATATACACAATCATATTCCACAATTTGATTAAGTCACAAATAATAAGTGCAAAGAACTTGCAGTAAACACGTCTACGTAAATAACAAATAAAGAAGTATTAAAAATTGAAAAGAAGACACCGAGAGAGAGAGAGAGAGAGAGAGAGAGAGAGAGAGAGAGAGAGAGAGAGAGAGACCAGGTCACGATCCCATCTACCGATACTTCACCGAGATCCATCGAATAACAGTAATAATAACGTGCGAGGAACTCTGCAACTCGACTTTATCGCATCCCCTCATCCAGAAATTGAAACAAATGGTGACTGAAAAGCTGATTCGAAGCTTCGAACCCCAAGTCGAACATTCGTAAATCTACTCTCGATTACAGAGGCTGTATTCATCGAATGTGTTTTTTTTTTTCTCTCTCTCTCTTTTTTTTTGTGTGTGATGGTGGGAGGGAGGTGGCTTACTACTCGCAAGACCCATTTTTATCCTGTTTAAGGTGAGGCCCTGGGTACGTGTTGGCCATATAAATTTAGAGTTGCAATGTGGAGGTCACGAGCTGTTCAGAAATCCCATGGAGAAGTGTTGAATCTATTCAGTAAAGTTTCCCGGGCAATCTAGGTTTTTACTGCTCTTGCGGTAACTGGGTTTAGAAGCCTCGATAACTGCGCGTAAGGATGTCGATAACATTATAAAACGATGATAAATTGGTTTATGGAGCCATAGATAACTTGGGTTTTCGAAAATGTTGATAAACTGGTTGTGAACAATTATATGTCTTGGTTTTTAAACCATCGATGAATCGGTCGTGTGCCATTAACTCAATGGTTTTGAAACCATTAATAACGTGGTTTTTAAAACGTTAATATTTTTGCTTTAAAACTACTGATAACATAGTTTTTAAAACGTTGATAGTTTGGTTTGAAACACCCCCTAGATCTTGGTTTTTAAAACGTTGATATCTTGGTTTTTGAAACCTCTTATAACATGGTTTTTAAGTATATATATATATATATATATATATATATATATATATATATATATATATATATATATATGTGTGTGTGTGTGTGTGTGTGTGTGTGTGTGTGTGTGTGTGTGTGTGTGTGTGTGTGTGTGTGTGTGTAGATATATGTATGTATGTATATAATTATGAAAAAAATTATATCAAGAACGCATATAGAAAAGGAAATATATGAGATATTTATATAAATCCATTTGCGTAGAAATCAGATCTTGAATACTTAAATAAGTATTAAATGTAGGTTATTGTCAGCAAGTACATAATAACATATACAATATTAGAAGCCTATCTTAAGCATTCCCTATTTCATGTTTAATTACTGTACTACAAATAGCTACGGAATGTTTACACTTGCTGTGCGATTGGGTTTCTTCAAGTTACTTTGATTTGTTTCATTTTATTTAAGGTAATGGATGTTCTAATGTATATTATTGTCGTATTACAGTGTGAAATGTTTTTAATACTGGTATTTACATACATAGTTACCTCAACAAGGCTGTCATTGTTATTAGCCAACTGTAAAGCTTGGATTCCTGTACCGATATGCCAAAATTATCAAGATTCACTTTTTGTTACCGGTAGATAAGTCGACCCCCTAATTTTGGCATAGGGGCATGTTTTTTGGGGCTAAAGGGTCGACTTATACGCCGAAATATACGGTACTTATGGACACTGAAGAAGTTAGATTAATTGCTTTTTTATCTTGCACTTTGTTGCAGACTCAATTCTAATCAGATATTCGACTTGAATTCAGAAATTTGAACTTCGCCTTACAATAACTGTAACACACCTTCCAGAACAGAAATCTCATCTTAAATTACTATAACTCCATTAAAAAAAAAGGTGCGATTCCCTCCTGAAGAAGAGGACTAGGATACTGTTATTCATAACTTAGAAAAAAGTTAGTTTATTGCTGCAATCTCGTCGCTAGCTCAAGTTCGGTTAAAACTTTCATCGGCTACAAGCTTAACACATGCTCTGTTACAGAAATACCTTCCAAGATGGTATAATAGATCCCAATTAAGGAAGATACGAAGGCTTTGTCCTGACTTAGGGCAGTATCTCTGAAGTAAATGAGCGCTCAGTGCCGCAGTTTCGCGTGAAATAGAGGTCGGTATCCTACACCTTCCGTATAATCCGCCTCTATATTGTCTTCTTATCAGGTGCCATGAAGCATGCATAAAACATCTCTATTGGGGATCGGATCGCATGAACAAACCTACTGGTTCGGCGTCTAGGGCTATCTGATACCATTAATACGATCGACTGCCCGCCAAATTACCCTTCCAGGGCGCGAATTATACGCGTCAACACGGCCTTAGTAGCGGGTAAGTGGCGAAGAGATTGCCGTATCCCCGGTTATCAACGGGGCCACTTTTCGTTTATCCTCTCGCTAGTTTTTTGAAACTCGACGCTTTTTGAGGCTATTAAACGCGAGAGGAAATTCTTTCTTGCTTTTGGTTAAGGTTTAGGAGCTATATACTTAGCCCTCTTCGCTGGTTTTTTCATCAACGTAGCTGGAGAATGACTGGGCAACGATCTGTGTGATTCAGTCGTAAACAATCCATTTTGCAATCAATCGAAACTGAAGCCATTATATTTTGACCAAGAACAAAGAGGTACTAGCTCTTTTCGGGCATTGAATCTTTATTATAATAAAATGTCAACGGTCGAAGAGTCCCATTGTTTTATAGTCAATAGAAAAACTACAAAGAATAACAGTAAAATCCGCCGTAATACGGGATAAAACAGAGGTGAGGTGGGTGGCGGGTAGCTGGAAGGAGGTTGTGGGTGCGAGGGGCGGGGGCAGGGAGGCCAGACTTGGAGTGGGCCACAGATTGACCGAAAACAGGGGGCGGGGATGGGGGAGCCGGTTAGGTATACTACATACCAGTTCGAACGGAGAGGCGGCTATAGATCTGCCGAACCAGAAGTTATGATTTTGACTATTTCGCTCAGTGAGGCAGTTTCTGCGTCTCGAATGAAGAGATCGGAAGAGGTGATTTGTGAACTTTAGCTAGACTCGCCCCCTCCCCTTCTAACCAATTTCCGACGCCTTTTTTAATCATCCCCGAAGGTGCTCGTTCGGAATCATAATGATACTTCAACCAAAACGATGCCCGACTGGTCTTGATGCAACGTTTATCCGGATCATTACGATTCGGAAGAGGAGAGCGAAGTGTTAAAATGTGGACCTTGCATTGCCGAACATTACAGAGCTCGATTGCCGCCCTCTCTCTCTCTCTCTCTCTCTCTCTCTCTCTCTCTCTCTCTCCGGGGATTTATTGCGGTAGTATTTTGCTACGTTCGACCTATCGATCGACCGATAGAGGATGCGGTAATGTGAAGGAGACGGTGCTGATCTAGAGAGAAAAGTACGAGTCACATAAGATGAATGTCAAAATATAAGGATGTTTCCAAAATGAAGGATTAAATTGATGTTGCTGAAATATCGTGTTGTAATGACTGATGGCTGGATAATTACCTGGCTTTAACCCCGCTCACCTGGATAACGATAGTATTTCTAGATATGAGAGGATAATGTCGTAGTATACGTGTATATAAGTATGTATATAGCTATATATGTGTATATATACATACATACATATATAAATACGTGTGTGTGCTCAGAAAAAGTTAGTATCCAACAGATAATTGCAAAGTGAATGAAGTAAGGCTAAAGAGTAGCTAGTTTTGCAATTTGAAAAAAACATGAGTACATTAAACTATAGTTAACCAGGAGACGTTTCTGTGTATTAGTTAACATAATTTTGATTAATGTTCCCTCCAGAATCCTATAATACTAGTATTTGTCTTTAATCTTAACCTGCTCCTGAGAGGTTATAAAAATGACTGTTAACAGCATCCAGATGGCGTTCATTTTTAGCAAATTTCTAAGAATAATCTATAAATCAAAAACTTTTTTGCATGATGATAAATGTTTTTCTGAGCTGAACTAACTCAGGGGAAATTATGCTACAATGCTGACTAATTTCGAGGCAGTTGGATAAACTACAATATTTAAAGGCTAAAGAGTAATCCTTATCTAAGGCTGAACAGACGTAGTCTTGTGGGAATTTTCGGCGATAGCATCAATAACACATCCCTGCTAAGAGTCCATTGACGTGAAATATCACTCCAATTGCAGCCTTTTCATTGACGTAAGATTGCGTGTACGTAAGCAACCGAGTCGAGCTATAACACATTGAGATTTTGACTGCGATAACCTTATTGCAGAGATAGTTGAGGGCTAGTTAAAACCATCCTATCAAATCAGCCTGTTACCGGATAATCAGAATTGTGCTCTTGCGTGCCATACGTACAAATGAGAGAGAGAGAGAGAGAGAGAGAGAGAGAGAGAGAGAGAGAGAGAGAGAGAGAGAATAGCCCATAAACCAAATGAAAACTCCGAGTTAGGCGGGGCTCCCTGTGTGTTTGGTCACTCTGAATTGTTCTAAGCCGACCAGCAGGCAGGTTCAGAGACGAGATGCCACCGATCTCGGGTTACCCAAAATTGAAGACCGTAGATCAATTCCTAGCGTCAATGAGCGTGTTTGACGTTCCCGCAAAATTCGTAGAGTCGAAAAAACACAAGGGAGTCCTTTTTAACCTGCCAGCAAAAAAGTTGCCGGGTGCTAACGAGCTCTGGTACGTACACCAGTCAAAAATGAGGACGTTCTGAGTGACAGATGGTTGGGCTACATTCAGCCAGGCTGGCACCACCACCACTGACGGAGTGGTAAAGTAATCAAGGCCTGATGTGGACCTCTGGGTCGATCCTTACCAACTGAAACGAGTGGCAGACTTAACTCAATATCGGTGGCTGTGGGTATTCAAGTCACGTAAGGTATAAATGTTAAATCGTCTATTTCTGAGGCATTTACATAAGATTAGCTCTCTGATTTTATCTGAGATAATCTAGAGGGAAAAATAGGAAAGAGAACTAATAATAATAATAATAATAATAATAATAATAATAATAATAATAATATAATAATAATGAAAAATGCGCCTTAGTCAACATACAAAAAGGCAAAGTAACGAAAACTGAAGGGATAAAGCTACCAGATGGGAGCAACATCAAACACATAGATGAGACAGGATACAAATACCTGGGAATAATGGAAGGAGGAGATACAAAACACCAAGAGAGTGAAGACACGAATCAGGAAAGAATATATGCAGAGACGTCAAGGCGATACTCAAGTCAAAACTCAACGCCGGAAATATGATAGAAGCCATAAAAACACATGGGCAGTGCCAGTAATCAGATACAAGCGCAGGAATAGTGGAATGGACGAAGGCAGAACTCCGCAGCATAGATCAGAAAACCAGGAAACAAATGACAATACACAAAGCACTACACCCAAGAGCAAATACGGACAGACTATACATAACACGAAAGGAAGGAGGGAGAGGACTACTAAGTATAGAGGACTGCGTCAACATCGAAAACAGAGCACTGGGGCAATATCTGAAAACCAGTGAAGACGAGTGGCTAAAGAGTGCATGGGAAGAAAAGGACTAATAAAAGTAGACGAAGACCCACAAATATACAGAGACAGGAGAAAGACAGAAAGAACAGAGGACTGGCACAACAAACCAATGCCACGGACAATACATGAGACAGACTAAAGAACTAGCCAGCGATTACAATTGGCAATGGCTACAGAGGGGAGAGCTAAAGAAGGAAACTGAAGGAATGATAACAGCGGCACAGATCAGGCCCTAAGAACCAGATATGTTCAAAGTACGATAGACGGAAATAACATCTCTCCGATATGTAGGAAGTGCAATACGAAAAATGAAACCATAAACCACATAGCAAGTGAATGCCCGGCACTTGCACAGAACCAGTACAAAAAAGAGGCATGATTCAGTGGCAAAAGCCCTCCACTGGAGCCTGTGCAAGAAACATCAGCTACCTTGCAGTAATAAGTGGTACGAGCACCAACCTGAAGGTAGTGATAGAAAACGATCAGGCAAAGATCCTCTGGGGACTATGGTATCAGAACGGATAGGGTGATACGTGCAAACAGACCAGGACGTGACGTTGATTGACAAAGTCAAGAAGAAAGTATCACTCATTGATGTCGCAATACCATGGGACACCAGAGTTGAAGAGAAAGAGAGGGAAAAATGGATAAGTATCAAGATCTGAAAATAGAAATAAGAAGGATATGGGATATGCCAGTGGAAATCGTACCCATAATCATAGGAGCACTAGGCACGATCCCAAGATCCCTGAAAAGGAATCTAGAAAAAACTAGAGGCTGAAGTAGCTCCAGGACTCATGCAGAAGAGTGTGATCCTAGAAACGGCACACATAGTAAGAAAAGTGATGGGACTCCTAAGGAGGCAGGATGCAACCCGGAACCCCACACTATAAATACCACCCAGTCGAATTGGAGGACTGTGATAGAGCAAAAAAAAAAAAAAAAAAAAAATAATAATAATAACAATAATAATAATAATAATATAATAATCATAATAATAATAATAAATACTAATAATAATAATAATAATAATAATGGAGAAAGCTCAAGATTTACGTCTCACAACTGCATCTGTTTTGTTTCCCAGGACCAGGGTCTGATCATTCGACCCAATAACTAATATAGAAAAAAAAAACCCTGGTGATAATAAAAACCCTTTAATGGAAGAAGCTTCCTGCCTCCCAGTCTTGAAATAAAATGAAAAGAAGAGGGGTTTTCACAAGAGGCATCTTGTCACAGACTTAAATGGAAGATGTCTTTACAAGGAGGCTAACTTTTTAATGACCGTCATAAAATTTCGATAATGAATGGGCCACTGCTTACACGGTGTCTCCCTAATGTGAGGTGTGACGTTATGGCCCTGAATGGTACCTGTAATTACGCCAAGGAAATGAAGGAGTGGTGAATGTCATTAGCAGGACACTGAATCTATCAGAATTGTATTAATATTCTTTTAATGGAACGTCAAGAGAGTCTGACAGAAATCATTCAGAATTGTATTAACTTTTCGTTGTAAGAATACAGTCTAAAGTTTTCTTTCTTGAGACACACACTAGAAGACGGTGAAATTGTCCAAGATAAAACTGGAGGACGTAGAAATGTTTCAAGAAAAAAGCTGGAAGACATCGAAATCTTCCAAGAAAAAACTGGAGGACGTAGAAATCTTTCAAGAAAAACTGGAAGTCACTGAAATCTATCAAGAAAAAGCTGGAAGACATTGAAATCTTTCAAGAAAAAACTGTAAAACAATTAAATAAATTTCCTCTTTAAAAGTATATAAAAAAGATACTTCATAAGAAATAAAGAATAAAAGAAAGTAAGGCAACAGTTCAGAATTATTCTTTACATGGCTGACCTGTGCTGACCCCAGCTGACCTGTCACGGGACATCCCATCAAGGCAACTCGGGTATGGAATGAAATATCAATTAAAGATCAGTCAAATTACAGGTGGAGATGGAACCCTAATGTAAGGATGCCGTTAATCTCACTTAAGCTTTGTGTTCTAAAAGTCTTTAAGAGAACCTTTTGTATTTTTTGTCTTTCGGGAGATTTATCTTTATTCTGTCTGATCCCCAGGTAATTTCTCTCTCTCTCTCTCTCTCTCTCTCTCTCTCTCTCTCTCTCTCTCTCTCTCTCTCTCTCTCTCTGGCAAACGTCTTTGTTTTTGCCTTTATTTCTTCTGAAAACGGGTAATTTGTCCTTGTCTTTCTCTCGATCAATAATTGCTTATGACTTTTTAGAATTTTCAACTGTCAGTACACCTCAAATAGTGAACTGTATGTATCACTAAAGGGTGCCTGTAACGTCCCTTCGGCCCCTAACTGCACCCAGTTTTTAGCCTTTTACTTTACCACCATTCCTGCATCCTTTATTCCATCTTGCTGTCCAATCTCTCTAACAGTTTCACCTCAAGATCATTGTACTACATCTTATTTATTTTATGGGACTATTGATTTTGCTGTTCAACTATCTTTATCTCCTTTTCTCCACTGTTTTGCGCACTAACGAATGAATAGTCGGAATTACTTTAATTCATTCCCCGTTCATTTAGTTGTAAAAATATTTATTGTTAGTTTTTTTTTTTCGTGCAAGTTCCAGTATACACACTCTAATCTCCCTCTCTCTCGAGGAGACATTTCCTTTCGAAGGAGGAGAATTTCCTCAGCCGTCCCTATCACCGTCATCTGGAAGGCTTGACTTGGACGTCTGGGTGATGCCCAGATATCATGGCGAATCCCACAAGAAGATCAAGTCTATCTCCGCGTTGAATTTCCTAATTCTCGTAGCAACAGCCTTGTCCTCTCTCTCGTCTCTCTCTCTCTGTCTCTCTCTCTCTCTGAATAACCTTGCATATTGTATTCTTAAATTTTTCAGGTTTTAATTATTGCTAACAGCTGAAATGATTGTTAATCAAACAGTATGTTTTTTTAATATTCTCTCTCTCTCTCTCTCTCTCTCTCTCTCTCGTCTCTCTCTCTCTCTCTCTCTCTCTCTCTCTCTCGTCATTATCGTCTTTCTCTTATTGCCATCTTAGTTCTTCAGTTCAGAAAAGGAGATTGTTAATGTAGGGTCAATCATAAACATATCAGGATACTTTGATGAGAAATAATGCGGAAGCGCATTCTGGTATTTTAGATCTTGTAACGCCTGCTAAATTGGTCAGCGTCATAAATAATTAACAGTTTTAACTCGAGGATAGACAATCTTGCATGTCATATTGATTTCAACAGACCGAACATTAGAAAGAGCGTGAAATTATGTCGGCTTTTCAAATCGTTAGTTTTTGTACGGGTTCACAATTCCAGGAAGGAGGGCAATTCCCATTTTCTGTGAGGTTCACATATAGCGTTGCTCTAATCACTCACGGCTTCCATGAGTATTTCTTCTTCTTCTTCTTCTTCTTCTTCTTCTTCTTCTTCTTCTTCTTCTTCATGTCTCCTCTTTCTCGTCCCGGTGGGTGGTCGTCGGATTCGGCAATGTGGCGACCAGGACCCACCACAAGAGCGACGTAGCCACTGGGATAATTCTCTCTCTCTCTCTTCGTCTCCTCTCTCAGCGTCTCTCTCTCTCGTCTCATATCTCTTCTCCTCTCTCTCTCTCATCCTGTACTTTAGTATCAATTAGCGGTTTCCTTTCCCAGTATTCGCCTGCTTTCTTTCTCTCCTGTACTTTTAGTATCATTTGAGCCGTTTCCTTCCGGTTATAGTCTAAGTTCATTGAAAACCTTAATCTCTCTCTCTCTCTCTCTCTTCTCTCTCTCTTCTCTCACCTCTCTCTCTCTCTCTCTCTCAGATGAATATGTCTTTCTTATGTTCATATCTGAAATCAAATTCATTCGCCGTATTTTAGGTAACGCGCATATTTTAGCACAAAATAAGATAGCATAGAATTCACGTCGTCCAAGAAACAAAGATAACAAGATAACTAAATCAGGCTTAGCGTAAGATGAGATTACGAAGATAACTTTGCATATACGTTTTTATTCATGATTTAGCCTCAAAACGACCAGAGCATAACGGGAAAACTCTCCGAGGAATGGAAACTCCAATCTCTCCGAAAAAACAGGACGAATCACTTAAGATCGGCCGTGACTCATCCGCTGCAAGATTCAAATATGGACTTTGGGAGGAAGAAGAAATAGAAGAAGAATGGTTTATGTGATGGGAGGGGTAAGAGGAGGAGAGGAGAGATGGTTTGTTTATAAGGGACAGTTCGTTTCGTCCGTAAATGGGATTAAAAAAAAACGTAAGTATTCCTTTACTTCAGTCATTTGTGTTGAAACGCGGAGCCATATCTGTGTCTATCTGTCTGTCTATCTAATTATTTCTATATATACCTGTATCGATATCTATATAAATTTTCTTCACCCCTTTTTGCAGACGGAACGAACGATGCCTCATAAACAAAAACATAGTCAACCACAAATCAAAAATACCATCTAATGTCGAATTCACTTTCCCCTTGGAAATGGCTTGAGAGTAAGTCATTCTCAAGGTATAGTTAATTTGATGTTAAACGATATTTTGTAGCTTGATATTTTTTGCATAAAAAAAAATCCATTCGTGTATAAGCGACAAAAAAAATTTTAATATATTTTTCTTTACTTTTCCGTCTGAAGTAATTGCATTTGCGTCTCTTATATTATCTCGTAATGGGATATATTCTAAATCATGCTCGTCGGGATATGTATGATATTTCTTTTGAGACACCCTTTTCTGGAGAGAGAGAGAGAGAGAGAGAGAGAGAGAGAGAGAGAGAGAGAGAGAGAGAGAGAGAGAGAGCATCTTAATTACAGGTATTTTCCAAATCCATCTCTTTAAACATGATAGTTTTATTAATGTTTTCCTTGTGTTTTCTTTACGTAAGTTCTTTCCTTATTTAACTTATTCGATATTTCAGCTGTGTTTGTGTGAGAGAGAGAGAGAGAGAGAGAGAGAGAGACTTGTTAAAATACCTTATGACTACACAAACTCACATAAAGACCTTTTAAAAATCCACCTTGTCTGGATCGTAAAAGTGAAAGAGAGAGAGATTCACCTTCGACACCCAATCCCGTCGCTTCAAACTCGTACCTTTTATTATATAAGTAAAAAAAAAACCATAATGTATCATAGATCACATCAAATATATTACGGAACGCTAGATTTATGGGCTAGGGTCCCCGACGCGTCCAGCGAACAATGCTAAATCATACTCGAGTGACTTTGGCTGCAAGTAACTCTCAATTTTCTCTCGGCTCTACGACGAATGGCTGCGGGGTTTTCAGTTCGTATTCAAGGACCATCTTTCCCTCTTCGAAAATCGCCGGGTTTTTCTCTCAGCACTTCGAGGAATGGCTGCAGAGGAAGCTCTCGTTGGTGGGGAATAAGTCAGTGAGTCAGACTCATTATCAATCAAGAAGATGAAGAAGAAGAAGAAGAAGAAGAAGAAGAAGAAGAAGAAGTCCAGAGAAGATACGAAAGGACTCTTATCTCCCAATGTGGGTCAAAACCTGGTCTCCTCACGGGGCCAGATTTATATGACGAGGTCGACAGGACAGGAGGCTGCTGCCCCGTCATGAAGAAGAAGAGGAGGAGGAGGAGGAGGAGGAAGTTCGTGTGTGTGCCTTCACGGTTCCTAATACAGGGAACATGAATGGCCGCAATTAATATTCGAAGGGGGAAGGTGGGTGGCGAGGGAGGAGGGAGTTGGATGGTGGGTAGGGAGCCAATATTGGGTGGATGGGCTAACTTGACTTAAGTAACTCATTCATAAGGTATCTGTCATTCTCTCTCTCCAGTGTCTATTTTTATTGATTTTCATTATTTCTTTTCTTGAATTCAAAGTCGGAGTTTTCAAAGGCGCTTAATCGAGAGGGTTGGATTTGTGATCATGAGTTAAGATCCTGTAATACGTTTTCTATCTTTTATTGTGAGTCCACCGAGAGAGAGAGAGAGAGAGAGAGAGAGAGAGAGAGAGAGAGAGAGAGAGAGAGAGAGAGAGAGAGAGAGAGACTCCAAAATATCTCCTAAAAGAGATTTTAAAAATTTATGACTCGAAATCCGGTGAACTCTACTTTCAATGAAAACTGGTTTGATTATTCAGTCTTCATTCACTTTCATTTTTTTTTTTGTCTTACCTTTATACAACGAAACCTCTAATGGTATTTGTCTCAGTTTTTGTTAGGAATTTTGTAAGTCCTTAAGATGATTAGTTATTGCTAAGATGAACAAAGGTATTTCGCTTTTCCAAGAGAGATGATCTCGTTACGCTATATGGATAAGATGTTCAATTCGTTCATGTATTAGAATAAGCACAATCATGAAACAAGAATGGTGGCAGGAATGTGGAGAACCTGACGCATCTTTGGAAGGTACAGTCAGCCAGTGTGTGTGTGCTGAAGCCAAGAAAAAGTGGGGTAGATTTATTTATTTATTTTTTTTTAATTCAGGCTGTCAAGCCAAGCTTCAGACAATGAAAGTGGGAGTGGGAATACTGAACAGCAAGGCAAAGGGATCCAGAAGATAAAAGAGATGACCTACAAGTATTTAAAGGTAAAACTGGAACAAAACCAGGCAGTTACACTAAGGAGAAAAAGCAGAGAGACTGGACAGCAAGATTGAAGAAAGGAACCAGAAACGGAGGTTAAGGCATAAGACTAAAAAGTAAGAGCCGATGCTGCAGACGCCCTTCAGTAATTTAATGCCTATAGTGCACCATACGTGGTGTTAAAAACCTCAACGAAGACCGTAAGCATCCAATATGAAGTGGTAAAGACTCCGTGCGTGTCCCTGCGTCTGCGTGTGTGTGTGTGTGTGTGTTTACCTGTTCACCTGGGGTCTTTAACTATGTATGTATCCCAACCGCAAGATGACATGTGAAAGAGACGGGCACATCCATCTTCTCTGTGACCCTGGTGACAACGCACCCACACACACACACACACAGGTTCATTACCAAGACTTCCATTTGCGTCATTTATAGGTTTTATTTCTCGTCAGAATTTGTCGCCAAATTTGATAAATGATACAAAGAGATAAAGTTCATTGTTATTAATCAGTGCTCGGATATTTTGTGTGCGGTTACGTATCGTTTTCGCGTTAGAAGCAGACAGGTCGGAGACGTACTTTCTGGCAACACAGTTTTAAATCACCAGCCCCCCCCCCACCCACCCCCCACACACACACACACACACACACACACAAAGCACCACAAGGATCTAAATTGAGAACGTTCTTTGCTGGGTTTTTCATTCGCATAGGACAAAAGTTTGTTTCCGCGCATCTTATCGGCGCATCTGAGTTGACGAGACCATATTTTGTGCTGCTTTTAAGGCTCCTAGAAACGATTAATTCATCCCTATTTGCGCAAACATTATGGAATGCTTGTAGGACCTCGAGTGAGATAGATAGCAATCGCTTCGTCCGTCACAAACCGCTGTGACAAGTTCCAGCTACTGAACTTTTCTTCGGCCTGGAAGACGACGTTAAGCAACGGAGGGACATAGGGTCGCTTATCCCACTGTTTTAAAGACCAGTTTCGCCCTTCAGCGGGATGACCTAAAGGCCTTTCGTCTACACAGCCCTGATTTCGATCTTCGACAACTAAAGAGAGATGGCCAATTAGATAAGTGAGTCCTTCAAAATCACCTAGCGTTAATTAGAGTGAACCTTTCGCGGGATATGAATGAAAGATGGAGCTGTTCTGCCTCAAATGTCAATATGAATTATGACCCTAAAGGATTACGTCCGTAAATATAGATTTTGCTTGCTACTCGATTCTTAAGGATTCCCATATGGATCTGACTCACAAAGAAAGACAGAGTTTAGTTTGAAAATCTTCGAGAACGGTACCTATAAGCAGCTACTGGTGTTACTCCATGGTTCCGATTCGCCCTGATAACCAGTAGCAAATGATTCATAACTTTGGTCTCGCCAAATTTACGAAGCTATTTGGAAACGGTTTTGCGAAGAGTGGATAAGTAAATTCGGTTTGTTGACGAAGGAAAAATTAATGACAAAATATATACTGCTTTTAAAAGCCAGGCACTTAACAAAATACGAAGTATTAACAACAAAAGTAAAACGCAAGGTCTGTAGACTTTGGTAAAAGGCACTAGTGAAGGATAACTACGCTGGATAGCATATTGACGCGCTTAAACACAAACACACACACACACACACACGTATACAACCTTTTTCCGCTAATACACCGTAACCAATGTCCTAATACCGACAATGAACAGGGCATTTCCAGCTCCTATTGTCCTTTGCTGAATACCCACGGAGTCGAATAACAATAGCAAACGTGCTGCTTGTTCATGCCCCACGATTAGCGCCACTTGCTGATGCCGGCTGACGTCCAGCGTTCGTTCTCTTCCTTTCCCCTGCCCTCCGATAACCAAGTCGAGTTCCAGACGAACCAGATAAGAAAAAGAAGAAGAAGAAGAAGCTATTTACCTGTTTACCACCGAAGTATCGGCCACAAGTGGAGAGCCTTGGAGGGCGCCTCCGTGACGCTATGCAGTCCCAGATGCCCAGGAGAGGAATGTCGCCTGTACTTGAAAAGTTCTCTTACCATCTGGAGAATGTTATAGAAAGGTAGAGCGACCTTGCCTGCCCTCGGGTTAGGAGCGGATGTCGCGCCGGTGGACTTATGATAAACAGATGAGAATTCAGGCCAAAAGGGCGTTGACGTTCAGCAGATCAGCGAGTTCTTTGATGCCAAAAGTACAGCATATCCTCATTCGTATCTAAGACCTACTCATCATGGAATCAAGAAAATAATAACCCACGGTTTAGGAGCATTAATAAGGAACCTGAAAATGACGAATATGGGCATGCAAAGCGTTCCCACCTGTTCATTAATCCCTAATGCTACCAGTCATCCCTGAGGTCATCGTAAAACACAGCTGTTTTATGTCATTCGGTTCGTCAAATCTGGTTATCATTGTAACCCATAAGTGACTTTTGCCGATGCTGGAATATCGGGTTTGGGTCAACATGAATATGCAGAGGAGGGTCAAGTCTGACCTCACCCTTAGGGGGATATAACAGTGGCCCTGTTGCATTGATAATAGCAGCAATTGCAGTGGTGGTTCCTTGTTGCATAGTTATAGTAGCAGCGATGATAGTAGTAGTTTTTCATTACTTCTAGAGCTTTATCTCAAGTCTTTTTGTCATTTAGTGAGATAAATGATATTTGATCAGTATTTTTAATCACTGATAATTTCTTTTAATTGGGCAGATTTGATTATATGTATAGTATATATATATATATATATATATATATATATTTATATATATATATATATATATATATATTCTCTCTCTCTCTCTCTCTCTCTCTCTCTCTCTCTCTCTCTCTAAGTTCATCATGGTAAATCATGCAGTAACTGGATTTGCCCTGGAATGCAAACATTAATTGAAACCCGTTTTTAAGTTAAAAAATCATTACAAGTGAAGTACCTTTTGCATGCAGGGTAAGAATGAATAATAATCAATAATAATAAATAATAATAAATTAACTAATAAGATAATAATAATAATCAATAATAATAATATTCAATAACAATAATAATTAATTATTATTAGATTATTGTTATTTTTTTTTTTTTGCTCTATCACAGTCCTCCAATTTGACTGGGTGGTATTTATGGTGTGGGGTTCCGGGTTGCATCCTGCCGACCTTAGGAGTCCATCACTTTTCTTACTATGTTTGCCGTTTCTAGGATCACACTTTTCTGCATGAGTCCTGGAGCTACTTCAGCCTCTAGTTTTTCTAGATTCCTTTTCAGGGATCTTGGGATCGTGCCTAGTGCTCCTATGATTATGGGTACGATTTCCACTGGCATATCCCATATCCTTCTTATTTCTATTTTCAGATCTTGATACTTATCCATTTTTTCCCTCTCTTTCTCTTCAACTCTGGTGTCCCATGGTAATTGCGACATCAATGAGTGATACTTTCTTCTTGACTTTGTCAATCAACGTCACGTCTGGTCTGTTTGCACGTATCACCCTATCCGTTCTGATACCATAGTCCCAGAGGATCTTTGCCTGATCGTTTTCTATCACTCCCTCAGGTTGGTGCTCGTACCACTTATTACTGCAAGGTAGCTGATGTTTCTTGCACATGGCTCCAGTGGAGGGCTTTTGCCATTGAATCATGCCTCTTTTTGTACTTTTTGTTCTGTGCAAGTGCCGGGCATTCGCTTGCTATGTGGTTTATGGTTTCATTTTTCGTATTGCACTTCCTACATTTGGGAGAGATTTTATTTCCGTCTATCGTTCTTTGAACATATCTGGTTCTTAGGGCCAGATCTTGTGCCGCTGTTATCATTCCTTCAGTTTCCTTCTTGAGCTCTCCCCTCTGTAGGCCAATTGCCATGTGTCATCGCTGGACTAGTTCTTTAGTCTGTCTAATGTATTGTCCGTGCATTGGTTTGTTGTGCCAGTCCTCGTTCTGTCCGTCATTCTCCTGTCTCTGTATATTTGTGGGTCTTCGTCTACTTTTATTAGTCCTTCTTCCCATGCACTCTTTAGCCCTGGTTCTTCACTGGTTTTCAGATATTGCCCCAGTGCTCTGTTCTCGATGTTGACGCAGTCCTCTATACTTAGTAGTCCTCTTCCTCCTTCCTTTCGTGTTATGTATAGTCTGTCCGTATTTGCTCTTGGGTGTAGTGCTTTGTGTATTGTCATATGTTTCCTGGTTTTCTAATCTATGCTGAGGAGTTCTGCCTTCGTCCATTCGACTATTCCTGCGCTGTATCTGATTACTGGCACTGCCCATGTGTTTATAGCTTTTATCATATTTCCGGTGTTGAGTTTGACTTAAGCATCGCTTGAGTCTCTGCATATATTCTTTCCTGATCGTGTCCTTCATCTCTTGGTGTTTTATATCCCCTCCTTCCATTATTCCCAGGTATTATTATTATTATTATTATTATTATTATTATTATTATTATTATTATTATTATTCAGAAGATGAAACCTGTTCATATGGAACAAGCCCACCAAAGGGGCCACTGACTTGAAATTCAAGCTTCCAGAGAATATTGTACACATTAGGAAGAAGTAAGACGAGGCAAAGGGAAATACAGAAAGAGGAGACCCCACTTATTAAAAAAGGGAAAAGATAATGAATCAACTAATAGATAAAAACATTAAAAAGCAAGGAAATAGTATTAGAGTCAGTAAATGCTTCCGTCTTGAACTTCTGTAGTTCCAGTTGCACGACTTCCTCTTGGTGGATGTGTTCTTTTAACTACTAAAGTAATTTTGAAGACTTAATTCATACGTCACCTGTCACCTGTTTTTCTCTGACAGTTTATTGTTCAATTGGTGAATTTTATATCATGAATAGCCTTGTATTCTGAATTATAGATCTTTCATTACTAGAGACGTTATAAGAAAGGGACATTATTCACCGTCCCAAACGTGGGTCCAGTAACTCCATTATGCATATTTATACAAGGGTTGTTATTGAGAGAGAAAAGATACTCATTTCATTGCTATTACTGATTAATGAATGATTCATGTCACCTAAAAGATGACCAACAAATATCACTGAAAAGGCGTGTCCTGTCTTTACTGGAATTGTAAGATTCTCGCGCATATTTTTAACCTATGGGATTAGCAACCAAATGTCCACAATTAGCCCCGGCTATCTTCAATCCAATGTCCGTTTCTTTCCCTGTAATCACAAGCTCTAGAATTTTTTTCATGTTTCTTGCGGATTTTTCAGACTTTTGCATAATCTCCCTCACCACCGAAATATTTTCTCCTTCAGAAATTTGCCATACACAAAGAACAGCAATGAAATTAGGACATTTATAATAATAATAATAATAATAATAATAATAGCTATATCTCCACGAGATATATGATAGACTACGCTATTCAACGTAAGTTTATTTGTTAACAGTAATAAATCACTAAATATTTGCCAGCCTTGACGAAAGATCATCATATATATTCAACTTGATCCAAATCGTATTTACGTCCGTCCTGTAATCGATTATCTCATTTCAAGAAAGATCGATCATTTCCACATCATTCCGTTCGCTCACTGGCGGCGACGAACCACGAACTCCCAGGTCGAAGGTCGTCGAAACGAGACGAAATCTCGCGAAATAATACCGAAACGACAACCCACGGGTTTAAATACCTTCCTTTATGATAAACAGAGACCCAGTGTGTTTTACGCCGACCACCCATAGGTCGGGAGCGTGAATCGTGAGAGAGGAGATGATTTTTCCTTCTTTCAAACCGACTCTTGTTTTCCGATATTGACGACACTGGCATACAGCCACAAATTACGACCATACACTTCAGGAGTTCAAGCATAGATGCTGTGCATTATTACCCTTGATACTATCCACCTTGCATCTAAATATAGTTTTATCTATTTATCAATTAATGTATTTTTCCTTCTTTGATAAGTGGGATCTCTTCTCTACGTATTTCCCTTTACTTCCTCTTACTTCCTCCTAATGAACACCGTATTCTTCGGAAGCTTGAATTTCAAGTCAGTGGCCAACCCACCTCTCTCTCTCTCTCTCTCTCTCTGGTCTCTCTCTCTCTCTCTCTCTCTCTCTCTCCAAGAGGCGTGAAATCGTCAGACCAGGAAAAATGGGGTGGTGGGGCGAGGAATCCCACAAAGGAATACCCTACCCTGGGTACGTCCTGGTAAGTCCATTACTACGAAGTGGAGGGAGGGGGGCGGGCGGAGGTAGGCTTTGGGCAGATCTCGAGGTATTCCCACAAAATATCTCTGGGATCTATCTGTATTATTTCCTAGGATCATTAATAACACTCTCCTTTCTCTTCTCTCTCTCTCTCTCTCTCTCTCTCTCTCTCTCTCTCTCTCTCTCTGAGTTTGAGGCGTTTCGCTTAGATGGTTTAGGAGATACGACTAGAATTATTGGGAGACAAAGCTAGAGTTAGTGGGAGACTCATTTAGAATTAGTTAAAGACAGTTACAATATTAGTGGGAGGCACAATTTTAATTTGAGTTAGTGGGAGACAGCTACAATCAGCGGGAAACTCAACTAGAATCAGTGAAAGCAACAGAATGGTAATTGTAATGGTAATGGTAATGGTAATTGTAATTGTAATTGTAATTGTAATTGTAATTGTAATAGTAATAGTAATAGTAATTGTTGTTGTTGTTGTTGATATTATACGAATCTAGATTATAGATAAATATATATATATATATATATATATATATATATATATATATATATATATATATATATATATATATATATATAGTCCATAGTGTCCCAAGCTCCGTATGTTTGCTAGATTTCCCTTTTTCCATAATAATAAATTTAGGAAAAATGCATCAACCTATTCAAGTTAAGGATAAGATCAGCCGCCCGTTTGCCTCCGGTGTCGTTGATAAGTATACTTGTCCCAGATGTGATCTCGGCACTTACATCGGTTGCACCAGGAGGCTGCTAAAAGTCCGAATTTCCTCTCATCAAGGAATTGGCTATAGAACGGGTTGTCGACTATCAAATCCTGAACAATCTAACATAAGAAATCACAGTAAAAGTTGCAAAACACACATAG
This sequence comes from Macrobrachium nipponense, assembly GCF_015104395.2. NCBI lineage: Eukaryota > Metazoa > Arthropoda > Malacostraca > Decapoda > Palaemonidae > Macrobrachium > Macrobrachium nipponense. Next base: position 4,950,267 of record NC_061095.1, read on the forward strand.
ATGCCAGTCATTTTAATATTGTAGGAAGAACCCAACATATAGACGAACTAACCACCCTTGATTCAATAATGATAAGCCAACTACCTTCTCTTAACCACCAGTTCGTCTTCCACCCATCGTATTATTGCCTAATTACCTGTTGCTTTGTTTACACTACCCCTCCATAACAATTTTTCGTGTCGGTTCTCCTTACGCTACCGCTGTGGTAGGTGTCTTGTTCGTTCTATTATTACTATTATTATTGTTATTATGATTATTATTATATATATTTTTTTCTATATTATTATTATTTTTGTTTTTTTTCATTTGTTGCTCTGTATTCGCTCCTAGCCCTTTCACTGTTATTCTGTGTTTTTGGTTTTATTCTGTTTTTATTCTTAATTTATTAAAAAGGTTTTTAATTTGGTGTTGGTAAACATTGTGTGTATCTTTTTACTCATACGCAATTGATGTGTAATCGTTTCAGCCTGGAAAATGTATCAAGCTGATACGAAACGTCGGCGCTAAATAAATGGATAAAAGACAGAACGCGTCTCCCTCCCTACTCCAATATGTTTATCCTTGAGTAATTGCTCCTGTCTTCATACTTACATATATATATTATATATATATATATAATATATATATATGATGATATATATATATATATATAGTATATATACATATATAGATATATATATATTGTTATATAATATGTATGATATATATTATATATATATATATAATATATATATATAGTATGTATGTATGTATGTATGTATGTATGTATGTATGTATGTATGTATATGTATATATATATATTATATATATATATACTATATATATATATATATATATATATATATATGCAAATTTAACGAGAGCAAACAGAACAGCCACCATTCATTATAAGCACCAAAGCACTCAGAAAAAAAATATAATACAAAACAATTAAACCAACTTTTTTTTTCTCAATCACTCCCCAAGTTGCTTTATAAACGTCTTCATAAGCTTTTTAATTATTGCCAGGCCTGGTCATTAAATCTAGAGGATCGAGGTTTGGGCAGTAGGGGGGGTCGAGGTTTGGGGGACCCAGGTATCGAGCGCGATCCCGAAAATACAATTTGATGATATTGCAGCATTAGCTGCTTTTAATGAGCATATCATTAGCCGTAAACAAAGGTCCAGGAGATTTACTGCGCAGCCGCGAAGGAGTTCGTATGATTATTGCAGGTTGCAGAGAGCGCTTGGCACATTTCGTATCCTCCTGGGCCCTGGCGTTTTTTTCGGGTGGGGAGAGGGGAGATAGGAGGGGTGTAGTGGTCCTTGCTGCTTCAGATGCGAGACGATGGAAAGGGTAACATTGCCTTGGCGCCAAATGCAAGAAGAAAGAGACGAAGAGAAAGAAAAAATCAAAACCTGGAAGGGCAGAGAGAATATGTCTGGATTTTTGGCAGTTTTGCGAATTTTCTTTTCTCGTAATTTATTTCATTTTTTTACTCGTGAGAGGAGCCATTGTTTGTTCTATCTTTTTTTTTCTTGCTTTTTCTTGTTTTTGTTAATGCTGTTGTTTGTCTCCCAAGACGAGAGATTTCAGTATCAACAAAAATATATTGAGTAAATTCTGAGAATTTGTTTTGTAACAGGAGATTTCGTATTTAATTTCGTATTTAATATCCGATGAATTTCATTAACTTTCATATTATTTCTAGTTCGTTTTGGAAAGTATTTAAACCCCTCCATACTGTTTTTTATGTCATCGAGAAGTTTTATATTTTTTGTGCTTTTTTTACATTAATTAGAGTTTTGAATTACTCGACATTGGAGTTGCATATGTTAAACTGTCATACTTGCATATTATTATTATTATTATTATTATTATTTTATTATTATTATTATTATTATTTATTATTATTATTATTATTATTATTATTATTGGGCAACTTTCCATTGAACATAATGAGCAAGTAAGGAATTATATTTCTTACTGAATGCGATATTTCCTTTTTTCACTAAAACCAAGATATTGGGCAAGGATAGTGTTCATAACATTGCTATATATATATATATATATATATATATATAATATATATATATATATATATATATATATATATACACACATATGTGTGTGCGGTATATAATATATACATACATATATATATATATATATATATATATATATATATATATATATATATATATATATATATATATATATATATAGATATATATATATATATGACTGGTAAAAATGTTCTGTTACAACAGAATTCCATCTAATAAAAGGAGCCCATAAAAATGCCAAATTATAGAGACAAAAAGCTATGTTTCAGAGACTGCTGTCTCTCTCTTTCATCTACCTGAAGAGAGAGACAGCAGTCTCTGAAATATAGCATTTTCTCTATATTTTGGCGTTTTCACGGGCTCCTTTTATTATATATATATATATATATATATATATATATATATATATATATATATATATATATATATATATATATATATAAATATATATATATATATATATATATATATATATATATATATATATATATATATATATATATACCACAGGACCCACACAGACTCTATTTGCGTTATTTCCGCGTCATTATTTCATCCACGAATAATAACGCCTGGCTTAGATAAAAGAGACCCCTGATTTGACGTCGTAAAAGCGTAGTTTATAGGCCTTTGGTCCGAAGAGCAATTATCAAACTGATAGGCCTAAGGCCTGATGATACCGTCCTTTGTACTCTCTCTCTCTCTCTCTCTCTCTCTCTCTCTCTCTCTCTCTCTCTCTCTTCACAAAGAGACTTAGAGTTAATTCGGGCTTGAAAAGCTGAACGTCTGACTCTAGGATTATCTCTTTAAAATGCTTGGTTGATCTTCCGTAGGGGGATACTGCCGTCACTGCATTTCGCGCGCTGCACTGTATATGCATTACTTAAGGTTCTTTGCAGCTTGCCTTCGGCCCCTATAGCTGCAACCTCTTGCGTTTCTTTTTCTGTTACCCCCTTTCATATTCTCTCCCTTCCATCTTACTTCCCACCTTCTCCTAACAATTTTTTCGTAGTGCAACTGCTTTGAGCTTTCAGTTTCAAATGTCCCAGGGTGCCTTTGGCCTTAATTCTATATCATTCAATTAACTGACAATGAAAATGTTCTAGGTTGAGTTTTTGCGGTCAAATTGATCTGGCGATGAAACTTTAAAATAAATCAATAGTAATAAAATTAAAGTGAAACTTTACCAGAATGAAATTCTCCATAAGAAATTTACGCTGATTTATTAAGAGACAGAGAGAGAAAGAGAGACAGAGAGAGACGCAAAACATGGGTGACCTGACTCGCCCACACGGGAGACGAAATGAACAGGGAAGGAGAAGAAAAGACGAGAAAAGACAGATGTAAAAAAAAAAAAAAAAAAAAAAAATGAAGGCATATTTCATCCCCTACAACCTTGGAATGATAAATATGACAGTAGTTACATTATTAATGAGCTATCGACTCTCCCATTACTTCAATTAGTTCGGCGTTCGGAGACAAATGAACACGCCCCCTCCTTGCCCCATCCCCCTTCCCCCCCCTAAAAAAAATGGTCAATAAGTCATGCGTATACCACTTGACGTGGAGAAACACTGAGTGAACTTCACGATTGCCTTTTGTTTTGGTCAAGTGGTTTCCTGAGTGAAGGCTCAGAGAAGAAGAAGAAGAAGAAGAAGAAGAAGAAGAAGAAGAAGAAGAAGAAAGAAAAAGAAGAAGAAGGCTCTACTCGACGTCAAATTATCTAATACGCATAAGAATTCTCCATTTTGACTCATTGAATTATGCCTTCGAGAATCCTGGAATTTCTCTGTCGTCAGCGAGGAATAGCCGCGTCATGGCCTGCAGTGTTGACTCTGCAGCGTGCCGTTTCATAAGCCAAATCTCGACTACTACTACTACTACTACTACTACTACTACTATTAGACTAGGTTACATACAATTTTGAAATGAAACTTTCGTGATTCCCAAAAACTCTTCTGAGCTCAGAGTTGAACGGCAGAAACTGGGCCGTTTACAACGAAGAAGAATGACTGACCTCTCGTCATATCGGATTTCGTTTACGTAAATAATTTCTAGCACACTTTCGTTATTTGAAATATCCTCCGTGCAACCCACCACGAATTCGTATCTTCAAGTTCGTATTCCCAAATTTGTGATACGAGGCAACCACTCGGCCATGAGGAACTTCGTATTTATAAGAGAGTTTTTAGAAGTTTAGACAATAAATGTATTAATCAATCGTAAAACAGGATTCAAAAATCTTATGGAACCAGCACTCACAGTGGGAATTACTTGTAGAGGTTAACTGTAATGTTATCACTTACAATATGCCCCTTATGGCAAAGTCTAAATGCCAGTCTCTTCCTGTTTAATAATATTCCCAAGCGTGTCAGGCACACACGCACGCACGCACGCACACACACACACGCGCACACACACACACACAATCCACAGAGAATGGAGGTTGTGGGGGGATCAACTGCATTAAAAAAAAAAAAAAATCATAATTGCATATTTGTTCGTCGGGCGCACATGCAAAATGAAATGGAAATTTTAAAAACTGAAAAAAATGAGAAAAAAAAACTTCAGGAGGAAAATGAGGCAGAGAAAATGATACGTCCACCATTAATTTCTGAGCCCCGATCACCCTCGTAGGAGATGGAACCCGAACACCGACGAACATTAGTAGTACATCTGTTTGTGCCGCGTCATGGCCATTAATAATCCGCCTGGCTGTCATTTCTCCCCGCGGAGGAGGCCTCCGGGACCCCCTATACTACTACTACTCTTCCTCCTCCGAAGGACAT
>NC_061095.1:4960101-4967601 GCF_015104395.2 Macrobrachium nipponense
GGACCTCTCTGACATTGCACGGCCTCTTCAAATTTACAATGGCCTCTATATTAGCTTGTTTGGGGGCTACTGAACCCAAACCCACTTCATGGCCCAAATAGCATACTCTGGCCTTACCAAACTCACATTTACCAAGGTTCACAACAAGACCGGCAGCTCTCAGGGCTTCAAACACCTTTTTTAACCTTACATATGCGTCCGCCAGTCGTTGCTGTGAACCACCAAATTCAATCTATCTATATTTCCACCCCTTCCAGGCCACAAATGACCCTATTCATTAGTCGCTGGAAGGCGCAAGCTGGCATTTTCATACCCAAGGGCCTCACTTTACACTCGTAAAGCCCAAAGGGAGTTACAAAGGCTGAAATTTCACGGGCTCGATCAGACAGGGGAAAGGGTCAGGGAACCTGCCATACCCTTTCAACAAATCCAACTTTGTTATAAACTTGGAGGACCCTATCTGATCGAGACAATCATCATACGAGGTAAAGGGAAGGAGTCATTTTTAGTGTGAGTACCTTTACCTTACGATAGTCGACGCACATTCGGAATTTTCCGTCCGGTTTTCTTTACGAGGATATTGGAGAACTCCATGGACTCACCGAGGTTGAATTGAGTCGTTGCTCCAGCATATACTTAATTTCCTTATCAACAATGTCCCTCTTCATTGGATTTAATCGATAAGGAGACTGCTTTAAACCGGGGAAGCACTGGCCCACATCGACATCATGCTGGAGCAAGCTCGTTCGTCCTGGCGCATTCTGAAATAACTTGGAAAGCAAGGATTAATTCCATAACATCACTTCTCTGATTAGTCTCCAGATGCTCTAATCCCTCCTTTAAAATTTCTAAATTCTGAACATTGTCAAATAGAGCATCAGAAGACACCTGACCAACCAAATTTACAAAATCATCCGTAGGAGGCTCTACCACTACCACAGATACTGGTTCATAAACAATAGCCAAAGGGTCCTTACCACAGGAAGTATAAGACTTCAATCTATTATATGAAAATACCCGACACTTTCGTTTGGTCCCGGGGCTTCAACCTCATAGTTTACCTCAGACAGTTTTCTCAAAACCTTCCAAGGTCCCTTATACCTTGGCTCGAGAAAGTTGTCCGAGTCTGTACTTAATACCAAAACCAATTCCCCGGGCACAAACGAACGTACCTTTGTCTTTTTGTCAAAATTAATTTTCATGGCAGCTTGGGAAGAAGCCAAATTCTCTCGTGCAAACTTCCAAGCCATAGATAGCTTTCTCCTTAAGGTTTCCACAAACTCACCAACATTCATCTCTCCTCTTTGTCCAGACTCAATCACCTCATGGACTATCTCCAGAGGACCACGTCCCTTGGACCAAATACAACTCGAAGGGAGCGACACCTGTGGACGAGTTAGGGGGTGATTCCGTATGGCAAAGAGAGCAAAGGGAACCCAAGCCCTTATCCCAATCCTCTCCTTGCTCATAACAATATTCTTTAATACATTTAAGGGTCTGGTGAAATCTTTCCACCACACCCTGACTCTCTGGATGATAGGGCACGCTGGTAATGTGCTGAATGGCCAGTTCAGCACACTTACCCCGAAATACCCTACTTGTGAAATTAGTTCCACAATCAGACTGAATAGTACGAGGCAAACCATATCTAGAGAAAAACTCTATGAGTTTCTCGAACACCGCACGAGAAGTAATCCTCCTCATAGGGAATGCATCAGGAAACCTAGATGCTCTGTCCATAACTGTCAGGAGATGGGTAAACCCTGACTTAGTCCTAGGTAAAGGCCCAACCACATCAATCACCAACTCCACAAAAGGTTCTCCAATTGCTGGAATCGGATTTAAAGGGGCTTTTGGAATTGGTTGATTGGGTTTTCCCATCACCTGACATGCTTCACAACTATTCACAAACCATTTTACTGAAGACTTTAAGCCTGGCCACCAAAAATATTTAGCTAACCTACTAAAAGTTTTACACACACCAAAGTGGCCAGAAAAAGAGTCTTCATGTGCCAATTTCAAAACTGAATCTCTGAACTGAGTAGGGACCACTATCTGTTCGTTTCGAGATGTTATATCAAGGGCATGAGAGGAAGGGCGACTAACTCTATATAACACACCCTTTATAACACAAAATCGTGGTCTAGTCAAATCACTCGTATCACCCAGTTCAAAATTGAACTCTTCCTTCTGAGCTTCAATAAACTTTGAACGATCCCAATCAGGTTTCAATAACTTACCAAAAAGCTTATCACTACTACTAACTACAGACCCGGGCCTTTCTACTTCTACAGCTAAACTACTTAAATGTAAATCATCATCATCATCATCATTTAACAAATCTGCTGCCTTTGCAGCAGCTCGTGTCGTTACAGCCACTGGACAAGCATTCAAAGACAAAATTGGAAACAATTCACGTCCCTTGTCATCCAACATGTCATTACCCAGTATACCATCTATGCCTGGGATTGGTGGTAGGCTTTCTACAACGCTAATTCTGTCTTCCTATTATAACCAGGGAAGGACAATTCCACCTCAACTAAAGGTGCCGATACCATCGTGTTCGGGAAACCTCCCAAAACCACAAAATCACCTGAATTATTAACTAGGCCCTTCAAAGATTCCTTCAATACCAAAGACCGAGCAGCACCAGTATCCCGCAAAAACTTCATCTTTAGGGTTTTCGATTCGGTAATCAATTTGCCAAGCCAAATATATTTATCATAAAGTCATAAATCCCTACTAGATAAAGAACCAACATTTTCCCCCTTGCTACAACCATCATTAGCCACCAACACTGGAGGATTCTCAACCTGAGACTTATTAGACATAGGGTTATTCGATATTAGAGCTACCGGATTATTATTGTTCCTTTGGAGGTACCTCCTTCTGGCGCTACACTGTGCTTGAAAATGTCCTGGTTCATTGCACCAGAAGCAGGTCCGTCTTACTCTATTACCATTACCAGAAGTTAAACCTATTACTTTGGAGAAGACCCGAGTGTAAGATCCACTTGAGCCCTCTCCTGGAGCATCTCCAGTCTTTGTCTTGTGCACATTCCCCTGGCACTATTATCTCCCCTTCACCCACACCACCTGGTTTCTTTTGATAATTATTTGACTTAACAGGCTGAAAATTAACTACAGAACCGAGATTACCTGACCCCCGGCCGCCCTAGCCCGATGAGTCAATACAAATTCATCCGCTATCTGGGCAGCCTTTACCCAAACTGACTGCTTTAACCTCTTCAAGATAAATTCTTAATTCCTTGCTACAAGCCTTTTTAAACTCTTCTAGCAACATAAGCTCTCTCAAGGAGGAGAAGGAAACTACTTGGCGACTCTTAAGCCAGTCGTCAAACTGCTCCTCCTTGAGACGAGCAAATTCTACAAATGAGAGAGAGACATGTTTTGTAAAATTACGGAACTTTAGGCGATAGGCCTCCGGAACCAAGTCGTAAGCCTTAAGAACTATTGCCTTAACCTTATTATAGTCCCTAGCTACACCTTCATCTAAAGCATTGTATACCCGAATTGCCTTGCCCACCAGCCTGCATTGAATCAAGACTGTCCACATCTCTGGGGGCCAAGACAACCGGGTAGCCACACGCTCAAACGCCTTAAAAAATTCTTGTGGGACGTTTCGCTCGTCAAATACTGGGACCAATTTCAACGCTGCCCCTATGTTAAATTTATCCTGAGAGGACCCAGTGGGAGTACTAAAGTGATTAGGGGAACCTCTTAACCTAGCCATTTCCAAATTGATTTTAGCCATAGCCAACTCATGCTTCCTCGCCCTCTCTTTCTCCTCAAACTCAAGTTTCATCAACTCAATTCTTTGCATATAACATCATATTCACTGTTCTCCTGGGGATTTTACAGGCTGTACCGGCTACGCTACCTCAACATGGACAGAATTCTCTGGCAAAAATGGATTTAATGATACTTCTGGTTTTGAAGGAAAATTAGCGTGTCCTTCAAAAAGGGTACCAGTCCTAGGGGGATCCTCAAATAATGAAACCAGGATTTACACTCACACTACCTTCTTGCTCTTCATCACTACTAGCAACGCTATCAAATTCCTCAACTAAATGCTCACCTCAGCTAGGCCCTGAGCTACCTGTTTTTTACGGCCTCTAACAAAACAGGCCTTTGTCTCAGCTGCCTTAAATGGTATTCCAGCCAACGAGCACAACTTACCAGATATTCTTTGTTCAGAATGGATAAGTGTTTTAAGCAGTCTGCTGACCCTAAAAATTCAGCGGGGTCAAAAATAAACTCCTCCACCCTGATCATCAACAAAAACAAAGAGGGGGAAGGTAACCACCTACTCAAAACAAATACTGCCAAAATCCCCAAAGTGCTGTGCCGCAAACCAAAAACACAGAGTACACCTGTGTACGATCCTGTCACGGTCGCCAAATTGTTACAAACCTCTGGGGTTCTAGTACAGGTTCTTAGGTACTTTTTTTCTTTATTTTGCTAGGATCGTAGACAGTATATGCAACCCATGTTCAAGGAAAGCAGGCACAAAAACACTCCAGAAAAAACTAAATTAACAGTATTTATTACAAACAGAAATAATTTAAATCAGCCTTGCGGGTTCAAGTAAAATACACACAACAATACAGCTTAAAGCAATAGGACTAAATACCAGGTCCTCAACGAGCCACAAGGCATCCTAAAGCTAATCATCTAGCCCTAACAGAAATTCAGAGGAAGAGAACAAATACTTCATAAATCAGTGAGGATCCAAATATAAGCCGGCCAAAACTATCCTAAATAACAAAAGGCTGAAGGAAGTGGAAGATATCAAAACAAGGAAAACCTTAAATTTACCTACCTAGCCATATAACTAAAGATATGTAAATATTATCCACCAATAAACTATAAACAATAATGGCAACAATAAGCTTATAATATAAACAAGTAAAAAACTATGACAACGTATATGTATATATATAATATATGTACTGCACGTACACTGACAGTTCTAATCCTTACGTCGGGGATGAACAACTGAAGACGGGTCGAACTAGGAGTCCATAGCAAGCACCCAAACTGCTACTAAAGGATGGACACGATCGCCAGGACAAAAGGGGTATAAGGCTCCTCGAAGGAAATAACATCTATACTGCCTTACCTGGCGATTGCCTCCCTACGTATCTCCTTACGAGCCAGCGCTCACACACATCCCCGAAGAAAAGCAGAAGGACGAAGGCAGAAGTGGCAGGTGAATCCGTAATCAGTACCGCGGGATCCAGCGACGGTACCAATATCCCGTGGGCTCCTCGGACGGGAATAAGGTGGTAATATGAGAAGTCGCAAATAGCATACGCTTCTGCGAAACCACCCCCCGTAAAGCGACACTATGGTCGCAAGCGAACGAAGAGCCGTGATCTTCAGCACCAGAGTCGCAGGTGACTAAGGCACCTACGAACGGTCGTGAGGAAAGATTCCAACAGCGCCGTTTTCCAAAATAAACTGCCAAAAGGTCGTCCTCCAATAATCCACAAAATCTGCTCAAGGGGATGGTCTGACAAGGAGCGTTCCAAAGCCCGAACTTCCGCGGGCAGAGCATCAACGTTCACAGTACAGCTACGAACCATCCACCGTAAAGCTCAAAAACAAATCACAAAACAATCGTTAGAACGATAGTTCACAGAAACAAACAAGGGAGGAGGAGGCGCTCAATAACACAAAACTCTTACATTAACTAACAAGCATTTGGCTGCTTAAGCAAAAGAAACTAAAAGTAAACAAGGCTGATTTAAACTTGATAATAAAAACAAAAAAAACTACGTTAATTTAATAATATTATATACATATATATATATATATATACTATATATATATATTATTATATATATATATATATATCTATATACATATGAACAAAGTAATAGCCACGAAGGAAAATTGAAACACTGGAGATGCTAAGTACTTTCGTCTTATTTCCCAAGACATTTTCACCGCATACATATATACATGCATAAGTAATATACATATATATGTGCGTGTTTGTGTGTGTGCGTATGTGTGTGTCCGTGTTTGGAGATAGATAGATAGTCTAACAGATAAATCGATTGCAAGACCGTAATTGAAATATCAATTAAGGAACAGGCTTTCGAAAATGTCAACAGGTTACCCGAAGGTGAACCTCTATATCTACAGGTATCAGCTGTGTGTGTGTGTGTGTGTGTGTGTGTGTGTGCGTGTGTACACGCGTTAGCCATCATGATTCTCATTATCAGAGGGCGCCATTTCCTCTTATCTTCGCCTTGAGATTAATAGATCACTCTTAGTCTCTTTATTTGGATGTTTAATTGGTCCCGGTGACGTCATATCCTTGTCTAGACGGTCTTCAGTGTCGTGTTGAATACGTTTTTCTTGGCGATTTTTTAGTATTCTGATGGACTCGAGACGAGATTCTCACCCTGTCATGTGATTTGATTTTATATCATTCTTTGATAAAACGTTTTCTTTTAATCTGTATTTATTTAACGTTTTTCCTTACTTTTACCTAGACATATTAGTTCTCCGATGAACTAAAGATGTTAAACATTTCAAATCTGACAGATTAATGTTTTATCCTAATCATTTGGTTAAAATTAGTTGAATGATTCTGTTATTCCCACAAAAAAAGTAAAAAACGAAAAACGAAAAACTAGTGCAAGCAGTCAAGATTCGTATACAGAATTCTTTCCTCTCTCTCTCTCTCTCCTCTCTCTCTCTCTCTCTTTCTTTCAACTGATTTACAAGTCAGGGAGCATAAATGAATTAGGAAGGCGGCGGTCTTAAAAAAAACAAGACTCTTATCTTTATAGGTTTTACAATAAAGCGTCGAACACTTAAATTCTTTCGGAATGTCTTCAGTTATGTTTACAGTAGCCCAAGGAGTTCGCTCTCGAGGTTCTCATGAATTTTGAGCGATATGTCGATAAGAGAGAGAGAGAGAGAGAGAGAGAGATTCGTGACTTCTTTCGAGGCAACTTGCAAATAAAATCGTAATTGCAAGCTTACCAAAGTCTTGGAATTTTACGTAAGTTACAGTTGTTTTTCATGGTATAATTCAATCATGCCGTCTTGTTGTATCTCTTTAATGCAATTCATAACAAATTAGTTATTATACAGCTGAATAAATCAATAGAATTATACAGCAGTTATATTCCGGTTTAAAAAAAAAACGCCGTTTTCTAATGGAACGCGATGCAAAACCGTGTGTACCTTTTTTACATTTTATCTGATTACGCTGTCCATGAATAACTTCATACTAATGAATGACAAACACGATGTAACGAGAGAGAGAGAGAGAGAGAGAGAGAGAGAGAGAGAGAGAGAGAGAGAGAGAGAGAGAGAGAGAGAGAGGAAAGTGGTCGCTAAAAAGAAAACAAGGTTGTTATCTTAATTAAGTTAGCGCCGGCGAACGAGCGTCTTAAATCCTGAAGGGGGATGGGCCACTTCTGTTACGGCAGAAGAAGAAGAAGAAGAAGAAGAAGAA
>NC_061095.1:4975101-4977444 GCF_015104395.2 Macrobrachium nipponense
ATTCAAAAAGACAGGAGAACCTCAATCTTCTGCTATCTTTAAGATAGAAGATCGAATCAACCGTTTTTGAAATACCTTAAAGACTCGAAATCATTAGTGAAAATACTTATACCTTTATTATATAGCACAGGTGCCTCTTATGGGGTGATGTATGGGTTACCTAAAATCCATAAAGAAGGTATACCAATGAGGCCTATTCTCACCTCCTATACCACTTCTAATTACAAAATTGCCAAATTTCTTGTGCCTCTCCTAGCGCCTTTAACTACCAATATCTATAGTTTGTAAGAATTCAGAACATTTTAAAGAAAAAAATAAAACTTACCCCAGGATTCAGACTTATTTATGGTTAGCATGGATGTGGAGTCTCTTTTACTACAAATGTACCGGTAGAAGAAACCATTGATATTATTGTTAGCCGATTTTACTGACCCATATGCCACTTTTAATCATTTTAAAACCTTACGGATTTTAGAAAAATTGCTCGAGCTCGCTGTGCAGGACACAGCCTTAGTTTTTAACGGCAAAGCCTACATTCAGGTTGATGGTATGGCGATGGGATCCCCTTGGGGTCCCACCTTTGCAAACATTTTTATGTGCTTCCTGGAGGAACGCATACTGGACGGAACAAATGTCCTTTGGCCTACCACCCATTATTTTATAATAGGTATGTGGATGATACCTTCTTATTGTTCAAAGATAAAGATCAGGCTGACAAATGTCTTCATTATGCAAATGAAATACATCCTAACATCAATTTCACAATTGAATATGAAAAGGAAAATAAACTGTCATTTTTTGGATGTAACCGTTTTTAGATATGATGATCATTTTAACACCACGGTTTTTAGAAAGGAACGTTTTACCGGCCTGGGATCAAATTTTTATAGCAACTGTTTTTATAATTTTAAACTAAACTCCATGTCTACCCTCTTTCACAGGGCTTTCAACATAACGTCTAACTGGAATCATTTCACAATGAAATAACTATCTCCACCAATTTTTCACTGACAACTGTTTCCATCGAAACTTTTTTATAAACACCTGTACAAATTCTTGAACAATATCTTCCATCCTAAATTAAAATACCAACAGTGCCAAAATTACGATTGTTTGCAAGTGTCCCATTTATTCATAACAAAATTTCTACCATGAATTGAAACTGTTAATAGAAAGTTTTTTTCCTGCAATCGAATTAAACTAATACCTTGCAACCCAATGCATATCACATCTCTGTTTAAACACAAGGAGAAACTCAGTCCACTGATGACCTCAGGAGTCGTATACCTATTTAATTGCCTAGATGTAATCTAGGGAAGTACGTCGGCTCCACACGGAGGTTACTCAAAGTGAGATTAGACTCTCATCGCGGCGTTAGTTATAGAACAGGTGTCAAATTAACTAATCCTGAGTTTTCATGTATACGCGAGCACACAAAGAAATGAAACATGACATGAATTACAAAGATTTTAAAATTATAGGCCAATCCCCTAACGAACAGCATTTAGCTATTTTAGAATCACTTTTCATTAAACAACTCGTTCCGCAGTTAAAAACACACCCAGTCTTCCTCAACACCTCTGTATCTCTCGTGAGTTCAAGTCGAAGCTGACCCGGCCTGAAATGTCACTCGGTCTGTGCTTTTCAGCACCTTATGGTATTGACTTCCTCCCATATCTGTACTTGCTTTTTTATATTTGTTAATTTTTTATGCTTTTAATATGTATTCCGAGTTTTGTGATTTTAACTTTTGTTTTATCTCTCTTTTAGCTTGATAATGGGACTTTTATGTCTTGAAACGTCGCGACAATAAAAGTACATATAATGGGAATAAAGGATTGTCCTTCACCTTGTATCGACTGTGTTATATATATAAAATATATATATATATATACTATATATATATATATATATATATATATTATATTAGTATATATGTGTATATATATATTATATATTAATAAATATATAATAGTATATATATATGTATATATATAGAAATAAATATATATTATAAGATATATATAATATAGATAATATATATAAATTATAATATATATATATTATATATATATTAGTATATATATATATATGTGTATATATATATTATATATATATATGTATATATATATTTTATATATATATATATATATGATATATATATATATATACCATACATACATAAAAACTCACTTACTTACTTAATTCTATTTGTTTTTTTATTCATAAATAAAATATTCCGATTATCCCATTTTCTCTCTTTTTAACATGGTGATATAAAACTTTAAACATACGAATACTATGACAGATAATCTAAGGTATTTTGATGAATTCCTTCTGTTG
>NC_061095.1:4977944-5001526 GCF_015104395.2 Macrobrachium nipponense
CGTGATACTCCTACCAGGCGCCAGGAGTATTCCGATCACGATACTCCTAGGAAACGGATACTTCGCCAGCAGGAGTATTCCGAGCACGTACTCCGCCAGGCGCCAGGAGTATTCGCCGGAGACGGATACCTCCTGCCAGGCGCCAGGAGTATTCCGGAGCAGAAAGCGATACTCTGCCAGGTGCCAGGAGTTATTCCGGCCCACCGGAGTAGTTCCGAGCACGATACTGCCTCCCAGGAGCGCATCGGAGTATTCCTCCCAGGGCCGGAGATAGGCAAGATATCCTGCTTAGCGCCAGGCACTTTCTCCTACAAGAAGAGCCTGACAACTGCCAAGAGTCCTCCAAGCGAAAAGGTGAAAGACATTCGAGGCTTCTCCTGATAGGGACGACGGAGTTGTCGCACAGGCGGCCGTCGCCCTTGTTAGGATAGTCTTAATGCAATAAAGGGCAAGAGCAAGTTCGGCTTTTTCCTGGCAGGGGACTCAAGATGTAGCACAGGCTGCCGTAGCCCTTGTCAGGTTAGAGTCGGTACTGCTAAAAAGCCCTTCACCTTTCGAAAGGAAGCGCTCTCCTCCAGTTGCTCAATCTTCTCCCAACTTGAGGAATGGAAGATAGAGCAGAATTGTGAGAATTAGTTCAGTATTAGTAAGAGGATATTAAATCATCCTCCTTCTAAAAAAATAATGCAACAACCATTTACAGAAAGAGGGGCAATCGTTTGGAAGTTGAACAAGATTCGTACGAAGCTCTCATTCATTGATTAGAGGCTCTTCCAGATAAGAAAGGCGTAAAATACGGATTTATCTCCAAGATAATAAAAGCGTGCGGAGGAGATTCTCTTCGATCCTCGGTCTTGTTCATTTGCGATCTCTTCGACTAATACTCATTCGGGTTTATTGACGAAAGAAAACGAAGAGAGTAAGATTTCCATTCTTTCTCTGCATGTCGGAGAGGAAAGAATGTCGTAGAAGACTTAGTGTATACGACTACTGAATGACAAGTCATATACACATACCATAGTTGCCTTTCTGGTTCGCTACGGAATTATCTATATCAATTACAGGATTTTCCTAGTAAGGACTTCGCTTAAAAGGTTTGTTACGACAATACCTACTCAGCTTCGGTATTTAACAAAGGTTGTTTGGCTTAAATTTGCATTATTGAGAGCTTTCTTAGGCTCAAGAATAATTTTATTATATCCCTTCATTGAAGGAGTAACTGGCAACTCAGAATGAATGCAGCCAGGCAGTGAACGAGACGGCTGTAATGGTAAGCCAATTCAGTACCATCCGGTTCTCGGTCGTGAGCGGTTGGTTACATCTCTCTCTCCTAAGGGATCGAATGGTTCACCGTATATTCCCCTACAATCAGGGACTTAACCACGAATTGAGGGGATTTTTAGGCAAACATGAATAAACAAATCGTATTCGTTTTGCTAAGGATCTCTTTTCTGCCTCGGCGAGGAAAAAGAATGTAGTATAAAAATTACCTTAAGATAACGGTTACGGTTAAGCCTTATGCACACCACCGTGGTTAATTACAGAATTCCTACTATCCTTACAAGAGTTTCCTAGATGAATGCTGATTTACCACCAAATGTGACCGTATTATAAAGATTTTAATTCGGCAGAGCACGATTTAACCTATTTGGAAACAGACAGCGGAACGTAACGATCCTTACCAGGTTCGATGCGGGATTTTGCACGTCCGTGAGAACCTTCTTGATCGACGATAATAACTGCTAACGTATGTTTAACATTTATTGGAAAGAGTTGTGAGAACCTGCGGAAAGTATTCACAGATCTCTTCGCAAGGTAGAAGACGATAACGAGCTTCTTATAGATTGCTTCCTTTTCCTCGAAAACAAGAGAGGTAGCAAGATACGCCATCTTTAATTTAAATAGGGGGATAAACTTTAGTCTTTTTTCCCCTAGTTGTATATATTCTTAACAGATATTAAGATAAATGGGCATCAAAGGAAAGAAGATGAATGCATAATTTTGGCAATAAAAGGTTGGATTCACGAGGTCATGTTCTTCTCTCAGCATGTGTCGGAAGGTTTTTTCTAAGAGAGTAGAGATTTTATCGGAATCTATTATAAATATTGGACCTGAAAAAAACCTATCCACTCTGAGTCTGTCTGCGTGCAGACTGACCAGAAGTAAATATGAATGAGAGGATTTCTCAAGGGAAGCTTGATAATTCCTTCAAATATGTTAAAGACATAGAGTTGCTGCAGATCGTGCTAGATGGAAAGGGGAAACTGTCCTCTTCCGATACCTCTGTGAACCACATAATGGTTTTCTTCCCTTTCAGGGGGAAGAATCACCTTGGTATTTTATGCTACCCAATGAACACAGTAAAAAAAGAGATACTCTGTCTCGACAAAGAATATTAGAGATAGTAGAGAATTAAGATCTTCGGGATCTTATACAATACCTCTATACGATAAGAGTAGGAGATCTTATACTTAGAATGGGATCCTAATTTGGGCCTCAAGATTCCGTGTTCCGACAAGATGGAACTGCTCCTCATCAAATGTTTCTCTTGGTCCTAAACGATCAAAAGGACAAGTGAAATTTTGGGCTTTAGAATCCGGAATCAAATTCTATGAAGACTCGGCAATGGGTTCTGGCCAGCATAGTATGTTTGGCAAAAGAACTAAAGCCTTTTATTCCTGGATCAACGCTTTCAGATAGAGGTTTCGTTGTCCAGGTAATGTATTGACGTTGTCATCTACGGAAGAAAGACAAGGTTTAAACGTTTACTTACAGAGTCTTGGGAACGCGATGAGGGCTCAAACTACTTCCCAAAAGGTTCAGAGAGATACATTAAAGAGCTAGAAATCAGGAGTCCTACCAATTTCAGCTCAGAATCTCTTCAAACTTCCAGGCTCCTTCCCTTCCTTCGGGCAAGGATAGGGAAGCTTCTGCAACGAGAAAACTCATCAACATGTAGGAGGAGAACTCGTTAGCAACGGAAGTATTCAATAAGGATCCTCCTCGGAGGGAAGACTTGTCTCTCGGACTTTTAGATTTCCTATCGTCTATCGGATGTAGCTGACTAAAATCACCTCCCCTTGCCGGAAAGGCCAAAGCTCAAAGTGAAAGAATTTCTTCCACCCTTCTCCCCAGTCTCCTGATAAACGATGGTGGATCTTCAGGACTTTCGGACAATGTAGCGCCAGTCAGGCGCCAAATGCCAAAACAGGCGTGAAGACGCCAGAGAAAGACAGTCAATATGAACACTGTCATTGTCTGATGAGGAGAAGGAGCGGGCCTCCAACCTGGCGCAGTGCGCTAGAGGCGAACAAATTGGGAAAAAGTGTCCGATCTGGACATCGCCAGTTTTCCTCGAGACTCTTAACAAGCTCGAAGCTCCAGCAAGTGGGGAGAAGTCAGCCACGCGCCAGGCGCGAGGCTCCAAACAGGCGCAAGGCTCTGGCAAGGTGCGAGGCACCAGCCAGGCGCGAGGCGCCAGGCAAGCAGGATGCGCCAGCCAGGCGCAAGGAGCCAGGCAATGCGCCAGGCGCAAAGAGCCAGGCTCCTAGGCTTCATCCAGATGAGATCCAGTTCAAAGAAAGTCCTAGTCTTCTTTGAAACAATGGTGATCTCTAAAGCAATTCATAAGTGACTTGATGATACCTTCAAACAGCTGAGAATTTAAAAGCTCATGAAGTGCGAGCTTTTACAAATTCTTGTTCTTTTCGTAACAATATGTCAGGAAGACATATTAGCTTTAACATATGAGAGATGCAACGATGTGTTGACTGCTCATTACACGAAGGACGTCAAGTTAACCTACGAGAGATCCTTCTCTCTTGGTTTATACGTGTCAGCGGATACGTTGCTGGGATAATGAGCCGACACTGATCCTTTAATAATGAGTTGAATTTATTTTAACTTGGTGAATTTTATTGAGGTTTGAAAGGAGTTTGGGGGATAACTCTTTTTCAATTCTAGCGCGAACCCTCATGTTAGGAACAGGTGATCGGGATCGGTGTTGCGCTCCTTAGTTATGCCAGTAGGCATAGGCATATTGTCATATAAGCGGATTAGCACCTATTGACAAATGCCAATTAGGCTCGACCGAGTAAGTGGATAAGACCCCATCGGTAGACCCACAAGAACTCTTGGCCACAGATCACTATCTTGCTAAGGCTCTTGAGACGAAGCAGACTCCTATGCAATAGCTAGGAAGTCGACCTTCATCTAGAAACACAGAGGAACCAAGGTCTATAAATACCTACAACATATGTTGTTTAGCCGTGTCCTAGTCATAGTTAGCTGTCTCTTGCCCTCCACCAAAGGGTGTCAATCAAATATGTATATATCTGACAGGTAAGTTGAATGTATGAAAATGATATTGTTATGATACAATAGTTTCATACATACTTACCTGGCAGATATATACGATTGAAGACCCACCCACCCTCCCCGCAGGAGACAGGTGGAAGAGAGAATCTGATTAGAAAACGGGAATGGTTCCTAGTCCTGCCACCCAGCGGCAGGCCGGTAGATCACCTGACCTACCTGTAGCGTGTGCCGCGAAATTCGAATTTCTGTCGGGGACGACGGAGTCGATAGCTATGTATATATCTGCCAGGTAAGTATGTATGAAACTTTATTGTATCATAACAATATCATTTTTTCGTGCGATTGTCGTAATGTTTGCACCATTTTAAATTAGCCGTTACATAAAGTTTTATAATTGAAAATGTGCGCAATTTCATGTAGAATACAACTTAAAATAATTGAAGGTTGTAGCTTTTCTCATTTTTCGAAATATTTGCATATAAATCACGATAAATAGAAAAAAAACCATGTTCGGTCAACTTTGACTCTACCGAAATGGTCGAAAAACACAAGTGTAAGCTAAAACTCTTACAGTCTAGTAATATTCAGTCATTTGTTTTCATTTTGAAACAAATTCGAAGTCTAGCACAATATTTAGATTTATGGTGAATTTTTAAAAAGAACTTTCCTTCCCTCCGAGCGCGGATTCTCCGCCTCAAATCTCTGAAATGTGTACGTCGCATTCTCGTAATATTTGCTCCGTTTCATATTAGGCGTTTCATAGAGTTTTATATATGAAAATGTGTGCAATTTTATGTAGAATACAACAAAAAATAATTGAAGGTTGTAGCTTTTCTCATTTTCGCAATATTTGCATATAAAAAAATATATAAAAAAATTCGACATTCGGTCAACTTCAACTCGTCCGAAATGGTCGAAAACTGCAATTGTAAGCTAAAACTCTTACCGTATAGTAATATTCAATTATTTATCTTAATTTGAAACAAATTGGAAGTTTCTAGAACAATATTTTGATTTATGGTGAATTAAAAAAAAAAACATTTTTTTACGTCCACACGTTACGAATTCATGCATCATTTTGTGATAATATATTCTCTGTGTTGCTTTGATCGTTTTACTATGTGTTATATACCAAAATGATCGCAATTTAGTGTACAATACAACGAAAAAAATTAACTCGTTAGGTTTAACCGTTTTGCTCACAGCGCGATTTGAATACAATTATATATGAAATTTTGTTTTCGCGCTATCATATATCGCATTATTTATATACGTATGATAATGGTATTTTTTTCATTTTTGATGGTTGCATACTAAACTTCAGGCAATGACAAAAAAAGGAGCCAAAAATGAACTCTTTAATCTTGAAAACTAAGCTCGCTGTGATTTTTTGAAAAAAATATTTTTTCCGCTTTGGCACTCACTCCGAGAGAGACACACACACACCACACACACACACACACACATCACACCACACACACACACACACACACACAACCACAACACACACACACCACACCCCCCCCCCCCCCCCCGTCATACGGGAGACGATTTTTATTATGCCCCTTCGGCGTTAAAGGGTTAAGCTGAAATGGAAAAAAGTTAATTCATCGGGTAGGTTAATATAAGAAAATGTAAGAATCGTCTCTTGTTCCATGAAAAGAAAATAAGATTCCAGTCAAAATGGTATTAAAGGATCTTTGTAGCAAACCTTTTGCCCCCCCAGCTGCATTTTGCTCTCTGCCTGTTATTTTCCATCTGTTCTTGGTGATCTCTTCCTGTCTGCCTGTCTGATTTCAACTTTGCTGCAATTTTGTATTTAAAGAACAAAGCGTTTGATGAGTTATAGGAAAACATCAATAAGTGGTAATTAAAATGATGAAATACTCGTGATTTATTATGGAAAGAGTACTGTACATGCATGCATATATTCGATTTTGTTTTTAATGTTAGAATATTTACTAATCAAAGAAAATTGCTATGCTGGAAAAACATTTTCCAGTATAACGATAACAGATTAGTATAAATTTTTTACTTGAAAAAAAAAATCCCACAAATTGAAGAACAAATATTTGTTCCGACGCCATATACTTACCCCGAACTGCTTTATTAGGAGAATCCTGGATGTCAATCTGGTACTGACCAGAAAAAACTGGTTATTCCCTCCTGACCCCCAGCCAGGTATGCCCCGGGTTGAAGATCACGACCTCTGACCTGCAGTCCCTTCCTGGTCGCTGTAGCGTTCACACGCTTCAGCTTGTCCATTACCGGCCCGTTTCCCTGTGTGGGGCTGTTGACCGCGCATGTGTTGGTGTCGGTTTTAAGTTGGAGGCTTCTTTTCTACGGCTTTGGCCTGGTTCTGAAGTCAGGGCTTGACCCTCACACTTTTTTAACAGGTGTTGGGGCCGCCCTTGTACGTCATGGGATCTGGCATTGACAAGGAGGAAGAGAAAGCCTCGGTCCCCCTCCAAGAAGTCTTCCTCGGAAGTTCCGAGGAGTAGAAGCACAAGCCGGGGGCTGGGAGGCCCTTCACCATCCCTGGTTCCGCTTCAGGACTCCCCAGTGGAGTGTCTGATTCTTTCCCCCGTCCCCTCCCAGCGAGTGGACTTATGTGAGTCCATTGCTGGGCCCCCGCCAAATTGGTTGGGGCCTGAGGAGTCCTTTTCTTTGCCCCCACAGAATGTGACATCGGACTACTGCCTATCTTCATGAGTGATGGACGTGTGGTGGTATGCGGGGCGCCCCGTCATTGAACGAGCTGGTAAGGGCGTGCTGAGCACCGCCAAGTTCCTGCCACCTGATGCGGAGTGTCCCGTGAGGTGTGTCCTGCTGTGGAGTGTCCCAATGCAAGGTGTCCCAGTGCAGAGTATCCCGCTCTTGAGAGGAGCACTCCACGCGTCCAGCCAAGGTTTCCGTCAGAGTTTTTCTACGAGACATTGGAGCCCCCTGATCACATCCCTGGGGGGAATTAACGCCCCTTGGAGGCAGAGGGAGCTGATGGGTCCCTCAAGGGGCCAGACCCGATCCTGGACCAGCGCCCCTCGCACTCTGTTCAGACTTCCCCATGGAAGTGCTATGGCGGAGGGAGGTGGTATGTCTGGGGGATGCACTGCAGCATGGACTGCTCCCCCATCCCCTCCAGTGATGCCCTCGGAGTCGACCCCTCCCCAGGCAGACATGGTTCCCTCAGATGAAGTTCCCCTTAGGAGGGGGTACAAGGCATAGAGGCGACGGCCTATGTGGAGTTGGGCGAGTTCGCCCCCTTGCCTCACGCAACACTCTGCTCTCCCCATCATAGCCTACCGAAGAGGTTCGGGTAGGTGCAGTAGCCACCATGACGGGACATGCTGTCTCGGTCGACTCCACTCCCCGGACTTACAGTCCGTGCCGTGTTCGCCAGTGCTCGTTGATCCCATGACTGTCCTGCGAGCGGGGTGTGCCGCTGCCCCGTCGACCTCTTCCTCTGTTGGAGTCCCCCATAATAAGGGGTACAAGGCGGAGAAGAGGAGTCGTGCTCTGTGGAGTTGAGCGAGTTCGGCTCCGTCTTTGCCGGGAATGGAGAAATTGGGATAGATGCAGTAGCCAACATGACGGGGCTCGCAGTCGATGACGGTACGTTCCACTCCCCCGATTGGACGGTCCGCCCCGTTCCTCCGATCGGTCAGTCTGCTCCGCTCACCCAGTTGGACGGTTCGCTCCCCTCTCCTAGTTGGCCGATCCGCTCCATTCTCCAGGTCGGGCAGCACGCTACGCTCCCAGTCAGGCAGCAAGCTCCGCTCCCCCTGTCGGACGGCCCGCTCCACTCCCCGTCGGATGGCTCGCTGCTCACTCCGACAGTCTCCTGTCAGATGGCCTGCTCCACTTCCCCTGTCAGACAGCCTGCTCTGCTCCCCCTCTGTTGTAAATTTTGCTCAGTTCCCCGGTCGGACGATCCGCTTTGCGTTCACCTGTGCTTGTGGTTCCATGACAGTCCTGTGAGAGGGTGGCGCCACTGCCCTGTTGGCCTATCCCCTGCACGCTCTGCCTGCCAGTGGGACTCCTGATGGCTCCGCTGGTACGGCCTCTGACACCGCTTCCGGCGAGGCTTCCAGTAGTAGCCTCCAGAGTACACCCTATCCCCATGGTGGGGCATGCTCGGTCTTGAAGGGCGGCGATGATGAGTCATTCCTGACACAACTGCTGACCCAATAGACGGACTGGGTCCTGAGGTGGGGAGACGTGGTTCTCGCTTGCCTCCCGAAGGGCTTCCTGGACAGGGAGGCAAAGGCCCTCTGGAACGCTCCAGGGTTGGGCGAATCCCTTTACCAGGATCACCTGGTAGAAGAAGCCATCGAATGGGGAAAGAAGGTGAACCAGGACTTTGTCATCTACAGGGCGTCATCCTCGGGCAGGTGACCAGTGCCAAGATGAAATATCAAGTCACAGAAGCTGAGACAAGGGCCCAGACTGGGGGTAGGGTCCCCCTCGGTTATGTCAAAATCATCTGCAGGGGACTTGGACCATCAGGGAACGCAGCCCTCCTCCAGGACCGCTAAAGCCTTCCACTCCTCTTTTAGAGCCAGGTCCACGCCCTCCTGCAGAGGTAAAGGCGGCCGCTTCCCCAGGAAGAAGTAGAAGGCAAGGCCTCCTACCCTACTTGACGCCTTGGGTTTGGGTGGGGTTGCCTCTCCAATCATTGGTGGGTCTGGGAGGATCTCGGGGCTGATCCCTGGACTGTCGAGGTCCTTGGGGATGGTTACTGGATCCCCTTCCGAGACATAAACCTTCCCTGACAGGGGAGCCGGACAGCGGGGTGTTCAGCCCCCGGACCCCTCGCTCTGTGCTGGCAGCCTTGACGGAAGGGAACCTCAAGGACGTATACTTCTAGATCCGAGTACATACACCCCTCCAGCAGGAAATACCTCCGTATAAGGAGAGAGGGATTGACGTACCAGTTCAGGACCCTCTGTTTCGGCCTGTCCACGGCGCTGCAGGTATTCGCAAGGTTATTCTCCCTCATGTCTGCCTGGGCCCACACCCTGGAGCTCCTGGCCATCCTCAAAGCGCTCCGTGTCTTTGAAACTAGCCTGTGGAACAAGAGAGTGGCAGTCATGTGCGACAACGCCACCGTCGTTGCTAATGCAAAAAGCAGGAGGGACACTGTTCTAGAGTTGGGGGAGAACACCGGGATCTCCCTGTCAAAGAGGTTCATTCTGGAAAAAAGGATGTAATTGCTGACGGACTCAGCAGGCAAGGCCAGGTCCTAGCGGTGGAATGGTCCCTACACCCGGCAGTAGTGGGCGAGTTGATCGGGGGGATGGGGCACCCCCTCCATGGACTTGTTCGCAATGTGGCTACACTGCAAGCTCCCGGTGTTCTGCTCCCTGGTCCCGGACCTGGCAGTGGTGTGGGAAGACGCGTTCCAGCACTCCTGGGATTGGGCTGGACATCATCTCATTTCCCCCCTTCGGAGGCCTCAGGCAGGCCCTCGGTCAACTCCGGACCTCCAAAGCAGGTTACCAACCGAAGTGGAAGCTCTTTGGGTCCTGGTGCAAGGGACAGAACTTGGACCCCCTACGAACCAAGATTCCTCACGTCACAAAATTCCTAGTCCATCGGAGGGAGGACAAGGGGCTCTCCATCGGCTATCAAAGGGGTCAGGGTGGCCTTGAGCCAGGTCTTTTATCAAAGGGGGTAGACCTGGGAAATTCCAGGGATATCTCCCTACTCATTAGGGGATTCGAACAGACCTGCCCCTCCAGGTCCCTGTCAGTACCTCGCTGGGACGTGGCCAGGATCCTGGCTGCTCTGAAAAAGCCTCCCTTCGAACTGCTCAATGATTTCACAGACCGAGAGCTCACCCTCAAGACGGTCTTCCTCTTGGCTTTAGCATCCTCCAAGAGGGTGTGGGAGCTTCATGTCCTCTCCTTCCAGGTGTCCCACTCAAGGGGTTGGAAAGAACTAACCTTCAATTCGTGCTGTCCTTCGTAGCCAAGACACAGATCCCGTTGGTGGTAGATGAGTGGTTCGTGGAGTTCATTCCAGCCCTTCTGAAGTCCGAGGATCCCAAGGGCCTGCTCCGCTGCCCAGTCAGGGCAGTGAGGAAGTATCTCAGCAGAACTGAAGGACTCCGCCCCAGTGTTCAAAACCTCTTTGTCTCGACCGGGCGTGAGGGAGACCAACAGGAGGGCCTACGAGGGAGCGGGGTTATAGGCACCTCCTTGTCTTTCTCCAAGAATCTGGCTGTCGGTCAGATCCTACAGGCAGGGGTGTGGACGAGACACGTCCACCTTTACGACCGCCCATTACCGTCAAAGGATGGAGAGTAGGAGGTTCCCTTGACCGCCCTTAGTTCGAAGATAGGGCCGGTGGGTGGCAGGCCAGCAGACGGACCGCTAAGCGCCTAGCCTAAGGGGGTAATACCGTCTCGTTACATTAAATGCGAGTGGGTTTGTATGGGGTGTGTCCATCGCTCTTCCTACCACTAGTCCCACCGACCTGCTCCTCTCCCCCTTCCAATTCCCACCCCCCCCCTTTGCCCTACTGGGCCCCACTTGGTGTTTGATGTAATCGCCACAGAAGACATTCCAAAACTTCCTCAAAGTCTTTCAGGTGAGTCTATGAAAGGAAGATAGTTCATTTTTAGCAGACCATTTGCAATTACACACTCATAGATGGGAGTTTTTAATTTCCCTCCTCTTAACCCATAGCAGCCGGGATTGCCTTCCGTTACAGTGATCAGGGGATCCCCCACCATCCACCTCCCTAATCCAGAAGCGGAGCGGGTCTCCCTCCTTTTGGAGGCTGACCTCTTCCTTGTAAGGGACTCATCGTTTCCCCTAGATACTCCCACCATCCCCCCCCTAAGGATTAAGTCTTCCCTAAATAAAGTAGTTTCGGGGTAGGTATAACGGCGTCTGGGAACAAATCACCAAATTTTTAAGTACAATCTGTTTATTTTTTCCTAGCTATACTTTACCCCGTACTACGAAATGTTTAACGCCCCCACCCTTACCGTCCCCAGCGTATCTGAATGGGCAGAAGCTCTAGGGTCATGGAAAGGACTGCAAGTCAGAGGTTCATGATCTTCGACTCATGGGGGCAAATACCTGGCCTGGGGGTTTTTGGGGTTGGGAGGGTAAATAACCAGGTTTTTCCTTAATTAACAAAGTAGGTTCGCCCGGGTTAAGTATAGGCTAAGGAAAAAATACAAATCCCCTTAAAATTTTTGATTTTAGAATTGTATGACACTTCTATTACAACCTGGCAGGTATAATCTATTAGCTATACTTCTTCTGTTTCCACCAGGCAGAAAATTTTCCAAAAAACTCGCTGGCAAACGCTAGTTAAACCTAATTAGTAGTTCAGGCAACCACCACCTCCCGTTACCGTGGCGCCTAGCCGCTAGAAACCGTTCCAATTTGGGCCAAGATTCTTTCTCTGGCCAAGCCGAACCGGCAAACAACATTTGTTTGGTAGGTTTCCCTGCCTAGGATTTTCATTCTCGTTATTGCTGAACATTTTCATGGATCTTTGGTTATTGTAACTCAGGAAACGTTAAGCTTGGCATTCGCTTTGGATTGTTTCTTTTAAAGATGTCTGATACTGGCAAGTAATGTTTAAAGAAAATGTATTTTTTTGTTTTTTTTTTTGTGTAAAAGAGGGGTGTAAAGGTAATGGTTTGCCCGAAAGGCCTTCGGTACGACCCTCATACCATTTGTAAAGAAAGTGTAGAGAGAATGTTGTGTACTTGGGAGAACATCAGGATATTTTTTGAAATGTTGAAGAAATTTTAAATCAAGAGAAGGAATGGAAGGAAATATTTATGAAATTATGTTGAAAGGTCTTTGAGAAAGAATCGTGTAAAGGAAGATCTGGTTTCCTCGTAGTGAGAAGTCGGAATTCTTCCTAAGCAAAAATGGAAGTGAATGTATGTTTCCTCTCCAGGCCTCCCTTCTAACGTAGAAATTGGTAGTTTCCTTCTCCCCAGGTCAATCCCTGCTGCCCCGCTGCTGTATCGGGAGGATGGCGAACGATACACAGATTGTGAAAGGATGTTCGCTGCCGCCCTTGCGTCCCATGGGCGAGACGCCAGATACAGCGACTTAACCGGATTAAACAGTTTAGTGCTTTTTGATGTCCAGTGAAAGTGTAGTTGGAGGGCGGGGCCGTCTGAGCGTCTCTTCTCGTACTCCTAATGACCTAGACCCTGCTGTCAAGCTCCCCAGACCCAAGGGAGAAGGCAAATGTCGACAGTCCGAAGAGGGAAAAAAGGGGGGGGGGGCGGGGGAGAGAGGTTTTTGTCGCCGGTCAGCGGCGTTCCCTTCGAACAGACTCCCTGTTGCAAGTTCCCAGAGGCCTGTATTTGCAGTTGCGCCGCAGAAAAGGCCGGTAACTGGGTAAGTGTGCGTCCATCTGGATGGTTCGACTTCTGAAAGCGGGAAACGTTCGGTATGCAGTTGTGTCTCGCCCCCTCAAGAAGGAGGACTTTCAGGACCATCGAAGCCGCTCTCCGGAGAAGACACGCTCAACGGATCGTGGAGGCCTTGGAGTTAAGGTCCTGAGGTGTTGTTCCTCCTCCTCGGAAAGACGTGGGGGACGCAAGTTCGCCGATCCAAAGAGGAAGAGGATTTTTTCTTTGTGCTAAAAGAGGACTTACTTTTACAGCCTTCTCACGTCCTTGGGATTTCCGATGAAAGAGACTCTCCTCCATCTTCTTGTTTTGTACTTTCCCTCGTCCTCTCTCTCCTTGGGCGGGTAGAGTACGAAGATCGCTCTCCGTTACGTCGCAGTTCCCCACTCGTAAATCCCTCCCTTCCGTTCGTCCTCTTGGCCAATTCACAAGGAAAATAGTACGAAGGGTTTCTTAAGGGAAATGCAGGTCTTACAAGCTGGCAGTTCTTGTGAAAGTCCCTTGGGATGGCCCGCCTGTGCAGGCATCTTCGAGAGGCTGGAAGGACGAATTTCGTTTAGCCTTCCCTGTTAAGAGAAGGTTCTTCCATTACTAGAAGGTGAAGTCGGAACGTGACAAAGGACGCCGTTCCGCCGAGGATCGTAAGGAGGCTGCAGCTGTGGCGCCTCGAGACGCAGGAACAGGACCGGATCGGCTTGGTTATTCAGGACCGGTCAGGAACGCAAGGAACGAATGAAAATCAAGCTGGTTTTCCGGAAGAAGCAGGACCGCAAACGTTCATGGACTCCGGGATGCATTGTGGACGGCAAGACGTCAATTGTGGACGCAAGACGCAGAAGGCGGCAGGCAAGCAGATGTGTCCTTACGAATTGGACGCCAGGACGCCCAGGCGGCGGCAGGACCATCGAGAGGCGGCAGTACAAGGACGCCGATTTCTTCGTTAGCAGCCGCACATGGACCGTCAGGCGCAGGAACGATACTTTACTTTCCCGTCAGCGAAGTAGTCGAATCTACGACAAGTGAATTGTTTGGCAAGACATTTCTTAACAAGCCAGAAAGACATTTGTTTGGAATTAGTTGAGGAAAAAGAATAACCGGAACCTTCTTCAGACTTATCAAGATTCTGAACTTCAATCGTCTTCTTTCTATTTTATTTTTGAAAGGGGACAATTCAAAACCGAAACCGACAGCCTCCCTTTATCTCCTCCCTTACTCCGCCACTCTTTTCCAAGACTAGGAACTCACCAAAAGAAGTCCCTCTTTCCTTAAGAGATGAAACTCTGTCCCAATCTTTTCGGCGTAAAAACAAAGGCCCTTCAAAAACGTGTGAATCGAACTGTAATGAAGGATAAGGAGAAAAGAAGCAAGGGAAGGGAAAAATAACTCCTTTTGCTTTTTCCACCACCGAGCTAAGTTAGCATCGAAGTCAGGGTATGGTACGGGGTATGCGGGCCTACTGGAGAAAGTCTACGGCCTGGGGAGTACCTGCCGCCTCCCCAGGGGGACTTCTCCAGTATAGTAGACAGCTCACGGCAGATAACAGGCGTTACAGTCTGCCTTACAAGGGGTCCTGGTGGACCATTTCCGTCCGGAGGTATTTGACCATCTTTTTAAAGGGAATTTTTTTAGGAACTTTGCGAAGATCTTCAATTTCCTAAGATTTGGGTCTTTTGGGAAAGCACCTGGCGAACATCGCCCTAGAAGAAGAAAGAATTCGCATGGATATCAGAAGCACGCTAAGAAGCATTATGTCCTGCATGGAGCGAAGGCTCTGAAAGAAGACTGAGAACGAATGAACTGGCGATTCTTTGGTTCACACGCCAGGAGTACTAAATAAGGAAGAGATCCGCTGTTGTTGGGTTCTTTCGCGTTCAAAAGGGGTTTGGGACAAAACTCTCAGAAATTGCGGAAGTTGGCTGTTCTCATCCCCTTTCGAAAGCGGAGGCTTGTTTTTCCCTTCAGAAGGTGATTAGGCGGATAAGATAGCCTCTCTCCCTTTCTCAGAAGGGCCACTCAAGATCTTCTCTTCGTCTTCAGTTAAGAAGTTCTTACCAATCCCAAGTTTGGTTAAGACAAACTCCAAAACGGAAACTAGGCCTTCCGCCGAACAGCCATTTCCGAGGCAGAACATTCGCTCGAACGCCCCGCCTTTATGGGGTGAAGAGAAGTACCCACTAAAAGAGGAGCCAAGAAAACCACCTCTAAAGAATGATATATCAGTCCTCCCAGACGACAGTGGGAGCCAGACATTCAAGGTTTTTGGCGGAAGTTTGGGCAGAAACACTGAAGGCAGAATCCCTGGGGCCTGTCAACGTAGCTCTGGGAAGGGTACAAGGCATTTCCTTTCTTGGAAGGACACCCCCTCTCG
This sequence comes from Macrobrachium nipponense, assembly GCF_015104395.2. Classification (NCBI taxonomy): domain Eukaryota; kingdom Metazoa; phylum Arthropoda; class Malacostraca; order Decapoda; family Palaemonidae; genus Macrobrachium; species Macrobrachium nipponense. Next base: position 4,993,022 of record NC_061095.1, read on the forward strand.
CCAACATTCTCCGAGAGCCCTCTGGGGCAAACTTACAAAACGATTTAGTGAAGAAAAAGCGGGCTCTGTGGGAAGCAAGTAGCTTTCCAATGCTAGAGAAAAGGAAGTCCATAGAGCCTGTTTCTGGATCACGAATCTCTCCCGGGATTTTACAACCGTTGTTTCCTACGGTTTTGAAAGTCCTCGGGAGGTTGGAGGGGCCAGTTCTGGATTGTAAAGTCAACTGAATCTTTTCGTAAGAAAAGGACCAAAGTTCATTATTTGGAGGGACGAAACGATTCAGTACTGGGCCGAGTAACGGTGGACCGTCCAGGGTAGCGAGTAAGGAAGCCCTGGAGAACCCGGATGGTGGACCTTACTTGAACAAACGCATACTTTCATTATTCCGTTATTTTTTCATCCATGGTTATAATGGCGAAGGAATTATATTTAAATTGTTTTGTTTTGGATGGTTGAGCGCGGCACGGCGAGGGCTGACTTTCAGTTCAAGGCCCCTGTGCTTCGGCCTTTTCGGCAACCAGCCCCCCAAGTTGTTTCAACTAGGATGGATGTCAATTGTGGCGAGTATATGGTTGATTCACGTAAGAGGGATCAAGAGGGTATCGGTTTTTTTTTATCTGGACGACTAGGTTGATGATAAATCCCAATGAGCAAAGTAAGTTGGGACTAATTGTCAACAGGTCTTAAACTTTGTATAATACGAAACATTGAATTTGCGATTAGACAAAAGCCTCAGGTTAAACATTGATTGGTGAAACATGGGGAGGAAGGTCTCAGAGAGTAATTAGAATCCCCGTGTAACCCAACAACAAGATTTAGTTTTTTTGGGGATAGTTATACGTTCAGTGACTTTTCGGGCTTCTTTTCCCGTCCCCCGAAAGGCCCAAAGACCCTATGCATATTCGGAAGGTGCAGGACTTTCTAAAGAAAAGACCGATGCTCAGCAAGAAAGAGTGGATGAGTCTTACTGGGCAAACACTCTCTTCTGCTAGAGAATGGTTCATTTCTTTTTTAGGAAGAACTGCACAATGAGACCCTCCTACAGTTTTTCCTTGAAGGATTCCATGGCCAAGAAAATTGGCAACCGGATTCCTTCCAGTGTTTCTAATTTCCTTCCTGGCCGAAGTCAAGGATGGAATTAAAAGTGGTGGCTAACATCCAGGCCAGGTTAGCAAAGCAGGGATGTCAAACTTCAGCAGAAGAGCCCAGACCTCATCTTGGTAATTACCGACCTGCGTCGGACGCCGGCAGGTTGGGGTAGCGACAATTAGGCCCTCCAACGAAGGTGGTCCTGGGGACTTATTTGGAGGCAAAGGAAGAAAACCAAGTTGGCACATAAACAGGAAGGAACTGATGGCATTTTTTTGGCCTTGCCTTGAAAGCACTTTCAGAGAGTTTGATTCGAGTTCGCGAGCCGAGGGACGAAGGACGCGAGGTGCAGATCAAACATCCGGACCAACACCTGGACGGTCTCTGGCATACATCCGCAAACAAGGAAGGGACTTCATTCTTTTCCCCTTTTTCACCCTTTAACAAGCCTGGCAAAGGATAAGTTCGCTTTGGGCTTTGGCAAAGAGGAGGTCAAGCCGTCGTGGACCTGACTCCACCAGGTTTATACAAGAAAGCTGAAAAATCGCAGAGGAGAACACTCTCGCTTCGGAGAACCTGTTAGGTTCAACCGAAGAGCGTAACTAACCTTCTTGTATTGCCTGTTACGGAGACACAGAGGAGACCAACTTCCTCTTCCCTGGCAGGCACGGAGTGGGACCCTTGCAAGAGCCGAGAGCGGGACAGGTTTGCCAAGAATTTTGCCGAGTGTGTTGGTACTAATGTTGGTTGGGGTCCGTCCGTTAGGTAGAAATTCTGTTTTTGCGCACAGCCCAGAAACAAAAAAGGTTACCCAACCTATTTGGCTCTCCGTCCGGTTCCAGATCAGGAAAAGCCAGTGGCGAGGAGGTTCAGACGCATTCCTGATTGGACTTGGACCAAACTTAGATGTGTTAAACGCTTTTCGCCTCCGTTCAAGGGTACTGGGGAAAGTTTATGAAAGAAGTTCGAGCGGAGAGCCAAAGGAAACGAAGGAATGACCTTAATAGCCCTCCCCGTTTTTGGCCGGCCCAAAGGTTGGTTTCACTAGAGGTACTGGAATGGACAATAGATACGCCAAAGGACTCTTCCTCTAAGACGTAGATTACTTTCCCCAGAGCAACCCCACTTCCGACCATAGGTTTCACAAGAAATAACCCTTCCCTCGCTTCTGGGGTCTGACTTGCAGGTTCCAGACTATCGAAAGTCTTGTCAGAGCGGAGGGATATATTCCTAATGAGGGAGGTGGGTCCGGAGTGCAGGTGGCTAGAGCCAGAAGAACCATCCACAATCACCAGTAAATATCAGTTCCCGAAGTGGGAGAAATTTCCGGAAGGTGGATTTGTAAGAACAGGAATAAGTGTCTTCATCCCAGTACCTCTGTGACCCAAATCGCAGATTTCCTTCCTGTTGTTTTTACTTGAGGAAGGGAATTGGGTTTGTTCAGTTTCGACCAATCAAAAGGTTATTATAAAAAACGTATTGACTAACCTCAAAAGTGTTTAGACACAGAGGATCTAGACATCTTCGAATAACTTTATGACCTTCAAGACGATCATCATTTGGTACCAAGAAACAACCTCAATGCAGGCCAACCTTGCTTGGAACCCGTACGATGTTGTCTTGAAGTATTTAACCTCTAGCAAATTCGAGCCTTTAAGGAAGAAATCCTCTCATGAGAGATGTTGCTAAGACAAACTATCTTTTTTTTGAGTAGCTTTGGCAACCGCCTAAAAGAGCTAGTGAGCTTTCAGGCCATATCGAAAAGAGGATGGGATGGAACAATGGCAATGCAGTGTGTTCATTCCAAGAAGGTTTCCTTGGCCCAAGAATGAGAATCCAGCTAATCCTTGGCCAAGATCCTTTGAAGTTTTTGGGTTCTGTCCTGGAGGTTAGTGGGTCCACGAGCAAGTGAAAGAGTTCTTCTGCCCCAGTGAAGAAGCATTGCGTTTTTATATGGAAAGAACAAGAAGAATATCAAGAGGGAATTATGGAATGCTCCTGTGGTTGTTTCAGTTTAAAGACCCCCAAGTAGAACCCCATGAAACGAAGAACGCTCTTAAGCCTTCTTCATGAGAGAGTTTGATTAGAGAAGAAAGCGCTCATATGTTGTGGTCAGAGCAGAGCTTTGGTATTTTGAAAGTGAAGGCCTCATGAAAGTCAGGGCAGTTTGCGACTTCCAATTAGCTTTTAAAAAGAAAAGATTTGCCTCAAGGAAATTAAATTTTTGAATTCCACAGATTGGTAGAAAACTAATTCAATATTTGGCGTCTCATTAATCTTAGGGATGATTCAGACAACCTTTTTGAATAATGTAATTGTCAGACGCTAGGCTTCCCATAACGTGTCCTCTGGTTACAGTATTGGGCAAAGGGAAGTTACTACCCCACCCCTAACCCTTCTTTTAAAGCTAGTTTGATTTTTTAGGTTGGATGGTCGTTTTTGTTGTTTTTGGTCGTCTGAGAAAAAGTGTTTCGGTACTTTTTATCAGTCTTTTGTTAGTATTATCTTTGTGATGGTGTGTGTAGTTCAGTAAATGATCCTATTACTAGCTTTGAATGCCGTGGCATAAGAGGGCTTGTTACGGTTCTAGTCAACACCATCTTGGATCACGTTTCCCCCCCCCCAAAAAAGTTTGTCAAGTTCCAGTCTAGCTTCCTCAACAAAATACAAGGACACTTCCTTGGTTGAGAAAGCTTCCCTAATGGTTTAAGCAGGCTTAAGGGCAGGAACCTATTGAAGTCAGCTAAACCTTAAGCAGGTAAGGCAACCTAGAGTTTTAAAATAATAATTTTAATAATAATTTTATACTCTAATAATGTTGCCTGTACTTTGACCCCCTCCAAATGTGGTTCCAAATCAGCTTATATATATACCTGCTGCCAGGTAAGTGTCAATACGTACATTAAAATGAAAAGTTTTTATTGTTTACCAAACAAAGTTTAATGTAATACTTACCGTGGTCAGGGTATAGTATAATTTAATTCCCACCCCTCCTCCCCCTCAGGAGACAGGGTTTCCAGAAGAAAAATTCTGGGCCCAATTGGGAACGATTCCTAAACGGCTAGCACCACGGTAACGGGGTGGGTGGTTGCCTGAACCTAACTAATAGGTTACCTAGCGTTTGCCGCGAGTTTTTGGAGAAAATTTCTGCCAGGTTGGAACAGAAAAGGAAATATAGCTATGTATCATATACCCCTCCGCCAGGTAAGTATAAGCATCTTAACACTTTGGTTTTAAAACTAAAAAACCTTCCATATTCAATTTAAAATCCTGCATGCAGTTTTGGAATTTTTTTGGGGGGAAAAAATTTTTTATTTTTTTTTTTGGGGGGTTGTGCTCCCTCTTTGCTGTGTGGACTGGAAACCCCAGCTAGGTTTTTGTGTGTCCACACTTAGGAGGGAATTTTACCCTCAAAAACTGTATGTGGCTTTGAATTATTTATTCTCCAATTTGCAGGGTTTTTAGATGTTTTTTTTTTTTTTATTGTAGAACCTTAGTAGTGATGGTAGGAAAACATACTAGCATAGTGTAACACTGATGATTGCAAAAATAGAAAAAAAGTAATAATCCACAAAATATTTATACTTTCAGATGAGAGATCTGAAGAATGAAGTAACTGTTGAAGAAATAGTTCGTGAGCGCAGCCTAATGGTCTTCGAAGAGCGATGTCGCTTCTTTTATAAGCCACCAAAATCTGTGTGACCTTTTATTTTTTTAGGAATTATTTAGGTTTTGAGTAGCAAACTTCAAAATAAGTGTGGGAGAAACTCTTGTTAGTCAGCAGTTGAAATAATGCACAGTTAAGTTTTGGATTTTAAAGAGAATAAGTACTGTATCATCCTTAAATGCTCAGGGCCATTTAGAAGATGGAGTTGCATTCATATGTACAAATGCCTGTTTCATTTTGATGGATATTCACAGCAAAGACAGTGAAAATTTCACAGTATGAATAAGTTAGTTTTATTTCATTTGCAGTGACATGAGAAATAATAAAGATACTCTACTATAGTGTTTTTGGAGACAGAAATTTAAAGGTAAAACATTTAAAGAAGGTGGTTATAATATCTATTTGTACTACTGTACAGCATATGTAAAACAAGTAAGAATACCATATTCATTCTTTTTTAGTCATTCAAATGAGTGCTCACAAAGTAAATGATGCTCAGCAGGGTCTTAATGTTTTACTTAACATGTATCAGCTATTCAAGTGAATGTGTACAAAAGTATGTAGATGTTGCTAACAGTGTTTTAATACTTATCTTACTTTGATTTTACACAAATCAGTGTCTACACAAATTTGCATTGTCACAGTGTTACAGAACTAGGTATTTCTATCATGTGAACGAGATTTATTCATTTGTATTTTTCAACTCATTCTTGCTCATTAATTCATTGCTGCCATTCATCAATATTTTCATGTTTCTATTCACTTTTTATAGGGGGAAGTTATTGTAAATAATTTATGAGTCTTATAAATGCAAGTGACAGTTGTTGTACATTCTGTTCTTTATAGGAAGTGTGGATTGCTATCTTAAATGGTTAATAGAATAAATGATTTATTGTTATATTTGATCTTAGTCATTCCTTTCACTGAAACATGATATATTGTCTGTTGATTAACCTAACTGTAACAATGAAATCTCACCAGTTCCTAAGGGCAACGGGCATGTTACTGTAATGCCCAGTGAAGTTGTTGCATATTTTAAACTGGTTTGTAACACTAATACTACTATAAATACTTATTTTTTATGTTAGAAATTTATTTAACATGTTAAAAGACAGTTGATTCAATACAGCAATATGGAATAGACGTTTGATTGCTGGAACTATATTTGTTTTCCATGATACCAACCAACACCCTGTAAAACAACTGAATCATATCAGTCATGAGTTAATTGTTATGAGGCATGGCTGGACAGAGCAAATGAATTTACATATATTTGAAGCTTAATGTAAATTTGAAAAGCTCTTTGATGGTATATAGTACTTTATGATTGATAGGCAGTTATATACCAAAACAGTAATGTGTAATATTTATTTGTTGACATCAGATTTATCACGTAGGAAGGATGGATGGCTGTTGTTGTTATAAGTAGTGTAATATCAATAAATAGCCCTACTAAGATTATAATTCCTACTTAATCCTATTTTATCTCATTTTAGGCAGCATGTGAACACTGAATGCAATCTGCCTAAGGAAGAATACTCATCTGATTCATATTTAAAAATTTACTCTGAAAATAGAAATGAAATTGAATGCAACAGTAATTACTATATGCAAGGTGGCATTTTTGACTCACAGGTGAAACTGTTGGAGAACAAGATGAGTTCCAAGGAGCCCTTAATATAAGATTTATACGAATTAAAAGCTAATGTTTTCTGGGAGTATGATGATTCAGGATTCAGCTGTGTAGTGAAGGACTGATAAGTAAAGAGCATCACAGGTTCAGACAAGGCAGAAGTGGTGTCGATTAAAGTATCTGAAAATTAGAGACTGCTACGTATGAGAGTAAAAGGCTAGATGTCATTTACTTAACCAGGAGAAAGTGTGTTAGAATAATTTATTGAAACGTAATGCAGATACAACTAAAGTTCTCCCATGTATTGGGATGAGGTATACTGTTTTGATACGTTATCATAGTGTGCAGGAAGTAAGAAAGCATTGAAGGGTGTGAGAAGGAGATTTAACAAAGGTATTTGAGAAAACTTTACCACGTATTGCAAGATGGACCAAAGTTTTGAAGATGAATGATACTGTAAAGATATCAGAGGATAATAGGCCTCCAAAGTACATCGTTTTAATCCATCCCCCATGGCAAATGGCAGTTGAAATGATTGTTGAATGTGACAAGAATAAAATTCGAAATGATTGTTGAATGTGACAAGAATAAAATTCGAAGATGCTGAGAAGCATTCTAAGGATGAGACATGAGGCATAGAATAGTAAAAAGGAAGGATCAGAGTATTTGACATTGTCTGATGATGTGGAAAGATCTTATGATGATAAGGTGGAGAAAAGATTGTTAAATCCAAAAGTGTTAGGCAGGAGTTATAGGTGAGTGGTGGAGGTATATGAATGCAGTATTTTGAGAATATGTTAAATATGGAAGACAAGAGAGAGACGGCTGAATGGCATTAGAATCGAAGGGGGTTAGTGTAAGTTTTAGAATGCTTGTGAAAGTTAATGTTAAGGACTTGAGGACAATTAAGAGGCTAAAAACTGCGGATGCAATAGTAGTTGATGGGATTACAAGTGACAGGTTCCATTTAAGGATGTTATCGAATGGCTGTCTGGTGTGTGTGAAATTTCTAAACAAATAAATGGTTCTGAAGGGATGGGTGAGAGGAATAGTTTATTTTTTGTTTAACGGTAAAGGTGGTAGAGAAGATTTAATAGGTTGGGTGGCATATGGCACGTTCTTCATTGAGAATGTAAGATAAAATGACAAAAGAACTGAAAAAGGAAGAGCAGTTGAATTTTAGACAATAAAGAGCCGGTGGATAAATTGCTTATAATGGGAATTCTGTAACAAGTTGGAGAGTAGAGGGAAACAGTTGAATATGGCGTATGTGGGTCTGGGGAAATTTTATAATAGAACTGACAAGAGACTTTTTACAGTTTGCTTAGGATGTGAAACATAGGAGGCAAGTGGATGAGTGGAAAGCTTATACGATGGAAGTGAACTATTGTTCAGAATTTTTAGGCAAAAGAATCGCCAACGTGGCATAGAGATGGGTGAGACGAGTTTTATTTCTTTATGGCTGTTTTATATATTCAGGTATAGAAAGATCCAAGAAGTCAGAGAAATGGCAGTAGATGTAGGTGCAGAATTATGGAATGAGAAAATCGATATGAATAGAATGGGAAAAGTCTTATGATGTTTGCAGATGATACAGTGTTGGATGAAGGTATTGAAACAAGAGCGAGGTAATGTGAGAAAATGGGAATCAGGAAACTGTAGCAATGAATTCCGATATAGAGTGGAAGAGTGGAGTCAGTAGATTGATATAAACATTTAAGAGCAAATGCTTCGATTAATAGTGGGATAAGAGAAGGAGACTCACATAATATGGAAGAGAAATGCGGATGTTGTTTGAGGGTAAATAAAAAAAAAAAAAAGTTGCAGCTTTAGAGATGAATTGTTTAAGTATGTGGTATAAGGAGTAATAAAAACGACGAGGAAATAGAAAATATGTAGGAATGGTAAGAGAGCTAATGTATGTCAAGTGAAAAGAAAGGAGGAAAATAATAAAGTGCTCAAAAGAATTTACAGTATTCAGAGATGTTTGGAGGACGGAAAACGAGAAGACCTAGTAAATGGAAAGGTGCTTTGAAAGATACTGAAAAAAGAGAGGCTCCAACATCCTGAAGAGTTAAGTGTACGCAAGATACCGGTCAATATGGCATTGTGTGAA
>NC_061095.1:5002026-5097866 GCF_015104395.2 Macrobrachium nipponense
ATAAGCTTCAGCATTAGTCCACTTTTCTGTGAAAATATTTTCATTCAACAATGAAGGCTATAAACAAAAATTTGGCGTAGCCATGGGTTCACCCTTATCCCCCATACTTGCAAATTTATGCATGGAATTTGTAGAAAGAACTGAATCCTCTCCAAATGTGATCCAAATCTAAAACACTCATTTGGTCAGATATGTCGACGATGTCTTCGTAATTTTCCAAGGTAATCAATAGACTTCGAACAGTTTTTGAGATTTGCCAATAGCATACTACCTCCATTCAATTTACAGTAGAATATGAAGTAGAAAATAAGCTGCCCTTTCTGGATGTTTTTGGTATACCATGACCCTATTACATTTAGTTTTAAATTTAGTGTTTACAAGAAAAGTGACTAATGCTGAAGCTTATGTCCACTTCTATTCTTTTTCATAATAATGAAGTAAAGCAAAAATATAATGATAAATTTCATCCTAAGAGCCTTGAAAATATGTGATCCTGAATATATTGACAGCGAATTTAATCATATAAAAGAAGTTTTTGGAAAAATTATGCTATCCAGAAAATTTCATAAAAAATAATGCCTTCACTAAAGCCAAAAGGATTTTCTATATAAAAAAGTCAATATGAATACAAAAAAGAATCAAAAAAAGTATCTAACCTTACCATTTAATCCCAACTTAACATAATATTAGAAAAAACAGTAAATGAAAAAGGTGAAGAAAAAGGTCAACTTGGTATTCAACTATAAGAATACACTCAAAGGCGTCTCATGCAAAATATAACTCCAACCAAAGCTTTAACAAAGAAATTGGTTGTTTATGAAATACCTTTGTCTGGATTGCGATAAGAAATATTACGGAGAAAGTGGGAGGGGACTACCTAACCAATCAGAATCAATTGAACACAAAAGAGCTTATTAATTTGCATGCTGAGAAAATAATGCACTAGTCTCTCATAGTTTAAATGACGATCACCACATTAACTTGGAAACGAGTCAAAAGTAATTTTCAAATAGTAAGGATACAGGTATTAGAAGGTTAGTTGAAGGAGCAATTATTAACAGGGGTCTCTCTATGGAAGGCAATAAAGCCTTTACGCAAGAAGATTTTATTTTAAATGAAATAATTTGTTGTCAGTTTATCAGAGATTATAACAGATATAGGTTTGCATGGTAATAACACCAATAATCTAGCCACCTCGATACTGCCGCTGCCTCATCTTCTTTCGTTCAGGTAACAGAGACCCATCCCGTTGTCCCTAATTGCAGGCGCCCAAGCTGCTATGGACAAACACATCAAACGATTCAAGAGACGAACCGCCACTTCAAAGATCTAGGCGATTAGCTGAGGTTTGCCGTTGGAGAACGAGGGGATAACGTGAAGAGCCAACTACATCATCAAACAGCTATTTGTAAAACTAGTCAAAAACAGAGTTTTTGTATGGTCACTGTTAGTAATTGTATTCAGATTGACAAGGAGGACTGTGCAGGTCTTTGAAAGCTCTCCGCTTTGTATTTTAAATAACAGATCAGACATATTACTGTGGATTTACTTTCCAATAATAATAATAATAATAATGATAATAACTGTAATTACAAAATTCATACTATGTTATAGTATTTTAAAGGAATACAATACTTATCTATCCATGTCACTTTTAATTAAGGCTAACTCTCTCTCTCTCTCTCTCTCTCTCTCTCTCTCTCTCTCTCTCTCTCTCTCTCTCTCTCTCTCTCTCTCTCTCTTGCCACACAAAATAATAATGTGTCATAGTGGTAACTCCCTCCCTCTCTTTCGCTGGAAGTGTTATAAGTATTTTTTGAGAGAACAGAGAGATAAACTCTCTCTCTCTCTCTCTCTCTCTCTCTCTCTCTCTCTCTCTCTCTCTCTCTCTCTCTCTCTCTCTCTCTTACCGAGATGAAAGAATTTTTATGGTACTAGTATGTAAAATGTTTATTGATAATTTCAGTTTATTTAATAATAATATAATAAAACTGTAATTACAAAATGCATAATGGTAGTATTTTAAAGAGATGAAAATTACCTTTCCATTTCACTTGTAAGGATAAACTCCTCTTTCTTACTGAGATGAGAGAATTTTTATGGTAAATGCACGTTGTTCATGTTATTTTTAAATAATAATAAGAATAATAGAAGTAGTAATAATACGATAACTAATTTCAAATGAAAATTCGTTCCCTTCGTCTTTTTTCTGTATCAATTTCCCTACCTCATAACTCCAGTGACACTCGGAGCTGGGGAAAGTAACAATGCCATACAATGGTCAACGAATTTAATGGTTTTATGTAATCTCTCTCTCTCTCTCTCTCTCTCTCTCTCTCTCTCTCTCTCTCTCTCTCTCTCTCTCTCTCTCTCTCTCTCACTGAGATGGTATCATTTTCATGGACATGTATGTAATAAGTTTATCATTAAATTTTCCAATAATAATAATACGTACTAACTGTAAGTACAAAATTCATATCTGAGTATTTTAAATCAATAATCATTCCATTCTCTCTTTTAAATACTGTAAGGACAATCTCTCTCTCTCTCTCTCTCTCTCTCTCTCTCTCTCTCTCTCTCTCTCTCTCTCTCTCTCTCACAAGATACTTGTCATACATTTGGTGTTTCTATTTCTTCCTTTTATCTCTCTGCTCTCAGCAAAAAAATTGATACACAGACAAACATAATATTGCACAGGCCTCTCTTACCCTCATTCCCTATCTGGAGAAATATATGTATTTATGGAAGGGGAAAAAAGTTGCCTACAGACGTTCATTTCAATCTTTTGAAACCGTAAGGAGTTATTCTCTCTCTCTCTCTCTCTTCTCTCTCTCTCTCTCTCTCTCTCACTCTCTCTCTCTCTCTCTCTCTCTCTCTCTGTGCTATTGGCTGTTTATATATTTCTAATGGTAAAATGTTAAGTTGACTTTAAAAATGATATTAATAATACCAAATTTAATGGTATATTTGATGTAGGATAATACTTTAAGTAGACATTTGGTATTTGTATTTCACATACAATTGCTTCGTTTGTAAAAAGAAAATGGATGTCCTCAAAATAGTAACAGTATGAAAGAAAACGTGCATGACTGAATACTTATGGGGGAACTGAATTATTTTCACATACATAACTAAGTCATGCAGTACCAACATAGTATGTATTTACGTATAACCATAAAATGTAAGATTTACTTTAAAACAGTATTAATAATATTTCAAAGATTAATATGAACCATAATAGGATATTTTATGTATATTTGATGAAGGATGGTCTTTTTAGAGGGTACTTTGGAGTTTACATGTTCAGGATAGGAGTTTATGAGCATTTTTAGAGGGGGGTTCCAAACATTCGCGGATTCTAACTATTCGCGGGGAGGTCTGATACGCATCCCCCGCGAATACGGGGGGACCACTGAAAGAGGTGGTATCATTACTAGAGAAGAAAGCAATAGAGCAGGTGTCAGGAAACTCGCCTGGGTTTTACAACCGTCTTCTTTTGGTGCCCAAAGCGTCTGGAGGGTGGCGTCCAGTATTGGATGTGTCAATACTCAACACATTCATTCGTCTAACCCCATTCTCCATGGAATCACCCAGCACCGTACTAGCGGCAGTACAGAAGAACGACTGGATGATGTCGATGGACATGCAAGACGCTTATTTCCACATTCCGATAAATCCTCAGTCTCACAAGTTCCTGCGCTTTGTCTTCGCAGGGAAGACATTTCAATTCAGAGCTCTTTGCTTCGGCCTGTGCACAGCACCGCAGGTATTCACGAGGATTTTGGTACCGGTAGGGGGATGGTGTCATTTGTTGGGAGTGAGAATTCTGCTCTATTTAGACGACTGGGTAATGTTGGCCAACTCTTTCAAGGGAATTCTGAGGGCCAAGGATCTGTTACTTTGCCTGGCGCAATCACTAGGCATATTGATAAATTTTCAGAAGTGCTCTGATTCCAACTCAGACAATTCTCTTTCTAGGGATGAGGATAGACACTCGCAGTTTTCAGGTTTTTCCGTCGGAGAAAGCATAGACAATTTTTTATTGCTTCTAGGAAAATTTCAGCCCTTAAGGAAGCTACCAGCAAGGCAATGGCTGTCTCGTTGGGAAAACCCCCACATGGTATCTCTGGAAAGATTTGTCAGTCTAGCAAGGCTCAGGATGCGACCAATTCAACTCTACTTGAGAGAATCTTGGGACAGGAAGTCCCTGCCAGACTCCCATTTAATTTCAGTCCCAGTAAGTCTTTGGGAGACGTTAGCATGGTGGAAGGATTGTCAAAGACTGGGAACAGGGTCATCCCTAAAGAGTAGTGAGCCCAGATCTAACCTTGTTTTCAGACGCCTCAATGACAGGCTGGGGAGCTTGCCTGGGAGGCCATCAGATGTCCAGGGTATGGTCACTGCAAGAGAGGGAGTTGCACATTAACAATCTAGAACTGTTGGCAGTATGGAAGTCGCGAACAGATAGTCAGAGGAAAGGTAATAGCAGTATTTTCAGACAATACTACCTCTTTGGCGTACATCAGAAACCAGGGCGGAACAAGATCAAAGTCAATGTTTCTGATAGTGGAGAAGTTGTTTCTTTGGGCGGAAGGCAGGAACATAGTATTGGTTCCTCAGTTCATACCAGGGAAGAACAATGTCTTGGCAGATCAATGGAGCAGGAAGGGACAAGTCCTACCCACGGAATGGTCTTTACATCCACAAGTCTGCCAGTCGCTGTGGAGTCTATGGGGAGCTCCAAAGGTGGACTTATTGCAACAGCAATGAACAAGAAAACTCCAGCATATTGCTCCATGCCAGGACCCTCAGGCTTGGGCAGTAGACGCATTTCTTCAAGATTGGTCGAACCTAGACGCATATGCTTTTCCTCCATTTGCAGTAATAAGAAAAGTACTGAACAAGTTTCAAGAATCGAATCACTGCAGAATGACACTAGTAGCTCCGTGGTGGCCTCAGAGAGAATGGTTTCCGGACCTTCTAGCTCTTTCAGTGGATCTCCCTCGTGTCTTCCCTTTAAGGAAGGATCTACTCAGACAACCAAAGCCAAGCGGTTCCACAAAAGCCTCCGCATGCTACACTTAACCGCTTGGAGACTCGACTGTCTCCTTCGAGCGAGAGGGTTTTGATTAAAGTATCTCGGAAGTCTATCCTTAAATCAAGACGAGCAACAACCTTGGGCCTTGTATCAGAGACGTGGGGTTGTGTACTGCTCCTGGTTGTCGTTCTAGAGGGATTTCCAGCACCCGTACCTCTGTAAAACAACATTTATAAAGTTCTTTCGATATCTTAGATATAGTAAGAAGCTTTCTGTAGCTGCTATTCGAGGATATAGATCTATGCTGTCATCAGTGCTAAGGCATGTACAATTAGATATTTCTAACGATCCAGATCTTAAGGAGGCGTTGAGATCGTTTGAAAATGAAGCCCCTAAAGTTCAGTATCATCTCTTTCATGAACTTGGATGTAGTGCTAAGTTTCTTATCTGCAGATCCGTTCGAACCTTTGGAATCTGCTTCTTTGAAGTTTCTAACAATGAAGGACGCTCTTTTGGTAGCGCTAGTGACGCCAAAAGAGTAAGTGAGTTACAAGCATTCTCCAATAAGGTAGCTTTTGTAGGGAGGAGATGCTTGTTCAGGGCTAAGAATGATGTCAAGGCTAAACTTCTACCTAGAATGGTAAGAATTCCAAATTTGACCTCATTGGTTGGGAAAGAAAAAGAAGCCCTCCGTGTCCTTTTATTTAGATAGATTAAAACTTGTGAGGGGCAGAATTAATAATTTATTTTGTAATGTTAGAAAACTTAACACTCCTTTATCTAAGAATGCAATGTCTTTTTTTGTTAAGCATTTAATAAGACTAGGACATGAGAAACTAAACCCAGTATCTTACCTTTATTGAAGGTAAATATACATAGTGTAAGAGCAGTTGCTACTTCTTTTAGTTTTTTAAAGAATTTGTCTCTGAGGATGTAAATTAATGCAGCTCAGTGGAATTGTAATTTGGTTTTTTTTTTGCTGCTCATTATCTTAAAAATGTAGAAATTGCATTTGAAAACTGCAAAGCCCTTAACCCTCTAGTAATAGCGGGTAAAGTCTTTTCCTGAACCGAAAGAAAGAGCAATCGTTTATCCTCTTATTTTAATCCCGGATGTTGGTTTTTTGGGGAGCATGAAGGTACATTTGTTCAGGAGCGTACCTTTGTATCATAGGTATTTACTTTGTATTTGACTGTCAATTTTGGGGACTTTCGGACCCAGGCACAGGGGTCCCATCACGCCACTTCTATTCAATCTGACTGAAAATGAAGTGGTTTTCTCCACAAGGCTGCTCTTGACTGCACACACAAGAGAGCTTTGCACCCTGAAGGGAATCCACCTCCTGGCGGCGGTATTATCCAGGAAGAATTCCTGATCGGGTAAGAATGTTTTGAGTTTCATACAAGAAACTCTTAGCTTGCTTGGCTGAGCGGAATTTGTCTAGCTGCACTACCCACCATCCTTTATCTCAATGTGAGAATCAGCTAACTTTAACAGTAGGTAAGATTCATCTCAAATAATATAAATTTTCATGATAAAATTGATTATTTGGATACTTACCTACTGTTAAAGTAGACCCCACCCAGCCTCCCCACATTTAGGAGAATTCTGCCTAGAGCTAAAACATTCGAACACACCTGGTGGAGAACAGGTGAAACTAGACAGTCTTCCGGGTCAGCCAAGCGATCGTTTTTTCTTTTGTTTTAAATGCCGACTCGCCTATCGGCGTGGAGATATGAGCTAACTTTAACAGTAGATAAGTATCCAAATACTAATAAATTTTATCATGAAAATTTATATTTTATTAACCCTTAAACGCCGATTGGACGTATTATACGTCGACATAAATTGTCTGTTGGGTGCCGATTGGACGTATGGTACGTCGATATAAAAAGTATTTTTAAAAATTCGTGGAAAAATACTTATAGGCCTACCAGGCGAAAACTTTTGAATCACGCGCCTTGGGGGATGCTGGGAGCTCACAGATCAAGGCGTTGTTTTGTTTACAATTGTTACCTAGGCGCGCAAGCGCGAATTTCTTTCTTCTCGCAGTAAAAAACATCAGCGACACATCTCAGAAATTATTTCGTCACTTTGACATCATTTTTGCACCATTTTATATGAGCCGTTACATGGAGTATTATATATGAAAATGTGCTCAATTTCATGCAGAATACAACTAAAAACAACTCATGGTTGTAGCTTTCATCAATTTTGAAATATTTTTATATAAATAACGATAAGTGCCAAAATTTCAACCTTCGGTCAACTTTGACTCTACCGAAATGGTAAGAAACGCAATTGTAAGCTAAAACTCTTATATTCTAGTAATATTCAATCATTTATCTTTATTTTGCAACAAATTGGAAGTCTCTAGCACAATATTTCGATTTATGATGAATTTATGAAAAAAAACTTTCCTTACGTCGGCGCAGTAACTTCCGAAAAAATCATTAATTTTTTCGTCTGATTGTCGTAATGTTTGCACCATTTTAAATTAGCTGTTACATAAAGTTTTATACATGGAAATTGTTGCGCAATTTCATGTTAGAATACTCTAAAAAAACAATCCATGGTTGTAGCTTTTATCAGTTTTGAAATATTTTCATATAAATAACGATGTGCGAAAATTTCAACCTTCGGTCGTCAACTTTGACTCTACCGAAATGGTCGAAAAAACGGAATTTTTCGGCGTAAAACTAAAAACTTACATTTCTAGTAATATTCAATCATTTACCTTTATTTTGCAACAAATTGGAAGTCTCTAGCCACATATTTTGATTTATGGTGAATTTATGAAAAAAGAAAAAAACATTTTCCTTACTTACGTCCGCGCGGTAACTCTTCCGAAAAAAAATCAGAAATTTTTTCGTGCGATTGTCGTAATGTTTCATCATTTTAAACTTAGCCGTTGCATAAAGTTTTATATATGAAAATGTGCGCAATTTCATGTAGAATACAAACTTAAAATAATTGAAGGTTGTAGCTTTTCTCATTTTCGAAATATCTGCATAATAAAAATCACGCTTAATAGAAAAAAACACATTCGGTCAACTTTGACTCTACCGAAATGGTAAAAAACGCAATTGTTAAGCTAAAACTCTTACAGTCTAGTAATATTCAGTCATTTGTTTTCATTTTGAAACAAATTCGAAGTCTAGCAATATTTAGATTTATGGTGAATTTTAAGAAGAACTTTCCTTCCCTCCGAAATGCGTACGTCGCATTCTGTAATATTTGCTCCGTTTCATATTAGGCATTTCATAGAGTTTTATATATGAAAATGTGCGCAATTTCATGTAGCATACAAAAAACAAAAAAATAATTGAAGGTTGTAGCTTTTCTCATTTTTGTAATATTTGCATATAAAAAAAATATTTAAAAAATTCAACATTCGGTCAACTTTAACTCGTCCGAAATGGTAAAAAACTGCAATTGTAAGCTAAAACTCTTACAGTATAGTAATATTCAATCATTTATCTTTTGAAACAAATTGGAAGTTTCTAGAACAATATTTCGATTTATGGTGAATTTTTGGAAAAAACATTTTTTTACGTCCGTGCGTTATGAATTCATGCATCATTTTGTGATAATATTTTCTGTGTTGCTTTGATCGTTTTAAACAATGTTATATACCAAAATGACTTGCAATTTAGTGTACAATACAACGAAAAAAAAATTAACTCTTTAGCTTTAACCGTTTTGCTCACAGCGCGATTTGAATACAATTATATATGAAATTTTGTTTTCGTGCTATCATATATCACATTATTTATATATGATAATGATATTTTTTTCATTTCTGATGGTTGCATACTAAACTTCAGGCAATGAGAAAAAAAGGAGCCAAAAATGAACTCTTAATCTTGAAAACTAAGCACGCTGTGATTTTTTGAAAAAAATATTTTTTCCGCTTTGGCGCTCACTCCGAGACCCCCTCGGCATACGGGAGACGATTTTTATTATACCCCTTCGGCGTTAAAGGGTTAAGCTGAAATGGAAAAAAGTTAATTCATTCGGGTAGGTTAATATAAGAAAATGTAAGAATCGTCTCTTGTTCCATTGTAAAGAAAATAGGATTCCAGTCAGAATGGTATTAAATGATCTTGTAGCAAACCGTTTTATTTGCCCCCCCAGCTGCATTTTGCTCTCTGCCTGTTATATTCCATCTGTTCTCGGTGAACTCTTCCTGTCTGCCTGTCTGATTTCAACTTTGCTGCAATTTTGTATTTAAAGAACAAAGCCTTTGATGAGTTATATGAAAACATCAATAAGTGGTAATTAAAATGATGAAATACTCATGATTTATTATGGAAAGAGTACTGTACATGCATGCATATATTCGATTTTGTTTTTAATGTTAGAATATTTACTAATCAAAGAAAATTGCTATGCTGGAAAAACATTTTCCAGCATAACGATAACAGATTAGTATAAATTTTTACTTGAAAAAAAAAAAAAAACCCAAAAAAAAACCCTTCAAATTGAAGAACAAATATTTGTTCCGACGCCATATACTTACCCCGAACTGCTTTATTAGGAGAATCCTGGATGTCAATCTGGTACTGACCAGAAAAAACTGGTTATTCCCTCCTGACCCCCAGCCAGGTATGCCCCAGGGTTGAAGATCACGACCTCTGACCTGCAGTCCCTTCCTGGTCGCTGTAGCGTTCACACGCTTCAGCTTGTCCATTACCGGCCCATTTCCCTGTGTGTGGCTGTTGACCGCGCATGTGTTGGTGTCGGTTTTAAGTTGGAGGCTTCTTTTCTACGGCTTTGGCCTGGTTCTGAAGTCAGGGCTCCACCCTCACACTTTTTTAACAGGTGTTGGGGCTGCCCTTTTACGTCATGGGATCTGGCATCGACAAGGAGGAAGAGAAAGCCTCGATCCCCCTCCAAGAAGTCTTCCTCGTAAGTTCCGAGGAGTAGAAGCACAAGCGGGGGCTGGGAGCCCTTACACCATCCCCGGTTCCGCTCAGGACTCCCCAGTGGAGTGTCGGATTCTTTCCCCCGTCCCCTCCCAGCGAGTGGACCTAAGTGAGTCCATTGCCAGGCCTCCGCCAAATTGGTTGGGGCCTGAGGAGTCCTTTTCTTTGCCCCCACAGAATGTGACATTGGACTACCGCCTTTCTTCATGAGTGATGGACGTGTGGTGGTATGCGGGGCGCCCCGTCATTGGACGAGCTGGTAATGGCGTGCTGAGCGCCGCCAAGTTCCTGCCTCCTGATGTGGAGTGTCCTGTGAGGTGTGTCCTGCTGTGGAGTGTCCCGATGCAAGGTGTCCCAGTGCAGAGTATCCCGCTCTTGAGAGGAGCAACTCCACACGTCCAGCCAAGGCTTCCGTCAGAGTTTTCTACGAGACATTGGAGCCCCCTGATCACATCCCTGGGGGAATTAACGCCCCTTGGAGGCAGAGGGAGCTGATGGGTCCCTCAAGGGGCCAGACCCAAAGATCCTGGACCAGTGCCCCTCGCACTCCGTTCAGACTTCCCCATGGAAGTGCTATGACGGAGGGAGATGGTATGTCTGGGGGATGCACCGCAGCATGGACTGCTCCCCCATCCCCTCCAGTGATGCCCTCGGAGTCGACCCCTCCCCAGGCAGGACATGGTTCCCTCAGATGAAGTTCCCCTTAGGAGGGGGAAGGGTACAAGGCATAGGGGCGACGGCCCTATGTGGAGTTGGCGGAGTTCGCCCCCTTGCCTCACGCAACACTCGCTCTCCCCATCATAGCCTACCGAAGAGGTTCGGCTAGGTGCAGTAGCCACCATGACGGGACATGCTGTCTCGGTCGACTCCACTCCCCGGACTCCTGATGGCTCCGCTGGTACGGCCTCTGACACCGCTTCCAGCGAGGCTTCCACAGGTAGCCTCCGCAGTACACCCTATCCACATGGTGGGGCCTGCTCGGTCTTGAAGGGCGGCGATGATGAGTCATTCCTGACCACCCAACTGCTGGCCCAATGGACGGACTGGGTCCTGAGTTGGGGAGACGTGGTTCTCGCTCGCCTCCCGAGGGCCTTCCTGGACAGGGAGGCAAAGGCCCTCCGGAACGCTCCAGGGTCGGGCGAATCCCTTTCCCAGGATCACCTGGTAGAAGAAGCCATCAAATGGGGAAAGAAGGTGAACCAGGACTTCGTCATCTACAGGGCATCATCCTTGGGCAGGTGACCAGTGCCAAGATGAAGTATCAAGTCACAGAAGCCAAGACAAGAGCCCAGACTGGGGGTAGGGGCCCCCTCGGTCATGTCAAAATCATCTGCAGGGGACTTGGACCATCAGGGAACGCAGTCCTCCTCCAGGACCGCTAAAGCCTTCCACTCCTATTTTAGAGCCAGGTCCACGCCCTCTTGGAGAGGTGAAGGTGGCCATTTCCCCAGGAAGAAGTAGGAGGCAAGGCCTCCTACCCTACTTGACGCCTTGGGTTTGGGTGGGGTTGCCTCTCCAATCATTGGTGGGTCTGGGAGGATCTCGGGGCTGATCCCTGGACTGTCGAGGTCCTTGGGGATGGTTACTGGATCCCCTTCCGAGACATAAACCTTCCCTGACAGGGGAGCCGGACAGCGGGGCGTTCAGCCCCCGGACCCCTCGCTCTGTGCTGGCAGCCTTGACGGAAGGGAACCTCAAGGACGTATACTTCTAGATCCCAGTACACCCCTCCAGCAGGAAATACCTCCGTATAAGGAGAGAGGGATTGACGTACCAGTTCAGGACCCTCTGTTTTGGCCTGTCCATGTCGCTGCAGGTATTCACAAGGTTATTCTCCCTCATGTCTGCCTGGGCCCACAGCCTGGAGCTCCTGGCCATCCTCAAAGCACTCCGTGTCTTTGAAACTAGCCTGTAGAACAAGAGAGTGGCAGTCATGTGTGACAACGCCACCGTCGTTGCTAATGGCAAAAAGCAGGAGGGACACCGTCCTAGAGTTGGGGGAGAATGCCGGGATCTCCCTGTCAAAGAGGTTCATTCTGGAAAAAAGGAACGTAATTGCTGACGGACTCGGCAGGCAAGGCCAGGTCCTAGGGGTGGAATGGTTCCTACACCCGGCAGTAGTGGGCGATTTGATCGGGGGGATGGGGCACCCCCTCCATGGACTTGTTCACAATGTGGCTGAACTGCAAGCTCCCGGTGTTCTGCTCCCCGGTCCCGGACCTGGCAGTGGTGTGGGAAGACGCGTTCCAGCACTCCTGGGATGGGGCTAGACATCTACGCATTTCCCCCCTTCAGAGGCCTCAGGCAGGTCCTCAGTCAACTCCGGACCTCCAAAGCAGGTTACCAATCAAAGTGGAAGCTCTTAGCTAAGACTCCGTCGTCCCCGACAGAAATTCAAATTTCGCGCCACTCGCTACAGGTAGGTCAGGTGATCTACCGGCCTGCCCTGGGTGGCAGGACTAGGAACCATTCCCGTTTTCTATCATATTTTCTCTGTCGCCGTTGGTATCAACATTGTTGTTACTACCTCCTGACTGGATACTACCTCCTGACTGGAATTGCTTTTCAAGACTTTTTGATCAACTTATTGGATATTTTGGTGACGTACCTGGATCGTTGTTTGGCATTCGCTACCGTGGATTGGATTTGGACTTGCTTTTGATTTTTCTACTAGAATGTCTGATTCAATGTGTTAGTGTGAGAGTGTGTGTGAATGTAGGCTGCAAGGTGAGGATACCAAAGGCTTCGGTTGATCCTCACACTGTATGTCGTAAGTGTAGGGGGTTTGATTGTTCTTTAGCTAACACCTGTAATGAGTGTGAAAGGTTGAATGCTAATGAATGGAAGACTCTAACTTCTTACTTGAAGAAGTAGAGAGGGAGATAGAATTAGACGGGCTGCACATAAGGGTGTAAGTACAAGGCCTATTGAGCCTTTTCTGAGTCTAACTCTCCTGTTATTAATTATTTTGATTCTCCCTCTGTATCTGAACCCTCACAGGCTTTGCATCAGATTCGGCTTCTGAAATCGCCGATCTGAAGGCTACTCTTCATAAGATGAGGACAAAAATGGCGGCCATGCAAGGTAAGGTAAGGGAAGTGATAGCGATATGCTTAGTGAAGTGAGTGTTCCCAGTGTTGTGGAGGGGGGCGTCTGACCGTCCCTGCGATGCTCCCAGGCCTAGACCTCTTCCAAGCTCACATACCCAGAGGAGAAGGAAAGTCGAAAGCCTTACGGAGGTCGTGGGGAATCCCCAACGGTCAGGCGTCCCTTCAGCAGGCTCTGTTTCGCAAGAGACTGCTCAGGACCACTTCAAAAGGAGCGTCCTACGAGATTGTTTCTCTTCGTCCGGTTCTCCTTCCACCTAAACGAGGGTGGAAGGACTCGGATCTATCTAGGCCACTGAAAAGGCACTGGAAGGAACCCGCTTTTGACTCGAGCCCGGAGGCGCTTCTCGGAGGGGAAGCCCCTCATCTATCAAGAAGGCAAAGATGGTCTCGACGTCTCCACAATCTGAAGTTGAGGATCGTACACCTTCGAGGTCTCCTGCTTCTCCATTGAAGAGGACGCTGGTGTGGCTTCAAAGAGGATATATTAGCTGTACAAGAACAGTTAGCCTCTTTAGTTGGAGTTCTTTCGAGAGATCCTCCTCGTAAAAAAGGACGCTAGGCTTCCTATTAAGAAGTCTCGTCTCCTTTCTCCTGCCAGGCGCGAGACTCCGGCCAGAAGTGAGGCCTCCTCTTCCAGGCGCGACGGCGTCCGCAGGCTTACGGTACAGATAGACTAGAAAAGTCTACAGGTCCGAACAGCTTTCTAGGTACGAACAGCCTACCAGATATGAAAATCTATCTAGGCATGAAGAGCCTTCCCAGGCGCGAGACCGTCATCCAGGCGCGAGGCGCCAGCCAAGCGCGATGCGCCAGACAAAGGATCCTGACAGGCGCGAAGACACCAGCCAGGTGCGAGACGCCAGCCAGGTGCGATGCACCAGCCAGGCGCGAGGAGTCAGCCAACCCCCGTGCGAGGCGCAGCCAGGCGGCGAGACGCCAGCCAGGCGCGAGGCGTCAGCCAGGCGCAAGACGCCAGCCAAGCGCGAGGCGCCAGCCAAGGGCATGGACGGCCAAGCCAAGCCGCGGGCGCCCAGGCCAAGCGAGAAGCGCCAGCCAAGTGCGAAGCAGCCAACCAAGCGCGAGGAGCTAGCAGGCGTGAGAAGTCAAGCCGGCGCGAGGCACCAAGTAGACTTGAGAGAGAGACTGTTCACTCGATGAGTCCTTTCTCAAGTAGGAGTTTGTCTCCCGCGAGAGAGAGAAGTGTGAAGATCCTCTCGTATTTAAAGCGGATTCTCTCCCTCCCGGTTTGGACGAAGATTCGGAAGACGAGGCTAATGGTAGAGAAGGTTTCTCTAACTATAAAATTTTGACAGCCCTTCTTTTGCAAGAGTATGGAGATTCTTTGACTCCTGCTGCTCCTCCTTCTCCTCGATCGCTATTTTTGAGTGCAATTGTGCCAAAGTCTTCGTCGGTTCTGAAGATGAGACCGACTATCTCTATGAAGAGAGCTCTACAGTCTCTTGACAAATGGATGTTTGACAAAGAAGGAAGGAAAATGGTCAGAACCACCTTCTGTATGCCTCCAGCCATACTTTCTGGAAAAAAGAGGTGTGTGGTACCGAACTGGGGAGAACATGGGCCTTTCTCTCCCAGCCTCGGCTGAAGCTGATTTTTCAACCTTAGTTGATTCCTCGCGTAGACACGCATTGAACGGAGCTCGTGTGACTTGGTCTATTTCTGAGACTGATCATCTCCTCAAGGGGACTCTTCCAATATTTTGGAAGTTTAATTTCCTAGACTGGTCCCTTGGGTGATGTCAAAGAAAGCCCATGACTCGGAAGGTCTAGACCCCGAACTCATTCTTAGTATACTGTCATGTATGACAAGGCAGTACAAGACAGATCGGGAGAAGTCTCCTCCCTCTTTGGAGCGGTACTCCTTAAGAAGAGGATTATATTTAGTGCTTTTCTAACCAACCGGCTGTTTCACACTCACAGAGAAGCAGCCCTGGGTTTCGCTCCCATGTCAGACTTTTTGTTTCCTTCTCAGTTAGTGAAGGACATTTCTCGCTCACTGACTGAGAAGGCGACACAAGATCTTCTCCTTCAGACTGCAAGGAAGAAGAGACCCCCTGTTGCAGTTGAGAAGAAAGGACCTACTTCTACTGTTCAGCCCTTTCGAGGAGCCCCTCCCTCCAGAGCTCCCTGCAAAAAGGAGAGGCCCTGAGAGGAGAGGTAGACCTGCTTTCCGTTCCTTAAGAAAGGGAAATGAGACAGCCAGCCTCCAAACACCAGTAGGTGCCAGGCTACTCGAATTTGCAGACGCCTGGACACTCATAAACTCGGACGCCTCGTCGATGTCAATAATCAGGAAGGGATATCTTATCCCCTTCCAGGACAGTCCTCCCCTAACGACTATTCCGCGGGAACTGTCAGCCAGATACAGGGACCCTGTACTGAGGGATACTCTTCGTCTGATGGTGGATCAAATGTGGGACAAAAGAGCTATAGAATTAGTACTGGATCAAAACTCTCCGGGGTTTTACAATCGTCTTTTTCTGGTTGCAAAAGCCTTGGGGGGCTGGAGACGGTACTAGACGTCAGCGCTCTAAACAAGTTTGTTCTAAAGGAGAAGTTCTCTATGGAGACTTCGGCCTCAGTCCTTGCGGCTTTACGACAAGGAGATTGGATGGTGTCTCTGGATCTCCAGGACGCTTATTTGCATGTCCGATCACCCTTCTTCGAAGAATACCTCCGTTTCATGACGGGGGGAAGGATCTTTCAGTTCAGGGCCTTGTGTTTCGGCCTGTCCACAGCTCCTCAGGTCTTCACAAACTGAGAAGAATGTGGCGAGGTTTCTTCACTCAAAGGCGTCAACATCTCTCTGTATCTGGACGATTGGCCTCATCAGGGCCAGAAAACAGAGAGACTGGTGTTTGGAGGACCTTACTTTGACCCTAAACCTGATAAAGTCGTTGGGACTACTCGTGAACCTCGAGAAGTCACAGCTGATCCCCAGACAGAACTTAGTCTATCTGGGGATTCTGATGGATTCTCGGGGTTTTCGAGTATTTCCTTCGCAAGAGAGAATCGTGAGAGGCTTGGAGAAAGTCTCTCTCTTCTTAGGGAAAGAATGAACTTCGGCGAGGGAATGGTTAAGCCTTCTAGGGACTTTCCTCGCTCGAAACAGTTCTTTCCTCTAGGAAGACTTCATCTTCGTCCTCTTCAGTTCTTCCTAAGGAGATCATGGAATTGGAAGACAGGACTTCTCTCGACAGTTTTCTCCTTCAATGGAAATGAAAACCACATGGAATGGTTGGTTTGTCACCTCTAAAAGAGAACAAGGGAATTTCTCTGGAAGTTCCGAACCCAAGCCGAGTGTTATATTCAGACGCATCGGCGAAGGGTTGGGGAGCAACACTAGGACCGAGAGAAGTGTCAGGCACCTGGAAGGCAGCAAACAGGATGTCCTGGCACATAAATTGCAAAGGAAACTTCTAGCAGTCCACTTGGCTCTAAAGTTCTTCGAACCATTTGTGACAAACAGTGTGGTCCAAGTGAACGTGGACAACACTACTGCTCTTTCCTACATTCGGAAAAAACAAGGAGGAACACACTCCTTGTTCCTATACGAAATAGCAAGAGATCTGCTACTTTTGGACCTCCCAGAGCAACATCTCCCTCCTACAAGATTTGTTCAGGGAACAAGGAACGTCAGGGCAGACAGCTGAGCAGAGAAAGCCTGGTCCTTCACACGGAGTGGACCCTTCACTCAGAAGTGTGTCAGAGTCTTTGGTCTCTTTGGGGCACTCCGCATGTAGACCTGTTCGCCACATTCCTTTCCAAAAGGCTGGAAGTCTTTTGCTCAGTGGTGGAAGACCAAGAGCTTCTCGTGGTCGACGCCTTCCTGCCAGATTGGTCTCATGTAGACGTGTACGCTTTCCCCCTTTCAAAATCCTGGGGCAAGTATTGAAAAAGTTTGTAACGTCCAACGGAACAAGAATGACCCTGATAGTCCCCGTTTTGGCCAGCACAGGATTGGTTCGCAGAGGTGCTGGAGTGGACAGTAGACTTCCCCAGATCCCTTCCAAGAAGGATGGATCTTCTCAGACAGCCACACTTCGAGAGGTATCATCAAAACCTTACCGCTCTCGCCTCTGACTGCCTATCGACTATCGAAAGACTTGTCAGAGCAAGAGGGTTTTCTCACAAGGCTGCAAGCGCTATCGCTAGAGCCCGCAGAGCTTCCACTAGACGAGTAGAAGGTGGTGTAAGTCTAAGAAGTTGTCCTCCTCCAGTACCTCTGTAACCGAAATCGCTGATTTCCTTTTGTTCCTGAGAGAGGACTCTCACTTGTCTGTATCTACTATAAAAGAATACAGAAGCATGCTTTCGGCAGTCTTCAGAAATAGAGGCCTAGAGCTTGCTGACAATAAAGATCTACACGATCTTATTAGATCGTTTGAAACCACAAAGTCTAGAGAAACCAGCTCCTCCCAGCTGGAACCTTGATGTGGTTCTCAAGTTCCTTTCGTCTGAAAGATTCGAGCCTCCTCATTTAGCTTCGTTTTGGGATTTAACAAGGAAATGCTTGTTTCTCTTATCTCTGGGCGGACAGCCAAAAGAGAATTTGTGAACTTCATGCCTAGAAGATGAAGTCGGATTCAACAGAGACTCGGCCTTATGCTCGTTTAGAACACTTTTTCTAGCGAAAAAACGAAAACCCCTCGAATCCTGGCCCAAGAGATTCGAGATTAAAGGCTTATCAAGTCTCGTTGGTAGAGAAGCAGAAAGGTCTCTTTGCCCTGTAAGAGCCCTGAAGTTATACTTGCACAGGAAGAGACAAATGGGAGGCTCTAGACAAGGTCTTTGGTGTCGATTAAAAAAGACCCCACAAGAATCATGTCAAAATATGCGTTAGCTTTCTTCGTAAGGAGCGTCTTACAGATGCTCACAAGTTCTGTCCTGACGACTCTTTTCCCACTCTTAAGAGTGAAGGCTCATGAAGTGAGAGCAGTGGCGACGTCCCTCGCTTTTCAGAAGAATATGTCGCTAAAGAAAATCCTTGATACGACATATTGGAGGTGCAACTCGGTATTTGCATCTCACTATCTGAAAGACGTCGCGTGACCTACGAGAAATGTTTTTTCTCTGGGGCCATTCGTATCGGCGGATACGATACTGGGTACGGGAGCAAACACCAATCCTTAACTTTGTACATACCTTCTACTAGATATGTTCTAGATTTCTGCTGACAAAGAGGGCTCGATGCAGCACAGGCGGCCAGTCACTGTTGTTCAATAAGGAACTCTGTGATATCTTTTTGGAGGAGTATGGTAAAAAAAGAAAAAATTTTTTTGGAATTTTATGTATGTATGCGTATTGTGTTTTTGAGTTATGGTTGTTGTAATGAGTTTGGGGATAACTCAGAACAATTCTTTAGACTAACTGGTGGTTAGGATCAGGTGGTCGGGGATTGTTGTGTGCTCCTTCATAAGGTTTATGTCATAGAAAGTGGTCCAGTACCCATTGACAAAGTCCTTTCAGGCTCTGCCGAGTAAGCGGTTCATACCCCATCGGCAGACCCACAAGAACTCTTAGTCATAGATAACATATCTCGCTAAAGTCTTGAGGTGATGCAGACTACCGGGCAACAGCCACGAAGTTACCACCTATCAGGTAGGAACCAAGGTTTTCTTTTCTACCTACAACATATGTTGTTTACCTGTCTTTTCCATATTAGCTGTCTCTTACCCTCCACCAAAGGGTGCCAATCAGCTATGTATATATCTGACAGGTAAGTTGATTGTATGAAAATGATATTGTTATGATACAATAAAGTTTCATACATACTTACCTGGCAGATATATACGATTAATGGCCCACCCAGCCTCCCCGCAGGAGACAGGTGGAAGAGAGAAAATATGATAGAAAACGGGAATGGTTCCTAGTCCTGCCACCCAGGGCAGGCTGGTAGATCAACCTGACTACCTGTAGCGAGTGGCCGCGAAATTTGAATTTCTGTCGGGGACGACGGAGTCTTAGCTAAGTATATGTCTGCCAGGTAAGTATGTATGAAACTTTATTGTATCATAACAATATCATTTCGTGCCGTCTTTCGTAGCCAAGACACAGAACCCGTCGGTGGTAGACGAGCGGTTCTTGGAGTTCTCCATTCCAGCCCTTCCGAAGTCTGAGGATCCCAAGGGCCTGCTCCGGTGCCTAGTCAGGGCAGTGAGGAAGTATCTCAGCAGAATGGAAGGACTCCGCCCCAGTGTTCAAAACCTCTTCGTCTCTACCGGGCGCGAGGGAGACCAACAGGAGGGCCTATGAGGGAGCGGGAGTATAGGCACTTCCTTGTCTTTCTCCAAGAATCTGGCCGTCGGTCAGATCCTACGGGCAGGGGTGTGGACGAGACAGTCCACCTTTACTACCCATTACCTCAAGAATGGAGCGAGGAGGTCCCTTGACACCTTTGAGATAGGGCCGGTGGTGGCAGGCCAGCAGAGGCGCTAGCCTAGCCTAGGGGGGTATGCGTCGTACGAATGCGAGTGTGTGTAAGGGGGGTGTGTCCATCCTCCATATCCTACCCTGCTCCTCTCCCCCCTTTCCCTACTGGGCCTTCGATGTAATCGCCAAAATTCCTCAGTCTTCAGGTGAGTCTACGGAAGGAATAGTCGTTTTTACAGACTGTTGCATTACACTCATAGAGTTTTATTCCCTCCTCTACCCACCAGTCGGGATTGCCTCTGTACAGCGAGGGGATCCCCACCTCCACCCTAATCTGGCGGAGTGGGTCTCCCTCCTTTTCCCCCTCTTCCTTCTTTCCTGAAGGAGGTTGACCTCTTCCTTGTAGGGACTTGTCCTTCCCTAGATACTCCCACCTCCTAAGGATTAAGTCTCCTAATAAAGTAGTTCTGGGTAGGTATACGGCGTCGGAACAAATCACAAATTTTTAGTAATTTGTATTTCTGGGCTCAGCTCGTGTCGCTGCGCGAAATATCCTTTAATCTATTATTCTAGGGTAAATGTACTAACACATACCAGAGAATAAATAAAATAAAGAAAAAGGTCAGTATAAACTGACTCGCTCACCCTCCAAGAGGGTGTCGGTATGGACACTAGGCGAGTGAGACCACTACCACGAGCCAAATACCAATAGAAATCTCCCACAACAAAAACCCTCCATGAGGAGAGCCGACCCACAGAGTGAGCAGCTCGTACTACTACTACTCCATCCCATGCTGCCGACTGCTGCGCCTCTGGTGGCCATCCTTTTCAGTTAGCGCACACGAGTCACACGTGTTATTTTTCTCTCTGTGTTTTTTTGTGCCCTTTCGTTGGATTTATCTATAATGGAGCGTGCAGCTATCGCAGCAGCTAAGTTAAGTATACTCAGTATTTATGATTAGTTGGTTTTTTCCGACCTGGGACAGTATTTGCCG
Organism: Macrobrachium nipponense; assembly: GCF_015104395.2. Lineage (NCBI taxonomy): Eukaryota > Metazoa > Arthropoda > Malacostraca > Decapoda > Palaemonidae > Macrobrachium > Macrobrachium nipponense. Next base: position 5,022,487 of record NC_061095.1, read on the forward strand.
TTTTTTAGGTATAAATACGTTCTCGGGGTCGGAAGCATGGCAGCATGGTTCTGCCGCGTGATGGGTTCGTTCTTGGTCTCCCATACCTAGGAAAACATCCCTTATTTATGTACGCTCTATTTGATTATCCGCTTTGTTTAGATTAAGGTCTACTCAGGTTGTCATGCATGCATGTATTTCACCTTATGTAGGCTTTTTCTATCCAGACCCTAGTCCAGGTTCTTAGTATCGGCCTCTGACTAGCTTTGAGTGGTAGACTTGCCTTCGGGTTAGTCGTACACTCCTGGATTTTTTCTCCTGCTATATTACTTTCTTCTTTCTTTTATTTTATTTTATTTTATTATATGTATTTTGTCATCGTTAGGTTAGTTAGGCGTCTGGCTTATCCTAGGTCCTGGCTCATAGAGCCTATACTACCGCTATCAGTTCAGTTGCTTCCTATAGCATCTCTCTGATCAGTTGGTTTTAGCCCTGTGGGGCCTGTATGCTACCGCCTTTTCAGTTCACGTTGCTTCCCGATAGCTTCTCTCTGATCAGTTGGTTGGCCTAGGTTTGGTTATCGTATCTCAGTTTTCCGCCTCGTGGTCACTTCGTGATCACGGGACAGCCAGACGCCTGCCCAGTCACCCTTCCCCCCCCCTCCCGCTCTTCCATATAGTCGGGCGGGGGTGGGTCGGTCTGCCCATGCTCGCTCCGCATACCCGAGCCTGCCTCCCTCTCTCTCAGGCGGAGGGCTAGGGAGTCGGGACAGACCCAGACTGGTCTCGACCTCTCCGGCTTCTCGGTCGGCCGGGTGGTACGTTGTGGGGGGCCCTCGGCCTTCCCCCCCTCTGTTACTACCTTGTCGCTCCGGGCTAGCTCGAGCATGTATGTCCTCTCGCCCTTTCCCTCCTTACTAGAGCTCCTCCCTGATCGGAGTCCTGGTATCCAGCGGGAAGGGGCTAGTCCACCCAGCAGAGTGGACCGGAACATACAGTAGGTCACTACTAACCTTACCGTATTGCTGAGTTACTACACTCCGCTTCACACTGAACCTAGTCCGGTTCGCTTGTGTTTGGTTTAGGTTTAAGTTATCTATAAGTTTATCTTAAGTACCTTAAACCATCCCCCCTCCCTTTCATATCTTACCGGATCTCTCCGGGATTATAGCCTATTCAGGCAATGCAGGGAGGGGTTATGCCCAAATTTTTTGCCGAGCTCCGGCATGTAACGGAGTTCTTTTGTCCTTTAGTCTGTAAGTGATGCCTTTTAAGATACTCATGTGTCTTCCCACTTACAGGCCACCAACTGTGAGGCATCCGGGATGTTCCGCACACTTTCAGGCCCCACCCTTTGGACACGAAGTTTGCCGGTCCCCATGCTCCATGCGCGACTCCGCACGGGGACATCCAGGTCGGTGGGTACCATGAGACGTGTACCATATGTTACATCTGGTGAGGCCAGCTTTTATTGGAAGGGGTAAAGTATTCCATCTCCAGTAGCTGCTCCGCTTCTTTTTTAGTGCTTAAGTTTCATCATTTTACTTTAACTTAAGGTATCTAGTTTAAGTTATACTCTAAGTTTTAGTTTTAAGTGATTCTTAAATCTAAAATACGCCCTCTCTTACAGGCTCCGGCAGTAAGGGATACCGCACTGGCTACCCTGCGGGCCTGGGTCGGAGGTTTTGGCAAGAACGCCGCCAAGGGTCAGCCCTACATCCTCGAGAAGCGGTTAGCACTATTAATCTTCCCCGGAGGCAAGGCGACAGGTTACGTCGACCCAGTAGAGGCGGACCCGACTATCGCCTTCATCCAACAACAGCTGGCGGCCTCCTTAACTGAACAAGACCAGGATATCTCCACGGATGTCGCAACCCTGGATATTACTGTTGAACCGATGGTAGGTATAGACGACCTGTTGGTCGAGGTAAGTAAGGTGGGCACCCAAGGGTCGCCCTTGGGTGTGACTGTTTCTTCTACCCCTGCAACCTCTCCATCCTTCCAAGGCTTTACGGGTGATGAATTATATACTCCTCCATGAGCTTCGGTTAGACCTAAGGTCAAGGCTAAAGTGATGACCTTGACTAAGACGTCATTCGTCGTCTAAGAAGGACGTCCCCTCGTTTTCTTCCCTCGTCCGTACCGTCGTCCCGGTCTCGCAATCCGGCCAGGGAAACAGGTCTAAAGCTTTCTAAGATTCCGGCTCTAAGTCCTCAAAAAGTAAATCCAAAGGAGAGATCTCGCACTCCGGCAGAATCACCAGTTCGCTACCACCATTGGTTCCAATTCAGAGCCTCCTCCACCTCCGCAGCAGCTCCGGCTTTGGACTCCAATGCTGGCCTGTTGCAACAGGTGGGTGGGCGACCTAAAGGGTGGGTCCCTAAAGAGTAGTATGGAACAAATGATCTCTCGCCTGTCGGATAGGATCACTTCCCAAGATACTATTATAGCCGGGCTAAGAGAAGTCCTCTAGATCCTCCCTCACTTTCCAACACAAGTGGAACTCAGCTTCCTCCGTATGACTCACTTCCTGCTTTCTACTATGAACAAACCCATGGAGAGTAGCGTCATACGACCCCTTCCAGGACGGTCTCATCTCCATACCGGAGTTTGGAACTCGAAGAATAGAGGACTTCGAGTTCTACCCGGAAGGCCTACAGCCTCCTTTCATAGGCTACGCAAGGCTCACGCCTTCGGCTATGGTTCGGGACGATAGGGTACCAAAGGAGACAGTCCTCTATTCACGAGACCAGGCTCAGAGAGAATGGCTCAGATGTTTAGAGGACATGGATTGTTCTAACACCAAGATACAACCATTTAAAAGTCCCTTACCATTTTCACAATGGATGAGAGTACCCCGCTCCCGTTCCTAACCAAGATAGCAAGGTCGACCATCTCAGCGGCCCAGAAGGGGGGGAAACCATGCCTCAGTTGAAAGAAGCAGATCCACATCTCCGTTACTCCCTTCAATTGGATTGTGGGGAAGACTTGCCGAATACATTCTCAGCTGGCAAACTCAAACCGGACTGTGCTATGGAGCAGTTTGGTGAAAAGCTACCCAGGCTCCCAGATAGTCTTATTCAGCTGAATTTGACGCAAAATCACGACTAGCCAGATCAATCAACTCTATGGCTATGTCTGAGGTTAGCAACCATGGCCTATGGATCAGAACCAATTTTTAAGCTTAGACCAAAAGCCTGACTCAAACGGTGCAGTCAGATATGTTCGAGTTGCCACTGCTAGAACGAATTGTAGGAAGCATGTCCTGCTAGAGGCAACCATTCGACATGAGCCGAATAGGTTACTCTCCTCTAACATCTGGGGCGCAGATCTCTTCCCAGAGGCTATGGTTAAGGAAGTCCATGGCAGAGGCTACGAGGTTGAACCAGAGCCTAAGGACCGTTGGGGGCCTTACGGCTAGGAGGAGGCAAGACCCTGACACCTAAAGGTAAGGGACAGCGGAAACCTAGGCGTTTCCAACCTTACCAGAAGAAGCAACCACGCTTTCCTCAACAAGTTCCAGCAGTGCCGTTAGTGCAGACAGCCCAACCTTCCACTTCTAAGGGTCAATCACAGCCAAGTTTATGTGATATCCCCTCAGCCTCAACCCTCTACCTCATACGCCATCTCTCCAGCTTACAATCAAGCCTTCGAGAGTCAAGCTTCTCAGAAGTATGACCGCTCGGGTAAGGGAGGCAGAGGTAAGCGGTCCTTTCGTGGGAGAGGATCGGGAGGCCCCTTTAATAGGGGAAAGCACTTCAGAGGAGGCCGAGGCGGTTACCAGAACCAATGAAGAACTTCAGGTAGGAGGGTTTTTTTTTGGAGGGCTGTTTGCACTTTCTTCGCCACCGGTGGGAACTTCAGCCAGTGGGCTCAGAGCATAGTTTCAAAAGGGCTGGGTTGGAGCTGGTTGACGAACCCACCTCCAGCCAGACCTTTCCGTCAACTTCCTTCCAAAGAATTGACAGAGTACGCAAAGGACCTTCAGAAAGGAGCTATAGCGAGAGTCAAGAGATTAAAATTTCAAGGTCGCTTGTTCAGCGTGCCAAAGAAAGGCTCACAAAAAAGAAGGGTTAATCTTAGACTTGTCCCGCTTAAAACTAGCCATCCGCTGACGACAAGTTCAAGATGCTCACGATCTCCACAGGTGCGGACCTTACTACTTCCCCGTGGGGTCCGTCACCACCTCTATCGATCTTACAGACGCCTACTATCATATCCCTATTGCAAGACACTTCCGTCCGTATCTGGGATTCAAGATAGGAGACCAGACATTCTCCTTCAAGGTAGTTCCATTCGGACTCAACGTGGCACCCAGGGTGTGTTCACGAAGCTAGCGGAAGTGGTAGTGCAACAACTCGATCGCAAGGGATTATGGTAGTGGCGTATCTCGACGATTGGTTGATCTGGGCCCCATCAGTCGAGGAATGCAACAAGGCTACACTGAAAGTGATTCAGTTCCTAGAATACTAGGATTCAAGATAAACAAGTCCAATCAAGACTCACTCCAGAGTCAAACTTTCAGTGGCTAGGCATTCAATGGAATCTATCCTCCCACACTCTGTCGATTCCATCTACCAAAAGGAAAGAAATAGCGAAGTCAGTCAAGCAATTTCTAAGTCACAAGCTAACATCAAGGAGAGCTCAGGAAAGGATCCTCGGCTCTCTCCAGTTTGCATCGTAACGAACGTCTTAATGAAAGCCAAACTGAAAGACCTAACCATGGATCTGGCGCTCTTGCGAGCAAATGTCAGGTCCAGGGACAAGCTATCCTCAGTGCCTCTGATTCTAAAGAATCGGCTTCGGCCGTGGGCAAAAGTCAAGAATCTATCAGTGTCAGTACCCCTTCAGTTCCCTCCACCAGGGATCACCATCCACACGACGCGTCCTTAAGCGGCTGGGGAGGGTATTCCCAGGTCAAAAAAGGTTCAAGGGATTTGGTCACTCCAGTTCCGTCAGTTCCATATAAACGTACTGGAGGCAATGGCAGTGTTCTTGACTCTAAAAAAGTTACACCCACCAAAGTACTCCCACATAAAGCTAGTCCTGGACAGCGCAGTGGTAGTACATTGTATAAACAGAGGGCAGGCTCCAAGTCACGTCATCTAAATCACGTCATGGTAGCCATCTCTCCCTGGCAGACAAGTTCAGTTGGCATCTTTCCTCCACTCACATAGCTGGAGTGAGAAACGTCATAGCAGACGCCCTATCCCGATCAGTACCCCTAGAGTCGGAATGGTCACTAGACAACAGTTGCCGTTCCAATGGATCCTTCAAAGAGTCCCAGGGCTACAGGTGGATCTCTTCGCATCCCAAGCGAACCACAAACTACCGTGTTATGTAGCCCCCAACCTGGACCCTCTGGCTTACGCCACGGACGCCCTGGCTCTGGGACTGGAACAACTGGGAGAAGATTTACGTCTTCCCTCCAGTGAATCTCCTTATGAAAGTATTGAACAAACTCAGGACATTCAAGGGTCAAGTGGCTCTAGTAGCCCCAGACTGGCCGAAGAGCAATTGGTATCCCCTAATTCTGGAACTGGGCCTTCGTCCTCTTCGGATCCCCAGTCCCAAGCTCTCCCAGTCAGTACAAACGAAGACTGTGTTCGCTTCCTCAGGGATTCTCAAACCCTAACTTTATGGATTTCATGAAGTTTGCGGCAAAAAGAGATGCGAATATTGACCCTCAGAATATTCTCTTTTGGAATCCGATAAAAGGGATTCAACTTTGAGGCAGTATGATGCTGCTGTCAAAAAGTTAGCAACCTTCCTGAGAGAGTCAGATATCAGAATCATGACAGTTAATTCAGCTATATCCTTCTTCAGATCCTTATTTGAAAAAGGTTTAGCAGCTAGCACGATTACGACAAACAAGTCAGCCTTGAAAAAGATATTTCAATTGGATTTAACATAGACTTGACGGATACCTACTTCTCGTCTATTCCTAAGGCATGTCTAGACTTAGGCCTTCTGTGAGGCCTACGTCAGTTTCATGGTTCTTAAACGATGTTCTAAAACTGGCTTCCGAAACCGATAATGACACATGCTCGTTTATGATGCTCCTAAGAAAAACCCTATTTTTTATTAAGCCTGGCTTCAGGAGCAAGAATTTCAGAACTGTCGGCTTTATCCAGAGATCCGGATCTTATTCAATTCCTTCCCACAGGGGAAGTCCTACTTTCTCCGGAACGTAGCTTTTTGGCAAAGAATGAAGATCCTTTGATGAGGTGGGAAACCTTGGAAAGTACTTCCTCTTCCACAAGATGTATCCCTTTGTCCAGTTTCAACCTTACGAGCCTTTCTATCCAGGACCTCCTCATCCTCATCGGGGTTGGCCCTCTTTAAGAGGGAAAAAGGTGGAACTTTATCCATTAAAGGCATCAGGCAACAAATCCTGTACTTTATTAAACAAGCCAATCCTGACTCTTTCCCAAAAGCACATGATGTCAGAGCAGTAGCCACCTCAATTAATTATTTCCAACACATGAACTTCGATGAGTTGAAAAAGTATACCGGATGGAAATCGCCGACAGTGTTCAAACGTCATTACCTTAAGTCCTTGGAAGCTCTGAAATTTTCAGCAGTAGCAGCGGGAAACATAGTTTCCCCTGACTCTAGTTAATTTGTAGTAGAAGATTCAGTCCTCCTTTCTACCTGCTTCACCCAACAGTTCGTCTATTCCTACCGTGTTCATTTACATTCACCTGTGCCTTAGCTGCTTTTATGATGATGTAGTGGGTGCCCCTTATTTTTTTGCTAGGGACACTCACAGATGATTATGGATATTGATCTCATGGATGTTACCCCCTTATTTTTATGCTAGGGGATACATCTCATTTATAATGGGTACGGGGGTTTGTATATTAAGTCATATACATTCCTTATATATTATCATTGTTGATTAATTTGTTCATTTGATTGTTTTAATTGCTATTATAAAAATTTTGATACATGCCTTTACACAGATACCATTTTGTTACATGTAAGCCAATTTACCTCTGTACATATGTAAATTACCTTATGTTAAGAAAAATGTTTAGAATTAAAGGTATTTAAGCTATTTTTATTTTGTTATCACTGTGTATTTGTATCTTTTTAGCAATTATATTCTTTTTATATTTACTTTATTTTTTATTTGAGACCTATTCTGATTTTGTTTTATTACTTTTGTTTACAATCTTGTGCTATTTCTCTGGTACGATTTCGCGCAGCGACACGAGCTGAGCCCAGAAAAGGGATTTTGACGTAAGGAAAAATCTATTTCTGGGCGATTGGCTCGTGTCGCCAGCGAAAATCCCACCCTACCACCCATCCCTTCGCCCAAGATTGTCTGCTAACTCAGGATGGCCACAGAGGCGCAGCAGTCGGCAGCATGGGATGGAGTAGTAGTAGTACGAGCTGCTCACTCTGTGGGTCGGCTCTCCCTCATGGAGGGTTTTTGTTTGTGGGAGATTTCTATTGGTATTTTGGCTCGTGGTAGTGGTCTCACTCGCCTAGTGTCCATACCGACACCCTCTTGGAGGGTGAGCGAGTCAGTTATACTGACCTTTTTCTTTATTTTATTTATTCTCTGGTATGTTGTTAGTAACATTTAACCCTAGAAATAATAGATTAAAGGATATTTCGCTGGCGAAACAGAGCCAATCGCCAGAAATAGATTTTTCCTTACGTCAAAATCCCTTTTTTCCTAGCCTATATACTTACCCCGAACTACAAAATTTTTATGCCCACTCTTCCGTCCCCGCGTATCTGAGGGCAGGAGCTCTAGGGCCGTGGAAAAGGACTGCAAGTCAGAGGTCATGATCTCCGACCCTGGGGCATACCTGGCGGGGGGTTCGGGAAGGGAATAAAACAGTTTTTTGTTTTCTAGGGTCGGTATGATTGATTGGAAATCCAGGATTCTACCTAATAAAGTAGTTCGGGGTAAGTATAGCTAGGAAAAATACAAATTACATAAATTTGTGATATTCAAGAGTGTTGTGCTCCCCCTTTGCAGTGTGGAGCTAGGTTTTTGTGTCCACACTTAGGAGGGAATTTTACCCTAAAAAACTGTTGTGGTTTTGAATTATTTATTTTCTAATTTGCAGGGCTTTTAGATTATTTATTTTTTTTTTATTGTAGAACTTTAGTAGTGATGATTTAGCACTTGCAAAAATAGAAAAAAGTAATAATCCACAAAATTTCTATATTTTCAGATGAGAGATCTGAAGAATGAAGTAACTGTTGAAGAAATAGTTCGTGAGCGCAGCCTATTGGTCTTCGAAGAGCGATGTCGCTTCTTTTATAAGCCACCAAAATCTGTGTGACCTTTTATTTTTTTTAGAAATTATTTAGGTTTTGAGTAGCAAACTTCAAAATAAGTGTGGGAAAAACTCTTGTTAGTCAGCAGTTGAAATAATGCACAGTTAAGTTTTGGATTTTAAAGAGAATAAGTACTGTATCATCCTTAAATGCTCAGGGCCATTTAGAAGATGAAGTTGCATTCATATGTACAAATGCCAGTTTCATTTTGATGGATATTCACAGCAAAGGCAGTGAAAATTTCACAGTATGAATAAGATAGTTTTATTTCATTTGCAGTGACATGAGAAATAATAAATATACTGTATAGTTTTTTTGCAGACAGACAAATTTAAAGGTAAAACATTTAAAGAAGGTGGATATAATATATATTTGTACTACTGTACAGCATATGTAAAACAAGTAAGAATAGCAAATTCATTCTTTCTTAGTCATTCAAATGAGTGCTCACAAAGTAAATGATGCTCAGCAGGGTCTTAATGTTTTACTTAACATGTATCAGCTATTCAAATGAATGTGTACAAAAGTATGTAGATGTTGCTAACAGTGTTTTAATACTTATCTTACTTTGATTTTACACAAATCATTGTTTACACAAATTTGCATTGTCACAGTGTTACAGAACTAGGTATTTCCATCATGTGAACGAGATTTATTCATTTGTATTTTTCAACTCATTCTTGCTCATTAATTCATTGCTGCCATTCATCAATATTTTCATGTTTCTATTCACTTTTTATAGGGGGAAGTTATTGTAAATAATTTATGAGTCTTATAAATGAAAGTGACAGTTGTTGTACATTCTGTTCTTTATAGGAAGTGTGGATTGCTATCTTAAATGGTTAATAGAATAAATGATTTATTGTTATATTTGATCTTAGTCATTCCTTTCACTGAAACATGATATATTGTCTGTTGATTAAGCTAACTGTAACAATGAAATTTCACCAGTTCCTAAGGGCAACGGGCATGTTACTGTAATGCCCAGTGAAGTTGTTGCATATTTTAAACTGGTTTGTAACACTAATACTACTATAAAGGCTTATTTTTTATGTTAGAAATTTATTTAACATGTTAAAGGACAGTTGATTCAATACAGCAATATGGAATAGACGTTTGATTGCTGGAACTATATTTGTTTTCCATGATACCAACCAACACCCTGTAAAACAACTGAATCATATCAGTCATGAGTTAATTGTTATGAGGCATGGCTGGACAGAGCAAATGAATTTACATATATTTGAAGCTTAATGTAAATTTGAAAAGCTCTCTGATGGTATATAGTACTTGATGATTGATAGGCAGTTATATACCAAAACAGTAATGTGTAATATTTATTTGTTGACATCAGATTTATCACGTAGGAAGGATGGATGGCTGTTGTTGTTATAAGTAGTGTAATATCAATAAATAGCCCTACTAAGATTATAATTCCTACTTAATCCTATTTTATCTCATTTTAGGCAGCATGTGAACACTGAATGCAATCTGCCTAAGGAAGAATACTCATCTGATTCATATTTAAAAATTTACTCTGAAAATAGAAATGAAATTGAATGCAACAGTAATTATATGCATGGTGGCATTTTTGACTCACAGGTGAAACTGTTGGAGAACAAGATGAGTTCCAAGGAGCCCTTAATATAAGATTTATATGAATTAAAAGCTAATGTTTTCTGGGAGTATGATGATTCAGGATTCAGCTGTGTAGTGAAGGACTGATAAGTAAAGAGCATCACAGGTTCAGACAAGGCAGAAGTGGTGTCGATTAAAGTATCTGAAAATTAGAGACTGCTACGTATGAGATTAAAAGGCTAGATGTCATTTACTTAACCAGGAGAAAGTGTGTTAGAATAATTTATTGAAACGTAATGCAGATACAACTGAAGTTCTCCCATGTATTGGGATGAGGTATTACTATTTTGAAACTTTATCATAGTGTGCAGGAAGTAAGAAAGCATTGAAGGGTGTGAGAAGGAGATTTAACAAAGGTAATTGAGAAAACTTTACCACGTATTGCAAGATGGACCAAAGTTTTGAAGATGAATGATACTGTAAAGATATCAGAGGATAATAGGCCTCCAAAGTACATCGTTTTAATCCATCCCCCATGGCAAATGGCAGTTGAAATGATTGTTGAATGTGACAAGAATAAAATTCGAAATGATTGTTGAATTTGACAAGAAAAAATAAAATTCGAAGATGCTAAGAAGCATTCTAAGGATGAGACATGAGGCATAGAATAGTAAAAAGGAAGGATCAGAGTATATGACATTGTCTGATGATGTGGAAAGATCTTATGATGATAAGGTGGTGAAAAGATTGTTAAATCCAAAAGTGTTAGGCAGGAGTTATAGGTGAGGGGTGGAGGTATATGAATGCAGTATTTTGCGAATATTGTTAAACATAGGAAGACGAGGAGAGGACGGCTGAATGGCATTAGAATCGGAAGGGTGTTAGTTTGTAAGTTTTAGAATGCTTGTGAAAGTTAATATTAAGGACTTGAGGACAATTAAGAGGCTAAAAACTGCGGATGCAATAGTAGTTGATGGGATTACAAGTGACAGGTTCCATTTAAGGATGTGATCGAATGGGCTGTCTGGTGTGTGTGAAATGTCTAAACAAATAAATGGTTCTGAAGGGATGTGTGAGAGGAATAGTTTATTTTTTGTTTAACGGTAAAGGTGGTAGAAAAGATTTAATAGGTTGGGTGGCATATGGCACGTTCTTCATTGAGAATGTAAGATAAAATGACAAAAGCGCTGATAAAGGAAGAGCAGTTGAAATTTTAGACAATGAAGAGCCGTTGGATAAACTGCTTATAATGGGAATTCTGTAACAAGTTGGAGAGTAGAGGGAAACAGTTGAACATGGCGTATGTGGGTCTGGGGAAAATTTATGATAGAACTGACAAGAGACTTTTTACAGTTTGCTTAGGATGTGAAACATAGAAGGCAAGTGGATGAGTGGAAAGCTTAAATGATGGAAGTGAACTATTGTTTAGAATTTTTAGGGAAAAGAATCGCCAACGTGGCGTAGAGATGGGTGAGACGAGTTTTATTTCTATATGGCTGTTTAATATATTCAGGTATAGAAAGATCCAAGAAGTCAGAAATGGCAGTAGATGTAGGTGCAGAATTATGGAATAAGAAAATCGATATGAATAGAATGGGAAAAGGCTTATGATGTTTGCAGATGATACAGTGTTGGATGAAGATAATGAAACAAGAGCGAGGTAATGTGAGAAAATGGGAATCAGGAAACTGTAGCAATGAATGGATATAGAATGGAAGAGTGGCGTCGGCAGATTGATACAAACATTTAAGAGCAAATGCTTCGATTAATAGTGGGATAAGAGAAGGAGACTCACAGAATATGGAAGAGAAATGCGGATGTTGTTTGAGGGTAAATAAAAAAAAAAAAAAGTTGCAGCTTTAGAGATGAATTGTTTAAGTATGTGGTATAAGGAGTAATAAAAACGACGAGGAAATAGAAAATATGTAGGTATGGTAAGAGAGCTAATGTATGTCAAATGAAAATAAAGGAGGAAAATAATAAAGTGCTCAAAAGAATTTACCGTATTCAGAGATGTTTGGAGGACGGAAAACGAGAAGACCTAGAAAATGGAAATGTGCTTTGAAAGATACTGAAAAAAAGAGGCTCCAACATCCTGAAGAGTTAAGTGTAAGCAAGATACCGGTCATTATGGCATTGTGTGAAGGGCTTTTGACAAAGTGCTGGTCAGCTCTCATTGTAGGCCAGTGTAACGGTTAATTTTGTGGAAGTTTTCTATACGGAGTGCTCATCCACAAGCGAACAGTCTAAATATTACTTTAGTACTAGTGTCTTAACTTTTCTCGGGAGTCGTCCCCTCTCAGGGATCAAGTAATCAGGGTTTATTGGCAAATTTACTTTATCTCGCTTTGATAGTAAGGTTTATAGACTTTAGAGGAAGAGATACATATATACATAAATACGATAACTGTGTTTACATACAGCCGGTATTCCCAGCTCAGCCATGACGTTAGGTGGCTGGGAGATTAGTCATGTGGTTGATTCGTTTGAGTGCCGTACAGCCACACAGAAATTATATATATATATATATATATATATATATATATATATAATATAATATATATATATATAAACTTTGGAAAATGCTGTACTACACTTTGGCGCCGATTGAGATCACAAGTCATTGAATAATCAATTGATTTTGATTCTGGTAGACTGTCTCACTGCTAAAATTAAGTAGAATGCTTCCTATAGAATGATCAAGTCTTATCACAAATTTTAAATTAATAAACATGGTTATCGGCAGCTAGTTATCCTCAACTAATAGATGTCAGGAATATTAAAGTTTTTGGTCGCATATTGATTATCAAGTTGGTATGTCCAAACGGTCCAAACTCCAAACTTACTGTGTACACATCAAAAGCAGTGTCATGGTCCTCCACATAAAGGTTCAAGTTCGTTACATCTCACTCCTCAAATTGTCTTGTTGAACAGATTCAAAATTGTTGGGAGTAGCAGCGAGGTGTGGTGTTCAGAAGTTGAAAAGTATAGTAGTAGTACCTTAAAGATGGAAATAGCTGTGTGTCTGTGTGATGAGCTGAGGGAAGAAGAGCTAGAAGCATTAGGATAGTCAAATTCTAGGTACAGAGGTGTCAATTGCCGATCACTGGAGGAAGGATTTAGATGAGATAGAAACCAGGGGAGAAAGTGTGTATGATAAAGGAGAATAGTAAAGATTACACCCAATATCATTTCTTCTTCTTCTTCCCAGCTTTTTCCCATTTTTATTTATGGGGTGGGGTCGCCGTTTCGGATGAGCCGTTTCCATCTATTTCTATCTTGCGCTTCTGCCTCATCAATTCCCTTCTCATGTAAATCTCCTCTCACACAGTCCTTCCATCTCTTTCTTGGTCTCCCTCTCTTTCTTCTTCCTTGCACCTCCACTCCCATAGTATGTCTCCCAGCGTGGTCCTCATCTCTCCTCAACAGGTGTCCATACCATCTCAGCCTCCCCTCCTGCACTTTCTTTGATACTTCCACCACCTTAGTGACCCCCTCCCCTTATGTACTCATTTCTGATCCTATTCCACTCTTGTTACCCCAGACATCCACCTAAGCATTCTCATTTCTGCCACATCCATCTTCTTCTGCTCTGCTTTTCTCATGCTTGCTGTTTCCGTACCATACAGCATTGCTGTTCTTACCACCCGTCTTGTGAATTTTCCTTTTAACCTAAGCGGCACTCTTTGTCACAAAGAACTCCCGAGGCCGCTCTCCAGTTGTTCCAGCCTGCCTGTACCCGATGTTTTACTTCTTCTTCCATACTTCCTCCAGCGTTAACAAAAGATCCAAATACTTAAACTTATCAACTCTCCTTATTTGCTCTCCACCAAGCTGAATACTTTCTCTATCATCCCCCTCAGTGGTGGTACACATATATTCTGTCTTGGATCTACTTATTCTCATTCCTCTGTCCTCCAGTACTTGTCTCCATCTTTCCAATTTCACTTCCAGCTCTTCCCTGCTCTCTGCACACAGAACAATATCATCCGCATACAATATGTTCCATGGTACTGTCTCCCTTACTTCCTCTATTATAACATCCATCACTATGTTAAAGATAAATGGGCTCAGAGCTGACCCCTGGTGTAATCCTACTCTCACCTCAAAACCTTCTGTCTCCCCAACACTGCTCCTCACTCTGGTAAATACATTCCGGTACATCTCTTGTATCAATCGCACATACTTCTCTGGCACCATCTTCTCCCTCAGGCTCCTCCATACCTCTTGTCTCGGGACTCTGTCATAGCCTTTTCAAGGTCAATGAATACCATTACACCCAATATCATTTCAATTCCCTTAAATTCTCACGTCTGGATAGGAGGCATAGTGTTAAAAAAAAGTTAGTCATCCTGCGTCTTTTTGGAGAAATACGTTTTGTTGTTGTATTACGGCTAAACAACAGCCTAAAAGCCGGATGTAAACGAAAGTTATTCAGTTTCTTATCGTTCACACTGTCGCCCGTCTCGCCTCACAGATTTTGATATGTGTTTAGCTGCTTCGGCCTTCTCATTGTTTCATTTTTAATGCAGAGCATTGTGTTATATTCAGATTTATTTATATTCAGAGGGGATGTCCATAGTGAACAATGAAAACAAAGACTGAACTTGGAAGTGATGAAGTCACAGAGGTATTTAAGGATTACGCATGTACTTTTCATACGTTCAACAACGAGCAAAGTGGTTGTACCTGCTTATATAATCCAGTCCAGTATCCAAAGAGTATTATTTTGGATATTGGTCTAGACAAGGAAGCCCCCGGACCTCAAGTCGGTAAAAGAAATATTCGCATCCACTTGCTGATTACGAGTTCTTGTAATGTTTACTGAGACTGATCTTTGAGATAGCAAGTTCACGAAGGTATCGCCCCGTGTCTATAGTGAAACTTTTAATCTGTGTACTGTGTATACAATTTAATAAGGAGTCATCAATATAACATTTAACTTGTAAACGTTGATAGTGGAGCGTTTGTATAAAATTAAATCTTTCCATTAAAAGCTAGTCAAAATAAGGAGGGTTAGTACATACCCTATTGTCAGTCGTGCTCTGAAAGCAGTTGAATTTGCATTGAAATGTCAGCATCTATTGACGTTATTCTGTATACGGTCTTCGTCATAGAGCATTTGTATTAATCAGTCTTGTTTTGAACGAACAATCAATATTTAAACGAAAGCCTTTTCAAGCATTCATGACTTGACAATAAATTATTATACCAAAAATATATGTATGATGATGGATGAGCCATGCACGCTAACTAAAGGCTTTGGCCTAATATTTATCTTTGGTTCCTCTTATTTCCTTGACTCAACAACATTTATGTAATACTAAGGCAATGCAGCCAACTACACAGGGAGAAAAATATTTGAAAAGGAGTGACAAACGCCCTTTCATATTGGTACTTTTAATAACATAAATTACATAAATGACAAGTTAGTTTCAGCTCCGTTCTTCTGATGGAAACCACGAGGTTCTGATTCAACTCATGACGTCACAGTCGTAGTCGGTCTACTTGTAAACAGATAAATGTCGACGCCTACTTGGCACTTGCTTTATATGGATGTTCGGTGAACAGCGTTCTAAGCTGACAGCGAATCAGAGAGAATAAGCTATAACAATAACAAAGTTCCACAATCACACACACACACTAACTGTGATCGCAGACACGTCTGCCTGTGGTAAAAAAAAAAAAAAAATAAGATACTTTCCGTTTTTTTCTTTTCGTTATACTAATTCTCCTGTTATTTTTTCTTATTTGTTTTTGTTATTTGGTTCTCATATCTGGGAGAGCAGCGTGACAAGTTGTTCCATGATAATTTTTCTCTTGTGTACAACTATTATGTTCCGTTTCATTGAGTTGGAACGGGGACCCCGATATAAAGCAGAGATGTTAAACAAAACATGTTTCTACAGTATCGAATGCAGATCTCAGGGACGTCGAGGTATGATAAGCACTGAGACGTTATCACAATGCGATTTGGACATAACCTCTAGATTCATTTGTGAGATGCGTGAGATAGAAGGTACAACGGCGGCTCGTTAGACAAACAGCAAGTCCATTTAGCTACTGACTACTTAGCCCAGTGTCGACTGTCGAGGCAACCTAGGTATTATTGTAATTGTCTCTAGTTTAGATTTTGCAGCGGTAAAGCTAACACGAACAGTTACCCGTTCCCTATTCCTTAACCGTGAACAGATATTTAGCATTAACCCTGAATAAAGAACATACGTTACTGAAGCCCACTTTGCCAGAAAAAAAATGCATGTGAGAATTATGAATTTTTGACAATGAACGGTCTGAAACCCTCGTGTAGGATACAATCGTTGTTTTGAAAGTTTTACCATCCTGGGTTTTGGAAATTGCCGTTTTTCATTATGAAAACTAACTTCTATGAGAACTGGGAATGGATTTTAAAAGTTTCTTTGTCATCGGAATTTTTATATTGTAAGCTGTGAACTTACGGAAGGTAATTTGAAGAAGTTGCCGAGCAAAAGTTCTTTCGAAGTAGGTATACTGCGTTGTACTTAATTAACCAGGTTTTTATTACTAAACCATAATTTGTTCCACTATTCCTTGGATGACAAGAAAAATAACTAGAGTTTGGAAATAAAAGAACAGATTTTTGGATTCTCATCCAAGTCTGTGACTCTGACAAGGAAGTGAAAATATAGTTTGTGGGTTTAGTCAGCAACAAAGAGATTGAGAGGGTATTACGTAATATGGGAGGTAACATGTGCGTTTGACAGAGCGGTGTGACGAAATGTGGCAGCGCTGTATCAGATGTAAACATTGGATAGTAGATCGCCTTAAAGATGAGTCAGTGGTTACTATGGGAAGTTAGTATTTTGTGAAAGCAATTGTGTTAATTATTCAAGTGTCTGATTTAACGGTGTCTTAAGTTTCAATGTGAATATGTTGTGATTAAAAGATCTAATTTCGTTGGTTCCCTCGTAGCTTAAGGTAGGTAAAATTAGGTAAAATAGCCTTGTACTAGCTACCTACTACTAGGTATAGGCTACTAGGTAGTAGGGGTAAGCTAGTATGCATAAACCTATCATCTCACATTTCAGGAAATGAAAGTAGACAAAGCGTTCATTTTATACTACTAGGTACTAGCCTAGGTAGCACAGATTTAACCTAGCTTAGTAACATCCATAGGCTATTGTTTGTTTGCCATGTAAACTCTAGCTATCTTGCTCATCCATTTCCTGTTTGCATTTTGGGATATTTTTATGAAAGACAAAACCATAGGCTAGATGTAAATTAGGTTAATCCCTCCCCAAATTAGCCACTAGGATGCATAGGGTGGCTCTGTCTACCCAAGTTGTATATCATGATTAGGGTAAAACATCACAGCAGGCCAAACAGGCCACCTACATTCAACGCTTGCCACCCTCCGAAAAAGTACATTATAACGCGTCCTGACACCGGAGATGGGCATCAGTCGCGACTTGTTGTTGGTGAGAAACGGAGCTAAAGACCTCTACTCTCCTTTCGAAGTAAGTATTTTCTCCAAAGTTAGAAATTAAGGCCAAATTTTAAGATTTAAACAGAGGGTAGTTTTTGGGGAAAAGGGTGGTCTACGGCAGTGGAAATCTCACCAAACGCTTTAGAAATTTTTACTTACAACTAAAAATGTTTCGAAGATTGACGCCATCTTGATGTTTACGGAGTCGCTTGTGTCAACAAACTTCCCATTTCCTGTGCTAAATCTGCACACCACTTGTACCCATAGACGCTGGGGCACTTTCATCACAACAATCGTTAAACCAACCTTTCTTACCAGCACTTATTCAAGGGGACTACGGCATTCTTTGCGGCGTTGCGCTCTTCAATTGTTTATCAGTGTTGTCAATTGGTATGTGTTTTACCCTCCAAACTAGGTATAAGACTTACACAAAACCGGGGAAATAAGTGAAATTAGCGTATCTATTTGTATTATATTATACGTACATATTACAGCAATTTTATCATTACATGCATTACTATGACAACTAGAATTCATCGAAACAGTTTGTAAATGCATCGGCGTATGTATGACGCTCCACTAGATTGGCAACGATGAGTCATTTTTCCTCACGTCGTCTGCTCGTAAGTATACATCCGAAACATTTGTAATTTTGGGGGTTAATTTGGGTTTGCAAAAAACAAAAAGGGATAATAGACATGAATTAAATAAACATTTTGAAGTAAAGTTAAACTAAATATTGAGTAAAGTAAACAATTAAGGGAATAAAGCTTTGCATCTCATAATCAGTGTTGTCGTCTGCTGCTTGTAACTGTGTTTGCGGAGTGAGTGCTTAGAAGCTGTGGTTCAAGTGCACTGTGGAGTGAATTAAGACCAAAATGTGTATAATTACAGTCAAATAAGCACTGTGGAGTTTCAGTTGTGATGGCAGTAAGGATCAAAACACCGAAATTACAAGGTAAGAATGAATTCAGTTCCAACCATAACCCCGGGAATAACAAGTTTCATACTTTCACTAATATAGGCAACAAAATGTTGTTTTATTGTGCTGATTACAACTGCAATCTTGAGTAAGATCAATAAACGTTACATATATACGCTAACATTGTTCAAATGAGTGCTGGGGAAAGATGGTGGCCGTCACTGATCAGAACCTTCCATGCAAAACATAGCCACCATATTGGATTTCAAAACTGCCTTGAAAACATATTTTACGAAGAGCTCACATGCTTATTTTAGTTCATATGGGGCTTTCGTATACTATCACATTATGTGACTGAAACTTCAGTCTTTTAAATGGTATGCTTAGAGTTGCAATTGTATTCTTGTTTCAGCAATTAAATATCGAGTGAATAAGACCCGTCCACCGTGATGAGGGTTGGCCTGCCGTGGTGTTCTACCCTAATACCTATATTTTTGTTCAAGTAGCCTAATAGCTTAGGCTAGTTAATGCAAACAAAAAGCTGGAAGGGATGAGTAGGTAATTCTACCCAATTGCGCCGCTTAAAATGTATTTCATGTGAATTTTTCCTATTACTTTTAGTGTGGTTTGGTGGAGTTGGTGTTGTTTATTGTCGTTCAACTACCTATTAGGTATTAACCTCACATCTTTAGCCAACATGGTCGGGGACCCTTTGGGAATGTGGGGTTTTGGTTTGGGGAAAACACTCGGAGAAAGACCGGACATGTTTTTTGTTATGGAATGGTTCTACGCATGGGCAAGTCATAAGGGAGCCATATGTTGAAGAAGGGATTGGCTAAGGAAACCTAGGTATTATAAAATGAACTACAGTAGAAAGCTATTAACCAAACCTAACCTAGTTGGCTATCCCCCCAAACCCTCCCTGCTGAAGAAAACTCCACTCTGTACCAAAAGCTCCCCTATTACACTGCACGTGTGTGTTAGCATTCCAGGATGGTCAGAATGCAATAACATATTAATTAATTTTCAGGTTAATTACAGTCAACTGACAAAAAATAACAGTAAATTCTTGATAAGCAACCAAAATGCTGTAGAAAAACTCAATTTCCAAGGTAATCCTCCATGCAGAGTTATACCATAGTTCTGTAGAGTAATCAACTGTAAGCCACTTAATGATTAATACTGTAACGTTAACTTACTCAACCTAACCTAGTATTGTACATGCATCCCTACCTAGGTGGGACATAGCCCTCAAACCTCAACCTGCAAAAGGCTACCTTGTTGAACCCTTGCCACCAGGTACAGTACTGCTGTCACCCTTACTGAAATCCTACCAAAGTTCTACCTGACAAACTACAAGTATCTTACTTAACTTTGGGCTCGGTATCCCACATAACAGTTTTTACTCTTCAGTTACCCCGATAAAGCAATATATATTTTCCAAGGAATACAGACCATATCCTTTCATGTAGGAGTATTACTGAGTGCAAGCTGGAAACAATTTTTTAAAGTACCACTCACCTGTCATCATCAAGCACATTTTCCTTTGGCATCAAGGAATATTCAGGGTGGTGGAGGTGTGATTGTGATAAACAGCTCTGGTTTATATTCCTAGGGGAATAGAAACAATCACCATTTATGTAGGAGACACTCTCCTTAGGTGGGAAAATAGTCTTGACTGACTGCAATGTGAATATTCACTAGATAATGCCATGCTCCTGGTTATGATCATGAGCAAAGAAATGACTCTTGTAACCTGTACAATCTGGCATAGAGATCCAAGATTGATAGGGCCCTGAGCCAGAGTGAGATATATCTGAACTTCCATTGTGGAAAAACTTTGGAAAGCCAAGTGCTGCCCTAAAGATAGGGGAACAGGTCAGAAGGTGGTCAGAAGGCAGATAGTATTTGTGGTCAGTCATAAATTGGTTAGTTCAGATAATAACTTTATCAACTCCCCTCCCCCTTTGTTAAAAGGGAGAACAGAGGGAGTAGCACCTTGCGTAGCCTGACTGCTACTCTGGAGTTAAAGAAAGGAAGGAAGACAGATTGTTTTGAATACGAAGTGAAAATGTTTGTTAGTGTGCCGATAAAGCCATTGATGAAGCAATGTAAGGAGTCCACAAGCATGCATCACTGTCTCACCTGGGGACAGCTCGGCATGCATGCTTTTGTCAGCACTGTGTGTGGAAAGAGAATGACCTTCATCTGCTTGTCAACTTGGAAATACATTAGGCATTGCTAACCCTGCAAGCATTCCGAGATAGTGTGGTGGGTCACTGAGTATTGATGAGTGATAACAGAGTGTAATGGCATACTTATACAAACTAGGAACAATCTTCTTTTATTTCAGTTGGTGATGCAAATGCCCTAGTGGATGATTCACCGTGCCACCAGCTGTTGGTCTGGTACATTCTTTAGAAGGAATATTCTGGCAGACCAGCAAGCTTTTAGGTGCAGGTAGTGGAAGTAAAGTGATCTTTACATACATGCATGTCTGCAGGTTTTTTTTTCTTTTTGCTATGGAGAACAGTGGCTATCAACCTGATAGCCTCATGGATGAGCAGGAAGTTCCTGGTGTTCTACTCCTCTGTTCAGTTCCCTGGTCTGCCCTGGAGGGTGCCATTTACAGGTTTTTTTTTTTGTAGGACTGTGCAGGAGATGCCTAGTTGCCTCTTAAGGTCTTTAGCTACTGTGTATCTGTGAAAGTGGGGCATCTTCTGTGATTGGTTTGTTGTAGATGGGGTCTTGCTTTGATTAGTGCTACTTCTCAGCAGATCACTGATGGCCTTGTTCACCTTCGTCAAGACAAGCTCCATTTCATCTCTGTTATGAAAGGCTGTTTTGAGCCAGGTCTTTTGACTGAAGGACATGGATCTGTTTTCTTTGTAGAGTTGTCCCTGCTCATTAGGAACTCTAAAAAGTCTTACTACAGGGGTTTTGGCCTCCATAGACTTTAGACATCTAGATTTCATTCTCAAGACCATTTTTCTAGTACTAGCCTTTGCCTTAGAGAAGCTAGTCAGTGAGTTTTATGGCCTATCATATCTTGTTTAACACTAGAAAGGTTGAGAAGCTCTTTCACTCTGTTGTTCCCGAGTGTGTCTTAAAACTCAGGACCCCTCAATATCTGACAAGAGATTTGGGCTTCTTGATTCCCTCACTTTGGGACTTTGTTGGTGGTGATCCAGGTGAGATACTTTTGTGCTTGGTGGTAGCCTTGTTATGATATCTTAATAGAGTCCAACTTCTTAAGCCTGAGCAATGGCACTTATCTTTATATAAATACTGGCAGCCACAAGAAAAGGCTAGAAGATGCCCTTTCTCTCTGGTTTTGTGAAGCTGTTGTCTAGTTTAAGCAAGACCTCACTAAGTTTGTGCTTTGATTTATAAAGTGGGACTCCCTCTACTCTCTTGTTTAACATTGGAGATGGTGTGATAAAACTATCATCAGCACCCATATGTGACTTATGTGTTGGCTGTCTTTCCATCTTGTGTTCCTGGTCCTATTTGGGTAACGCCAACACATTTCACTTTGGCTTGGCTAGGTGGCCTAGATACCTAATCCAAGTTGGTGGTCTCCTTACTCATTCTCATGACTAGGGATGACATATCTGGACAAAGATTCAGCTTGTTTGTCAGTTGTGAAGCTATCCTTCCATGTAAGTAGTGTGTCCTACATAAATGGCTATGGTTTGTATTCCTATAGGAGCAAATACTGTATCTAATCTTGAAACCAGACCCTTTTATCAAAATGCTATTTCAACCACCCCACATGGCCCCTGATGCTGTTTATAGCAGATGAATTTGGAACTCCCCCCACCCCTCCCCCACCTCCCTACTACCAGTTGCCTCCCTTGTTAACAAGCTTCAGCAACATTTTCCAGCTCTCACTTAGAAATGTTCTTACATAAAAAAGGGATTTTGTTTGGAGGGGTTGCTGTGGTAGTGTTTAACACTCGCCCCAGTTTTATACCGACACCTTTTATATAGGTGAGCGAGTCAGAGGCTTCTGACATGTCCAATTTAGCAGTTCTCTGGTATTAAAGCAATATTTTACTAGAAATAGTGCTAAAGCAGACACATTTCACGGGAGCGACACGGCTGAGCCCAGAAATTTGTTTTATATCCATAGGAGAAATAAAAAAATTTAAAATTTGAATTTTTTTCATATATTCTCTGTACTCCTAAATGCTTAAAACTTGCTGCCTCATTTCTAAACTACAATGTATAGGAGGTGGTTGTTAGTGACCTATGGTTCCATTTTACGCGTACATTTTTTGAGTACCATACCTCTGTCTCTTAGAGAGAAGTATGGTTTCACATATCTGGGGATATCTGAAACTGCAAATGTAGGCAAATAGGTTGATGGGTTTGTATAAAAATAAATAGGTTTTGTTTTTTAAGAACTAGTACAGTACGTATTTGCATTTTATTATGTCCTCCCTCCAAAAGTGCATTGAGGAAATCTGTTCTGTACTTACTGATAAAGAGATATAAGAAGAAATATAATTTCCATGATTGATTTTGTTGATTTATTCTGTGCATTTCAAATATAGCAGAGTTATGTTCCTTTGGATTTATCTAATGTATAGGTATTCAACAAGTATTTAATTCTGAGCTTCCTTAGGATGTGCAGGTTAATACTGTACAATTTTTTTTATTGTACTAATATTTGGGAATTTAAGTTTTTGTACATGAACTTCCCTGCCAGATATATACTTAGCTTAGGTCTCTGACGTCACGACAGAAAATTCAAACTCTCGGCACCACGCTACAGGTAGGTCAGGTGATCTACCTTACCCGCCGCTGGGAGGCGGGTGTAAGAACCAGTCCCCCTTTCTTGTCCAGATTATTTTCTGTCGCCGGCTGGACAACACCTGTTGTTCAGTCCTTACGATAGTTAAAAATTCGTTCTCGTTGCCGACGATTTGGATTTTGGTGAAGTACCCTTTGTTTGTTGGCTTGGCATACGCTTTTTGGACTGTTTTTGGATTTTTCTTTTGGATTTCTCTTACATATCTATAATCATGGATGATTCTGAAGTTAAGAAACCTAGTTTATTTAGGGTTTGTTCAGAGAAGGAATGTAAAGTTAGGCTTCCTAAAGCTGCATTAGATCCTCTCGGTATGTGCGTCTTGTAGAGGGAATGAATGCTCTTTTATTAACCCTTGCAAAGAGTGTGAGAATTTGGATGAGGAAGGATAGGGTGCGCAAGGCTTCTTCAAAGAGTTCTAGTAGATCGAGGGTGAGTGAAGTTGACGCTGAGAATCCTGTAGTAGAAGTAGTTCCTTCTCCAGTTCAGCCCCTGGGCCCAGCTTTGAACCCGAAGATTCGTTTTCGGAAGTTGCTTCTGGGAGAGCCTCGATCAGGAGTAAGGAGAGCCTCGCTCGCTCTCGACAAGGTAAGAGTGATGATAGTGCAAGTGATCAGTGCAGTGCCCCTAGTGCAGTGGAGGGTGCATCTGACCGGCTCACTAACGCTTCCAGGCCTAGACCTCTTCCAGACTCCCAGACCCAGTGGAGGAGGAAAGGTCGAAAAGCCGCAGGAAGGTTAGGGAGAACCCCCACCGGTCAGGCGTCCCCTCGGTAGTTCCTGTTGCTCGTTACCCAGGCTGCCTTGGATCGAACCAAGAAGGAGTTATTGCGCCAGTGCTTCTCGTCATCTTCGTCGCCTTCTCCTCAGCGTAGATGGAGCGCCTCGGAGTCGTCTCGCCCTCTCAAGAGGCCCTGGAAGGATCCTTGCGCCCTTCCTTCCAGCCCCGAATCCTTCGCGGAAGAGCCAGAAGTGGAACGCAAGAGAACCAAGATTTCGACCGGTTACGCTTCTCCTGTTCGCTCTCGGACTTCGTCCCCTGTAGAGGAGTTTAAGAGATCTCCTGCGCTATCCTGGCGGGTCTGCAGGCGCAGATTGCGGCTTTAGCGGAGTCTATTGCCGGGACTTCTCATCGTCGGAAGGACGCCTCACTTCTGGTGAAGAAGTCTAAGAACGTTCCTTCGGCTAATTCTCCTATGGCTAGAAAGCTTTTGAGCCTGTTAGTAGGAGGTCAGAAGTGCAGGCTGGAGCTCGGGATCTTTCTCCGAGTAGGCTCTCCTCTCTTCCCAGCAAGAGTTGTGAGCATGTAAGGCGTAAGGAGCCAGACAGGCTCTCTCCTCAGGATTTCCGCTCCTCTTCAGTTAGGCGTCAAGAGCTTGACAGACGTCAAGAGCCTCGTTTTCGTCAGGAGCGAAGGAAGAGTTCTTCGCCTGGTGGCCACTCTCCTTTTGACGGACGCTCGTCAGCCTAGTAGGCGTCAAGAGCCTAGTAGGCGCCAAGAGCCTGGTAGGCGGCAACGGAAGTTTTCTCCTCCGTTAGATCACTCTCCCGATTGGATAGGCGCTCAGAGCCTTGTAAGCGCCGGCGCTTCTGACAGGGATTCATCTGTGGATGTTTTCTCTCCCCTGTGGCAGGCGTCAAGAGCCTGGCAGGGGTTTTGAGCTCAATAGCATCAAGAGCCTGGCAGGCGTATTGAGGATGGCAGGCGCCAAGAGCCTAGCAGGCGCAGAGAGCCTGATAGGCGCTCTCCCTTATCCAGACGCTCTTCTGTGGAGTTAGAATCTGTTTCCCGACAGACGGGCCTCCACTTGTAGGCGCTCTCCATAGTAGGCGCTCCCCAAGTAGGCGCTCTCCTGCAGGCGCTCCCCAAGTAGGCGCTCTCAAAGTAGGCGCTCTCCTAGTAGGCGCTCTCCAACTAGGCGCTCTCCTAGTAGGCTCTCTCCTGGGAGGCGCTCTCCTGGTAGGCGCTCCCCGTGTAAGCGCTCTCCCAGTGGTTTTTCTTCCAGTAGGCGCTCGCCTAGTAGGCGTCTCTCCGAACAGGCGCTCTTCCAAGGATTAGCTCTCCTCCGGCAGTAGAGCTTCTAGACGTCATTCTTCGGAAGAATTTGTTGGTGATTCGGAGGAAGATTTGCCCAAGTATGCTTCGGTTTCTTCGTATAAGAGACTTACAGACCTCCTCTTGCAAGATTTTGGGAGTCTCTTTCGGCCGTTGCTCCTCCGTCTCCTCCGTCCTCCTTATTTTCAACGACCAATACGGCTAAGAAGTCTTCAGTCGTTAAGATGAAGCCTACAGTGTTATGAAGAAGGCTCTGAAGAACTTTGACGACTGGTTGCTTTCAAAAGAAGAGAAAGGCAAGACAGTTTTTTTCTTTCCCCCTCCAAGCTGACGGGTAAGATGGGGTTCTGGTACGAGTCAGGAGGAGCCCCTTGCGGTCTAACTCTTCCCTCATCTGCAGACTCGGACTTCTCTTCGTTGGTTGATTCCGCACGTCGCTCGGCGCTGAATTCTGCGAAGACGACGTGGGGTATGAGCGAGTTGGATCACCTTCTGAAGGGAATGTTCCGAGTCTTAGAAGTTTTTAACTTTCTTGACTGGACCCTTGGAGTGTTGGCTAAGAGGACTCAAGAGCAAGACACTCTTTCGCCTGAAGACCTCCACGCAGTTCTGTCTTGCATGGACAGGCAGTGAGAGAGACGGTTCCGGGGAAATTGCTTCACTTTTTGGGTCAGGAGTGGTAAAGAAGAGGCCGTTTTCTGCTCTTTTCTTACCAAGGCGTTTCTCACGCACAGAGAGCTTCCTTGCTGTATTCACAGCTTTCCGCAACTCTTCCCCAAGAAGACTATTAATGATATCTCCAGCTCGTTATCAGCAAAAGCGACGCAGGATATGCTAGCTCGCTCGGCTAGAATTCCGAAACCTTCGTTTCAGCAGAAGACGAAGAAAGAGGCTCAAAGTAGGCAAGAACCCTTTCGAGGAGGACCTTCGTCTCGCTCTTCTTCCTCCAGAGGTTCGAGACCACCTAGAAGAGGAAGGACCTTCTCCCGGTCTATTAGGGCCAAGAAGTAGTTCGTGTGTCCTCCAGACAACTGTGGGTGCCAGACTTCTGAACTTTGCAGAGTCTGGGCACGAAACGTAAAGGGGCGGACAACTGGTCCCTCGCGATCATCAAGAGGGGGTACCTCATTTCCCTTTCATCTCGAGAAACCACCCTTGACCACCACTCCAAGGGCAACTGGTGGCCAAATACAAAGACCCCCACTAATGAATCAAGCCCTCCGCTCTAGCGGTAGAGCTGATGTTAGAGAAGAGGCAATAGAGATGGTTCAGGACCCTCTTTCAGTGGGTTCTGCAACCGTCTGTTCCTAGTTCCCAAGAACTCAGGAGGATGGAGACCGGTTCTGGACGTGAGCGCCCTGAATGTCTTTGTGAAGAAGAGGAAGTTCGCTATGGAGACGACGTCATCAGTCTTAGCAGCTCTTCGTCCCGGGGACTGGATGGTGTCGCTGGACCTTCAGGACGCTTACTTCCATGTACCGATCCATCCTTCTTCTCGCAAATTTCTCAGATTCATGTGGGGAGGGAACGTTTTTCAGTTCAGGGCCCTAGCTTCGCCTTTCCACGGCCCCCCCCCAAGTATTCACAGGACTGATGAAGAACGTTGCCCAGTGGCTTCATCTCGAGGGAGTGAGGATTTTCCTCTACTTGGACGATTGGCTTATCAGGGCCAAATCCAAGGAGAAATGTCTGGAGGACTTACGAGTGACGTTGGAGCTAGCAGCTTCTCTGAGTTTGCTAGTGAATTTCGAGAAGTCACAGCTAATCCCAGTCAAGAGCGTATCTATCTGGGGATTTCTGATGGCTTCTCAGGTTTTTCGGGCGTATCCGTCCCCAGAGAGGATAACCCGAGGTTTGGAGAAGGTAGCAATCTTTCTAGAGAAAGATGTATGCACAGCGGGGAGTGGATGAGTCGTTTGGGACACTCTCCTCGCTGGAGCAATTCGTTTCTCTAGGAAGGTTGCACCTCAGACCCCTACAGTTCTTCCTGACGAGGAACTGGGATCGGAAATCTCAAGGTATGGACTTTGCGTTCAAGATTTCGCAAGAGATAAAGGAGGATCTACGTTGGTGGCTAGACCCTCTATTGTTCAAGGAAGGCCTTTCCTTGCAGGTTCGGACCCCAACCTAGTGTTGTATGCAGACGCTTCGGACAAAGATTGGGGAGCTACTCTCGGGTCGAGAGAAGTGTCAGGCACCTGGATGGGGGATCAGGTGTCCTGGCACATCAACAAGAAGGAGCTAACAGCGATTTGGTTAGCTCTCAAGACCTCGAACCCCTCGTAAAAGGGAAATATGTTCAGATCAACTCCGACAACACTACAGCCCTGGCTTACATTCGGAAACGGGGGGACTCACTCTTTCTCCCTGTACGAGACAGCGAGATCGCTCCTCTGGTGGCTCAGAGGAAAGGAACATAAGGCTTCTCACCAGGTTCGTACAGGGAGAAAGAAATGTCAGAGCGGATCTGCTAAGCAGAAGGAATCAAGTCCTTCCCTCAGAGTGGACTCTACACGCGGCGAAACGTATATGCCAGGAGCTGTGGAGGACGTGGGGCAGGCCCCATCTCGATCTATTTGCGACCTCCAGGAATGCGAGGAGAGGATAGATCTATACTGCTCCCCTATTGCAGACCCAAGAGCAGTGGCAATAGATGCATTTCCTGATGGATTGGAGGAATCTGGATCTTTACGCGTTCCCGCCTTTCAAGATTATAGGGGAAACGTTAAGGAAATTCGCAGCGTCAGAGGGAACAAGGATGACGTTGATAGCTCCGTTCTGGCCCACCCACGACTGGTTCACAGAGGTACTGGAATGGCTGGTGGATGTCCCAAGATCCCTACCTCTAAGAGTCGATCTGCTCAAACAGCCCCACTTCGACAGGTTTCACAAAAACCTCTCCCGGCTCTCAGTCTGACTGGATTCAGACTATCAAGAGTCTCGTCAGAGCTAAGGGCTTTTCGGCAAAGTCTGCAAGGGCTATTGCCAATGCACGTAGACCTTCCACATCTAGAGTCTACCAGTCGAAGTGGGATGTTTTTCGACGCTGGTGCAGGACTCATAAAGTTTCCTCCTCCAGTACCTCTGTGACGCAGATTGCAGATTTCCTTATCTTCCTGAGGGAAAAATGCGGGTTGGTTGTCTCCACCATCAAGGGATAGCAGGAGCATGCTTTCCTCAGTTTTTCGTCATAGAGGATTAAACATATCTGAGGACAAGGACCTCCATGATTTAATCAGATCGTTTGAAACGGTTAAAAGAACCTCCTCCTTAGTGCCTAGCTGGAATCTAGATGTCGTGCTGCTCTTCCTGAGGTCCTCAAGGTTCGAACCTCCCCATGCTGCTTCGTTCAGAGACCTTTCGATGAAGACTCTTTTTCTCTGTGCGTTAGCGTCAGCGAAGAGGGTCAGCGAGCTGCAGGCTCTAGAAGGTGAGGTAGGTTTTCCAAGGAGGCTCCGCGGTTTGCTCTTTTTCTTCCGGCTTTCCTAGCCAAGAATGAAAACCCTTCTTCGCCGTGGCCCAGGAGCTTTGAAATCAAAAGCTTATCCTCCTTAGTTGGGACAGAAGAGGAGAGATCTCTTTGCCCGGTGAGAAGCCTGAAATATTATCTTCAGAGGAAGAAAAGACTTGCTGCTAATGAGAGCAATCTCTGGTGCTCTGTAAGGGACCCCAGTAGGCCCTTATCTAAAAATGCGCACTCATTCTTTATCAGGAATATTATTAGAGAAGCACACACTTCTTGCAATCAGCAACAGTTTAACCTTCTGAAAGTCAAGGCGCACGAAGTACGGGCTTTCAAGAAGAATTTGTCATTACAAAACCTTATGAAGGCCACTTTTTGGAGGTGTGAATCAGTCTTCTCTAATCACTACCTAAGGGACGTATCGATTACGTATGATAAGTGTTTTGGGCTAGGCCCTTACGTATCGGCGGATTCAGTGCTGGGGCAGGGAGCTGAAACACATCCTTTTTAATCCTTTTTCCCTGTTAGTTTTAAGTTTGAGTTTTTTTTTGGTTGTACGAAGGAGGTTGCAGGAGGCAGCTCCTTCTTTCGTATACTAATGTTAGTATTTGGTTAGGTGATCGGTTGTGCTTGAGGCTCCTTGCAATTGGTAGTGATAGGCTCTGGCATGTAAGCGGGTTGATCCCCATTGACCAGATCCTGCTTGGATTCTGCCAAGTAAGTGGACTCAGTTCCCATTGGTAGACCCAAAGAGTTCTTCAGCCATAGGTCACGCCCTCGCTGAGACTCTTTAGGCAACGCAGACTAATAGACAGTAACTATCAAGTCTTCTGCCTAAATCAGTAAGAACCAGAGGTTTATATTATGTATTCCTTTAACATGTGTTGTCCCCACTTTCTAAGTAAGTATGTGTCTCTTTCCCTCCACCAAGGGTGTCAATCAGCTAAGTATATATCTGGCAGGGAAGTTCATGTAAAAAATTATATTGTTAGTATACAATAAAGTTTTGTACATACTTACCTGGCAGATATATACGATTGATGGCCCGCCCAGCCTCCCCTCAGGAGACAGGTGGAAGAAAATAACCTGACAAGAAAGGGGGACTGGTTCTTACACCCGCCTCCCAGCGGCGGGTAAGGTAGATCACCTGACCTACCTGTAGCGTGTGCCGCGAGTTTTGAATTTTCTGTCGTGACGTCAGAGACCTAAGCTAAGTATATATCTGCCAGGTAAGTATGTACAAAACTTTATTGTATACTAACAATATCATTTTATTTTATTATCATTTACAGGGCTTTACTAAAATTCCAAACGATTATCATATAGTACAGGGCTTTGCATACTAAAATTACAAAACCTATTAGTAGAATTTTTTAATCCATCAATGACCTTACCGAGACTTATCATTAGTATACGTAATACATACTACCTAATAAATTTAATCATTGTGTCATTTTTCAATCTTAGCCACACTGCACCCTTGTCTGAAAGTAAAGTATACTATATTGTAACATTTGTCATTCCAGAACACATTGTAATCTGGTCAAAATGAGTGGAATGGTTGATATGAAGGTTGTGGTGCTCGGCCAAATATCCTGTGGCAAGACGAGCTTAGTGGAACGATTTATCTACAATCGATTTAATGAGAATTACCAAAGCACAATTGGTGAGTAAAATTTATAGTCCATGTTAACTTGTGAGATAAATTTGGTAAAGGTCAAGTTTGTTCTCCTTTACTGTATGTGGACTCCAGTGATTTTTTTGGAGAAATGTGTGTATATGTATTTGTTTGTATATATGTTATGGTTCAAGGAAAAAAATTATGGAAATTAAAGATTAGGATATGCATATAGTTGCAAGTTAAAATTTTGCCTCAAGTTGAAAATCTTGTCAGTTTTGTCATTCTTGCAGAGTAATTGTTTGTTTGATTATGTAAGTTATTCTAGAAATCTTTATTCATGAAAAAAAACTTATTTGATCCTTGCTTTGGCATCTGGTGTTGCAAGGAAATTTGCTTCTCCCAAACCCAGACAAAGAGCCCAATCTTCTAAGAAATGAAGAGAGCAGCCATGGGTAGGAAGGGAGAAAAGGGGTAGAAGTAGTGATAAAAGGTAGAAGAAGGGAGAAAAGGGGTAGAAGTAGGAAGGGAGTCGCTGATGATGGCAGTTCCCTTCCTCTGCTGCCATGAGAAGGGATGTGGGAAATGTGGCAGAGTCAGGGATCGAGCCTAGGTTGTATCAATTCTTTTGGACGGATACAGGATTATGTTCAAGTACCATCATCCTCCCCTATCTTTAATACCATTACGTACTGTTGACCTGATTTTCGATCATACAAGGGTTCTACCAGTACAATGAAACGCGTAAGATAAAATTAACACGTGTATTTTTCCTTAATAGTTACACAGGGCCCTGTTGCTAATATTATGCTACTAATTATATGATTATTATATAGCCGGAAGGTACTCTTAAGGCGACACGCGCCGACCACTGTCTTTTAAGACGCGCCCTGACCCGTCGACCACTAATTCCCTACTGACTCTTAACTTTTCAAACTAAACTTGTTTGGGTCACAGGTCTAAGCTGATTGGCCTCTTATAATTGAAAGGATGTATGGCACTCATTTGAATCACCCACGCCACGCCACCAACGATCATATGGGCATTTGATGAATCAGCGATATCTATCTGATCGTTACTCTCTGATCATACGTACGCACAACACATCAAGTAGATTTTCCGTTACACCTCACACATGAATTTCTACACATATTACAGATCAGTTCACTGTTCCATACCCTCTGGTTTCACCAGAGTCTCTGGCCCTGTCAGCAGAGGTGGAGATGATGAAGGAAAACATTTGTTGGTTTTGCTCCTGCTGCACTTCATGATATACCTGCTTTTGTCAACATTATAGCTATATGTACAGCCTTTTCCAGCATGTATTTGTAGACTTGCTTGTTACAGTCTAACAGGCTAGAATACATCCCCCATCCCAGTTCCAGTCATCCTGTATTATTTTCTTGAGTTCCTTATGCAGTAATGGTCCAGATTGAGGTGCGTGCATTTGTGAAGCAGAGCAGTACCTGATGATACCAATACAGAAAGGGCAGGCATCTAGAACTTGTACCCTGGAAAGTAGTCTTTGGAAGTTCTCTTCATTTTCCCTCCTGTCTAACATCCATATTCTTTTGGTGTTAAGAGCATCTGTATTTTTTTTTTTTTTTTTTTTTTTTTTTATGTTGGAGTACAGACTGCCAACTTGACTCTGGATGTTCATCTACTGACACTACCCTAAGAGAAGACACTACCCTAAGAGAATACCTTAACTACTAAGTGTTTTACCTGTTGTCTCCCCGAATGTGTCACTGGACCCACTGAACCTTTGCAAAGGCTCAGATTTCTAATTAAATTACATTTTGGGCTAAATGGTGGTTTGTTCATGAAACTTACCTGACAGATATATATATAGCTGTATTTTCTGAAGTCCGACAGAATTTAAAAATTCGCGGCAGGCACAGCAGTGGGCGGCCAGGTGGTAGTACCCATTCCCGCCGTGGGAGGCGGATATCAGGAACTATTCCCATTTTCTATTCATATTTTTTCTGTCGCCGGTCGGTAAACAACTGTTTACAGACCTCCGCCTAGGATTTTGAAAACTTCATTAGCCGCTTAAGTATCCTAATTATTCTTTCGATTATTAACTTGGATTTGTGGCTAGGCATACGCTATCGTAAATTTTTTCATTGCATTTGATGTCTGAAGCTAGTTAGCCTAGTTTCAGACATTGTTGTCTGCATGGTAAGGTGAGGCTACCGGAACTTTCGGTAGACACTCGCTTAGTATATATGACGTTTACATGTTTTCTTTGCATAAGTTCAATGTAATTAGTGTAATGTGTGCGATTACGGAAGAAGGAGGATTCATGTACGCATTTTAGAGCGTGTTAGAATCAGGAGTTTTCCTCCACAGTAAAACAGAAGTTAGAAATAATGAACCTTCTAACTCCTGTAGATTTTATTTTGCCTAACCCTGTGGTATGGCTTACGGGCCTAGAAGAAGTGTCTTGCTAGAGGATTACATCAAGTAATCTTAGACTCTCCAATCAGTGTTGTGAAGTGTAGTGCCCCTTGTGTTGTGGAGGGGGCGTCAGATCGGCCCCATAATGCCTCTAGGCCTGGACCTCTGTCGGACTCCCAGGACTCAGGGAGAGGGGCATGTCGAAAGCCGCAAGAGGGTTACGGGGGCTCCCCAACGATCTGGCGTCCCTTCGGGCAGGCCCTGTTGACGCTTCCCAGGCTGCTAAAGATCGTGCACGTGCACGAATCTTGAAGGATTGCTTCTCGTCCTCCGAGGCGTCCTCCCCGCGCAACGGGTTGGAGCTCTCGGAAGGACTCGCGCCCTCTAAGAAGCTTTAGAGAAGGGGGAGGGGCGCTTCACGTCCTCTCTCTCGTCAGGAGGGAACGTCAGATCGGCCCCATAACGCCTCTAGGCCTAGACCTCTGTCGGACTCCCAGGAAACCAGGGAGAGGGCATGTCAAAAGCCGAAGGAGGGTTACGGGTTTTTCTATGCTGATCTGGCTTCCTTTCGGCAGGTCCTGTTGTCGCTTCCCAGGCTGCCGAAGATCGAGCACGTGCACGAATCTTGAAGGATTGCTTCTCGTCCTCCGAGGCGTCCTCCCCACACAGGGGTTGGAGCTCTCGGAAGGACTCGCGCCCCCTAAAGAAGCTTTAGAGAAGAGGACGCTTCACGTCCTCTCTCTCGTCACGAGAGGATGAAAGAGTCCTATGCCCTGTCAGGGCTCTCGAATTTTATTTATATAAACGAAGGAAGTAAGAGCTCCTTCGGGTAATTTATGGTGCTCAGGAAGAGACCACATTTACCCTTTTCGAAGAATGCAC
Source organism: Macrobrachium nipponense (assembly GCF_015104395.2). NCBI lineage: Eukaryota > Metazoa > Arthropoda > Malacostraca > Decapoda > Palaemonidae > Macrobrachium > Macrobrachium nipponense. The sequence continues at coordinate 5,055,965 of NC_061095.1, forward strand.
TGGCTCTTTTCCTAAGGGACATATTAAAGGAGGCTCATTCATCTTGCCAGAAGAGATTTGAGCCTCCTGCGAGTGAACGCTCATGAAGTTAGAGCTGTTTCAACCTCGCTAGCATTCCAAAAGAATTTGGTAATCAAGGACATTCTTGATTCCACCTTTTGGAGGAGCAAAACTCAGTATTCGTCTCCTCTCTCATGTGCGCTCCGTATACGTTATGTAACTTCGCTTTTGCTTCAAAAAAGCAAGCTGATAAGTTTGACGGCCGGCAAGCTGCTTTGCACAGTCAAACAACTTATGCTCTGGTTCGGCATAAGAAGGGCAATTTAGACGTGAGGAAGCTTTTGGAGGGTGCCTCGACGTCCTATAAGTAGAGACATTCTCCAGGACGCTCGGCAAGCACCTTGCGAGGGTGTCTTTCGGACGCTCGGCGTTCCTTTGCTGAGTGCGTTTCTGGAGATGTTCTTTTGCATTACTAAGAAGGTATGAAGGTCTTTAAGGCCCGTCTTGAAGACGAAAGCCATACGTCTTCCTTTAGTGTTCACACACTTCAGGAGCAGCATGCGGTTCTCCATGGAGACTCGCATGAGGACGTCCCTTGAAAATATTCAACGTCATACGCAAGACGCGGTTCGTCATACACATTGAGATGTTTGCGAAGGTCGCTCTGCCAGGACGCCTCTTGGCGGGCTTTGCATGCATCAGGGCGCTCAACGAGATCCTCTCTGAAACGTCGTTCAGAAGACTTGGTGTTCTCTGCTCAGACACGCTCGCAGCTAAGCAGGACGTTTTTTGAGGACGCTCAGCAGGACGCTTTCCAGGACGCTTTTGAGGACGCTCGGCAGGCGACGCTTAGTTTGAGGACGCTTTTGAGGACATTCGCCAGGACGCTTCGGTGGAAGCTCGGCAGGACGCTTTTGCGAGAGAAAAGACTTGTTGAAGGCGTCTTATTTGTTGTTCAGGACGTTTCTTAGGACGCTTGACGCTTTCTAAACGCTCGTCAAGAGGAGGTTTTTTCAGGACTCTCCACAGGACATTTCTTTACAGAAATTTTTAAAAGGATCGGAGTTAGCGGAGAGACATACCCGAATTTTTTCTTCGATCCCTCTTTTCCTCTTCATCGATTTCTCTGAAAATCGGGAAGATTATATACTCGGATTCCTGGGTGACTTTCGGTCATGTTAAAGGGTTTTCCCCTATTAGCAAAGTGCTAATAGTTTTTTTGTCAAGTCAGGACGTTTCCCCATTGTCAAGATACTAACGTTTTGTCATTTAAGTGGGGGACCCCTCATAAATGGGTAGTTTCTCATTGACATAGATTTTAACGTTTTTATCGTTTAAGCGGATAAACTCATTAACAAACTTCGGAGAGCTCTCATTCATTTTCAGAGGCTCATACCGGGGAGTAAGAAAAAGACTTGTAGACTAGATCCAGGAAGTCTTATGTCCAATATCATAAGAACATTGAACGGTCCTTTTCGATCCTCGGTTCTCTTGATGATCTCTATTCGAATATTACTGCCCTTTTCTTGGCAAAGAGTCTTGGCAAAGAGTCAAGGAGTTCTTTTAAAAAGTCTCATTCATTAGAACGTGGACAGTCGTTTTCCTTTCTTTCTCTCTTCCTCGTCGAGGAAAGATGTAGTAGAGAATTTGGTCGGTTCAAAATTACTACAATAACTTACGTAGTTTATCTTTGCGTCATTTTGCTAATGCATGGGTCAAGTCATATACGCATATCGTATTTACCTCTGCGGATAGAAGCCGAAAGAACTGTTGTTCTAATGTATTTATTTGACACTCCCTTCAACCTTCCAAGAGTTTTCGGAGTAAGAACAACTCTTCAGGTATTGTTACGACAACACTACCTCAGCTTCTGTATTTAGCGAATTCTGTTTCGTTTAAAATAGGCATGCTTGAGAGTTTCCTTTGCTCGATAATATCATACCTATTCCTTCGTAAAGGGAGTAGCTGGCAAACTCAAGCAGATAGTATTCTGTTCACCATTGAAGCTTTCCTTCGAGGAAGACTTCTCCTCACTCTCTTTGATAGAGATCGAAGGTGGCGATCTCCAATCCTTATTTTGTTTTCTTGAAGGAAAGAATTTAGGATGGAGATCGTTGTTCAGAATCCTATAAATATACTACGTATATTAACCTCGCGAACATGATTCTACTAAGCAGTTGAATTGTCCGAGGAGTAGGCGCATATCCTAGTTATTCTACGGATTGCGACTTAGACGAGAAGTATTCTAATTGAACTGCAACTCGGGGTTGCCTGCAACCTCCCAGGAGTTTGTTTCAATTTTATATTCTTATGGTTTTGTCACGACAACACCATTTCAACTTTTATATTTACCGAAATTCGTTTCGCCTAAATATAATTGCTCGAGCATATCTTTTATGCTCGGTGGTTCTAGCCGAACGCATTCCTTTGTGGAATATGGATTACCTGGCAAACTCAGGATGACGAGTCAGCGGGAGCTCGGCTCAGCTACTGCGTATTGAACTGCTGATAGCAGCTCAGTATCAGCTGGGCCTCCGAGATGCACGGTTGTTTATGTCTCTCTCTCTCCCCTGCTTTGATTGACTACCAAACCGTATCTCTGCCCAACAATCATGGACTTAGGTCTCTGATTAACGGGGATTCTCGCAATTATGAAGGACCATCTACTGCTGTGACGATAGATTCCATCGCCTTCGATATTGTGAGAATTTTCAACAGAGATATCTCTTAGACTCTTTCATTTTACTGTTTACCGCACGGTAACAGAAGTCTGTACAAGTCTCCCGCTGCATCGCACTGCGATAATGCGAATGAGTTTGCAGACATCTGAGTTTGTCTTTAAAATATCTCATATTCGTAGGTGTACAAATTGTTCATTGTTCAACCCGAATTAAACAGATATGTCAAAAGACATCGCCTACTCTCCGACCTGACAGCTCTACTTCCAAATGTTCAGGCCATGAGAAGCAGTTCTTCAGGCGGCTTTCCCCTGTGTTTTCATTACTGAAGAAGCGCTTTCATTGCAACTACGACTTCTCACCGGACAGCAATGAAATAGCGGTTAGCGTTTTCAGTCATTTGTAAGCACAGGTTCAGAATCTGAGAATCCTTCTCTCGATTCGTCTGTGAAGACGTAGGTTGCATTCAATATCTACCTTCGTCTTCAACGGTACATAGCGATAAGATCTTCAAGAGTAATGGCAGTCTCTTGGCCAAGGCAAAGCAGTGCTGCCTATTTTCAGTGTTCAATCGGAGGAGGCCGTTTCTGGAGATAGTGAAGGGAAATGACTGTTCCTCCACCTCGACCTCTGTGAATTTCCTTATGGTTCTATCTTTCCGTCTGAAGTATGAGATAAGCTAGAAGTCCTAACTATTTTAGAATATGCAAATATGTTGTTGACGGCCTCTAGGCTCAGAGATTCGGTTCTGTCAAACAACAAAGCTTCACGATCTTTGAGGTCTGTGGAGATCTTGAAATTCTCTGGATCAAAGGTTCCGGCATGGAACTTAGACGTAGTCTGAGTTTCTGATGCCAAAAGCATTTCGAACCTATCCTTTCTGCGAACTTAATACACGTGACCAGAAAGGCTAATATTCTAACCGCTCTAGCCACAGCAAAGAGGGTTTAGTGAGGTTTTAGGCCATCTTCAGAGGTTGGCGGTTTAAAGGACATAATGCGGTCTGTCCTCTAAGCCTTCCGTTCTTGATAAGAACGAAAACCTGTCTAACCCTTGACCCGAAGGCTTGGAGACCAAGGGTATGGCACAAATTATTGGGCAAGGGCATTAGAGAGTCCTGTGCCCTGTAGGGTCTCTCAAGTTTTATCTTGATAAAACTATAGAAAGTCAAGGTCAACGGACAATCTGCGGTGTTCCGTAAAAAGACCAGACTGGTTCATGTCCAAGAACACCCTGGCATTATAGCCAAGGAGTTCTTTTAAGAGGTCTCATTCATTATGTTGGCATAAAGATTTGAGATTTTTTCTTAATATGAATGCTCAAGAGGTGAGGGCGCGGCCTCGGAAGCATTTCAACAGAGCATGACACTCAGTAACATCCTGAGTGCCAGACGCTTTAGCGAAGCAACTCTGTGTTTGCTTCACACTACCGACAATCTGCGGTGTTCCGTAAAAAGACCAGACTGGTTCATGTCCAAGAACACCCTGGCATTATAGCCAAGGAGTTCTTTTAAGAGGTCTCATTCATTATGTTTGCATAAAGATTTGAGATTTTTTCTTAATATGAATGCTCAAGAGGTGAGGGCGCGGCCTCGGAAGCATTTCAACAGAGCATGACACTCAGTAACATCCTGAGTGCCACGCTTTAGCGAAGCAACTATGTGTTCGCTTCACACTCCCGACGGGATGTGAAGACGACATTTCAGATCCGTAAGTCGCTAGGACCATACATATCCGTAGATATATTATTGGGGGCAGGAAGCAACACGAATCCTATCCTATAGAAAAGGGATAGTGCTTTTAAACTTTGAAGGGTTGGTCGCTTGAGGCGCGTTCCTTTTCTTTAGCCTAGAAGTTATGGAACTAACTTTGATAGGTTAGGTCAGGTGGTGGTTTTAGCTTCGGTGCCCTCAGAAGTATGGTCATTATGGGTCTAGTCACATTGTGGTCACGCCCCCGTTGACAGATCATCTAGAGCGCACCAGCATTACAGGTCTCTACCTCGCTGGCAACTCTAGTAACGCAGAAGCAGACTTTGGTGACAGTAATCACGAAGTCGGCTATGCTAACAGGTGAGGAACCAAGATGTAATCATCTACTTAATTTAGTTTCCCAAAAAACCTATTCTGTCTCTTCCCACCATCCGAAGGTGGGATTCAGCTATATATATGAGGGCCTCAGAACCAGAGAGTCGTATATGCCACTTTTTAAAAAATGAGTAAATTGGCCTCAAAGTTTTATCATTCATTACTCTGCTTCTAAGAAAGATATCGATTTAAACTTAGTTTCATATGAAAGCTATACTCTTTATAAGTTTTTTTGTGAAAATTTGAAAAAATTGTTGGGTGCGCTTGCGCGCTAGCATTCAAAATGTCTGCCAAACTCACATTTTTTTTTAATATTTGAGTCATAACAAGCACTTAAACCATAATTGAATGTGTTAAACGATAATAAAGTGTTATCATATTGTTGTAATAATGATGATGATATTAATAAGAGTAATAGGAATAATACTGGTAATAATAATGATAATAATACTATTAATAATAATATTGATAAGTAATAATAGTGTGCTGAAAAGACGATACATTTTTGTGATAAGAAACCGAGTATTGCTAATGATAATAATGATAATATAATAGTAATAATAATAACAATGGGAATAATAATAATAATAATAATAATGATAATGATGATAATAGTAATAATAATAATGATGATAGTACAATATATTAGTACTAATAATGACACTGATGATGATAACCTTTCATCATCATAATACATCGATACTTATAATCAATCACAAGAAAATACTACAATAGAATAGTAATACTATTGTCATAATAATAATGATAATAATAATAATAATGATAATAATAATAATAATGATAGAAATAATAATATTATGATGGTTTAATAATGATGTTGACGATGATAACCTGAATCACTATGATGTTTAACCATCAATAATACACAATAATAATATTATCATAATACTACTACTACTACTACTACTAGGGCCCCCATCCTTTAATAGAAGCTGCAATGTGAGTGGGGACTTAAACTCGATCAGATTGCAGTCTGTTAGCTCCAAACATCGCTACCAGCTGTGACCCTCATCCACTACTACTACTACTACTACTAGTACTACGACTATTATTACTATTCTAATAATGAAAAAAATGTTGCACGACATCGCTATGCTCACTATCACTGCCAGAGGAAGACATAATGTACTCAAATAAAGAGTAATTTAGACAAAATACAGCACAACACAACGGATAATCGTAAATTAAATCTCCCGCTATGATCACTGAAGTGAGATGTAAACATTGGCGGGAGATTGTAAGCTGCGCGGTGATTGGTCGATGCTTACACGCGCCTTATGGGGAAAAACGCTCATTGGCCTAGAATTCGCTACCCGCAAAGTGACGCGCGCTCTCATTGGCTTAATCAGCGCTAGGTGTATGCGTCTATCTGGTCCTCATGAAGCGTCCGAGCGGCTGCCAGCACCGCTCGAAGTCATGTTCTTTCCTGTAGCTAAAATCGATAATTCCGACTGTCCCCAGTAGGAATTTCGACCGTATGTAAATGGTGGAATGGCCTAGAAATCCCTCAAATACACAGAGAAAAGGTTGTCAAATCTACCAGTATGCATAACTCCAAATCCGTGGAAGTGGCATATACGACTTTCTGGTTCTGGGGCCCTCATATCTGTCAGGTAAGTTTCATGAACAAAATGTTATTGTTATAATACAATTAAGTTTGTTCATACTTACCTGGCAGATATATATAATTAAAGTGCCCACCCACCTCCCCTCAGGAGACAGTGGCACTGATATATGAATAGAAAATGGGAATAGTTCCTGATATCCGCCTCCCACGGCGGGAATGGGTACTACCCCACCTGGCCGCCCACGCGTGTGCCGCGAATTTTTAAATTCTGTCGACTTCAGAAAATACAGCTATATATATATCTGCCAGGTAAGTATGAACAAACTTAATTGTATTATAACAATAACATGTTTAGTATGAACAGTGAATCTTTTCTAACAAAACAATTTTCAGCAGTCATACATGAAGTGCCCTCCTCCCATTCCCTTGTTCCCATAGAGTTATACTTTTTACATAAAACAAAAATTTGGATCGTTGCTAAGAACTGGAGGGGTCAGAGGTGCACATGTTTCAGCAGTTTCTCATAATTACTTCTATTATTCTGTCCAAGAGGTATTTGAGTACTGTGCATGTATGGGGGTATTTTGGCCCCAAAGAGGGCACTACATGTTTAATGAATTTGTATGAAAAGTTAGTTTTAATGTTGTAGAATCTTTATTTAAAAAGTCATATAATTTTTCTACTCTGCTATTCTGTTTTCACACATTATTTTGTAATTTAGTATTGTATTTGGAAAGCAAGACTAACTTACCATAAGTGAAGCAATTTCAGATATAGTGGTGGTTTCATAAGTGTTTGGAAGTAAGCCTCACCAATATCTTTTCTGAGGTTGTAATTATTCTTCATTTTATTTCCCTCATGTGTGAAGTTCTGTCATAAGATGAGAGTTAGAATAAGATTTGTTGTTAGGTTTCATTTGGATATTTTTCAGGTGCTGCTTTTGGGGCCCGTTATATGAACATTGAGGGAAGAAAAATTTGTTTAGGTTTGTGGGACACAGCAGAAGTGAAAGATACGAGGCTATGAGCCGTATTTATTACAGAGACGCAAAAGCAGCAGTGATTTGTTATGACATTACTAATATTAAGAGGTAAGAGTTTCAGTCTTTGCTATCTAACTTTACATATTTTTCTTCTCTTGTTTTTCCCTGTATTTAAGGCAAATTCTCAGTAGTATGATTAAACTACATTAGAATTACAATCATGTGAGGTTATTGGTTAACTTTACAGAGAATAATTAGAGTTGACATGTAACAACTGATGGATCTAACTGCACATATGCAGTAGCCACCAATTGCTCTACTCCTGCCTTCAGATACTAATTAATGTGTGGAAACTTACATTTCATTGGTATGAATGAACAAATAAATTTTTAAAAATATAGCATTTCATTGATTAAAAATTTACATTTTGTACATGAACTTCCCTGCCAGATATATACTTAGCTATAGTCTCCGACGTTCCGACAGAATTTCAAATCTCGCGGCACACGCGACAGGTAGGTCAGGTGGTCTACCTTACCCGCCGCTGGGTGGCGGGCGTATGAACCAATCTATCTCTCCAGCCAGATTTTTTTCTGTCGCTGAAGCGATAACAACTGTTTGTCGTTTCATTCCGATATATTCTTCATTTCTCGCTTGCCTGGAGACTTGATTTGGACATTTTGGTGACGTATTCGCTCTATTTTGGCTTGGCATACGCTGATTGGACCGTTATTGACTTTCGCGCTGGATTTTCCTGTAGAATGTCTGATTTTGATTCTGTTTCCAAAACTCCGGTTTTGTTTAGAGTATGTTTGACCGATGGATGTAAGGTGAGGTTACCGAAAGCTGCGGTTGACCCTCACACTTTCTGTGTTAAATGTAGGGGGAATGAATGTTCGTTTAGTAACCCGTGTCAAGAGTGTGAGGTTTTGAACGAAGATGAATGTAAGGCTCTTTCTTCTTATATTAGGAAACTTGAAAGGGATAGGGTACGTAAAGCTTCTTCAAGGAGTTCGAGCAGGTCGAGAATGAGTGAGAATGAAACTAACATTAATGTAGTTTTAGAACCTTCCTCCCAGGTCTCAGCTCCTGCTCCCCGCACCGAAGCCGTAGATTCGTCTTCGGAGGCGGCGGCCTCAAAAGCTTCCTTGTGTTTTAAGGAAGACAAGAATCTTCGTACTGATCAAGGTAAGAGTGTCAGTGATGATAAGTGCAGTGTACCCAGTGATGTGGAGGGTGCGTCTGACCGGCTCCTTAGTGCCTCCAGGCCTAGACCTCTTCCAGACTCCCAGTTCCAGTGGAGGAGGAAAGTCGGAAAGCTGCAGGAGGGCTAGGGAGAGCCCCCCACCGGTCAGGCGTCTCCGGCAGATCCTGAAGTTCGCTCCCAGGCTGCCTTGGATCGTAAGAAGAAGAATATTCTTCGTCAGTGTTTTTCGTCATCCTCTTCTCCTTCGCCGAAGCGTGGTTGGAGCTCTAAGGAGGCGTCACGCCCGTTGAAGAGGGCTGTGGAGGCTCCCTTCAGTACGTTAGCGTCCAGCCCAGAAGACTTTTCTGATGTAGCTTCCTTGCAAGCAAAGAAGCCTAGGGAGCTCCAGTGATCGCCCTCCTTCTCCCGCTCCTCGCGCTGAGCTTGCTTCGGAAGAAGATCCTGGGGACTCTCCTACTCGAGTGCTAGCGGGCCTACAAGCTCAGATCACAGCCTTGGCGGACTCCTTGGCATCGAGATCGCGTAGAAGGAAGGATTTGTCTCTCCCTATCAAGAGATCGAGGCGCGTTTCGTCGGAAGAGCTCTCTCCTTGTAATCGGCGATCTCCTTCTTTTGAGGATACTTCTACACATCGTAACATTTCACGAGAGGAACACCACTCCCGCTCGGAGGTGTCGAGACGCCATTCGTCGGATAGGCGCTCCTTGGACTATGAAGATATTTCCCCAGATCGGATTCCCCCAGATCGGTATTCCTGCCTCAGGTAGACGCTCAGCCCCTTCTGTTTCTCCTTCTTCTAGAGTTCGTGCAAGAAGAGAGAGTCGCCCAGGTCATAGAAGACTTATTTCGTCGTCTCCGTCTCATCTTTCTTCTCCTCGCCTTCTCAGAGAACCTAGGGAATGCCCTTCTGAAAGTAGGCACACTTCTCCTTCCGACTACTGTCGTCGGGCGTCGGATAACGTGACTGGTAGGCGCTCATCGCATGGAGTTCGCTCCTCCCCTGTAAGACATCAAGAGTCTAGTAGGAGCCCTGCTCCTGGTAAGCGTCCTTCTTTTAGTAGCTGTTCTCCTGGAGAAAGACGCCTTGATCCTCGTTTGCTTCGTTTTCCTAGTAGGGCGCTCTTCGTTCTCGAGACTCCTACTCCTGATCGGTCTCCTCTTGCTAGAAGTCAAGAACGCCTCAAGCGCCCTGCTTCTGTTAGGCGCTCGGAGCCTTACAGACGTTTCTACCCCTTGGTAAGGACCAAGATCTCGTCGAAACGCCCTGTTCCGTTTAAGCGCTCGGAGCATAGGCCGCTCTCCGCTTCGTAGGCATCAAGAGCCTCTCAAGCGCCCTGCTCCTGATAGGCGCCCTATTTTTAGCAACGTTTCGCCGCTTGGTAGGCGCCAGGATTCCCCTAAGCGCCCTGTGACAGATAGGCGCTCGGCGCCTAGTAGCCGCTCTCCTCACGATCGGCGCCAGGATTTGAGTAGGCGCTCTCCCTCTCGTAGTTTCCCTAGGGATAGGCGTGGTCTTTCTAGGGAAAGGAGTCCTTCCTCTTTTGCTGTTAAGAGTTTTGTCTGCGTTAGGAAGGAATGCGAGATTAGACAAGAATTTTCGGGATAAGCGTCCTTCTTTTACGACTCTCGTTCTCTCTGTACGCCTCTCTACTTTGGAATCTTCTCCTCTTCAAGACGTTTGTCTCCTTCATCGACTGTTCCCCAGCTAGGAAATCATCTAAGGATTCTCATAAGGATCCTCCATCCTCGTTTCTCCTCTTCAAGAAGACCAGGAAGCCTCTGAGGAAGAAAACTAATACATCGGCGACAGTTTCTTCGTACAAGAAGCTCACAGAGCTTCTCCTTCAGGAGTTCGGAGAGTCTTTGAGCCCTACTGCTCCTCCTTCCCACACTCGTTGTTCTCCACAGCGAAAGCAACGAAAGGACTTCGTGTGTGAGAATGAAACCGACTCTTTCTATGAAGAAAGCGCTCAAGAGTTTTTGGTTCATGGATGCGTACTAAAGAAGAAGCGGGGAAAACTATGTTTGCCTTTCCTCCGTCGAAGCTTTCAGGACGGACAGGATTTTGGTATGAGACAGGAGAACCCTTGGGACTGGGCCTTCCGTCTTCAGCTGACGCAGATTTTTCGGCACTAGTAGACGCCACTAGAAGATCAGCTTTGAATTCGGCCAAAACTACGTGGGCAATGAATGAAATAGATCACATTCTAAAAGGCATTTTATTTTTGAGTCTTGGAAGTTTTCAACTTTCTCGATTGGTCCCTCGGAGTCCTAGCCAAGAAAACTCAAGGACCGGACACGTTTTCTCCGGAGGATTTGAATTGTGTCTTATCCTGTATGGATAAATCGGTGAGGGATGGGGCCAGCGAAATAGCTTCACTGTTTTGGAGCAGGGGTCTTGAAGAAAAGATCAGTATTTTGCTCATTTTAACAAAGTCTGTCTCACATGCTCAGAGATCGTCTTTTGCTTTTTGCCCCTCTCTCTACGCAGCTGTTTCCTAAACACCTGGTTCAAGACATTCGAAGGCTCTCTCTGCCAAAGCTACGCAGGACCTTCTAGCGCAGTCTGCAAGGAAGCCGCGCCCTACCTTCCAGACTAAGACGAAGAAGCTAAGCCGACCTCTCAGGAACCTTTCGAGGGGCTTCTACCTCTAGATCCTCTTCGTTCAGAGGTCGGAAACCAAATAGAAGAGGGAGGACTTTTACGAAGTCAATCAAACCTCCCAAGGAAGACTCAAGTCCTTCAGACAACTGTAGGCGCCAGGCTTTTACAGTTTGCAGAAGTCTGGGCCCAGAAAGACGCAGATGCCTGGACCCTGTCAATTTTGAGGAAGGGCTATCTCATCCCGTTCTCTTCGAGGCTCCCTTGACGAATACCCCGAGGGAGTTGACGGCCAGATACAGGGACCCCATCATGAATCAAGCCCTCCGACTAGCGGTAGATCAGATGCTGGAAAAGGAGGCGATCGAACTAGTGGCAGATCATCTTTCGGCAGGCTTTTACAACCGCCTGTTCCTAGTTCCGAAATCCTCAGGGGATGGAGACCGGTGTTGGACGTAAGCGCCCTGAACTTCTCGTGGAAAAGAAGAAATTCACGATGGAGACCACTGCCTCGGTGTTAGCAGCACTCCGTCCAGGGGACTGGATGGTTGTCCTTGGACTTACAGGACGCTTACTTCCACGTACCAATCCATCCTTCCTCGAGGAAGTTCTAAGATTCATGATGGGGGAAGAATCTTCCAATTCAGGGCCCTGTGTTTTGGCCTCTCCACGGCCCCCAAGAAAGAAGTATCCAAGAAACACTCTTTCATTCTGGCTGCGTGAGGTCATCAGGAGGGCGTATGAGGCTGATGGTAGTGACGACATCGTACGTCCCGTCCGAGAGCTCACGAAGTCAGAAGTATTGGCCCCTCGTTGGCGTTTTCGTAAGAACTTCTCCGTGGCGCAGGTCCTGAAGGCAGGGGTCTGGTCTTAAACCAGACTACCTTTACATCTTCTACCTTCGGGATATTGCCCACAGGTCCTTGGATACCTTTTCCTTGGGACCCGTGGTGGCTGCTCAACAAGTTGTGTAGCTAACCCAGACCCTCGCAGGCTGAAACAGCATCGAGTCCTGGTGTGACTGTGTGGATGGATGTGTGAGTGAGTGAGTGACTGGCTCCCTTTCCCATCTTTTTTCCTCCTCCTCTACCTGTGGGCAGAGGGCCACGGTCGTCACTACGCTGGATGAGGACGAGATGCAGGTGTAGCTATATGACAGAGCCCCATCCTATCCCTTTCACTAGGGATAGGAGCAGAATATCCACCACTTCCTCCTACAACGGGGGGGGAAGTGGATGCCTACAAGAGTCAAACCCATGACTTTATATTTGCTCCTGTACAGGAACAAGTTCTTACATTGCTGGTACGAAGAGATACGCTTGCCTCTCTCTTAGTACTCGGTCCAGAGGTCTGACCATTGATCCTGCGGTGCACACCCCGATCAATCGGACAGAGGCTTGGATCCCTCCCTCGCTCTTACGACCAGGGAGACTTCCAAGGTTGGGCGAACACCAGTCTGTTCACAAAAGACTCAGATTCCTCCCACCAAGAAGTGAGTCTTCCTATTGTAAAAGGACCGAAGGTTTGTATGCCGTGTCGGAACAAATGACAATTTGTCCAAAATTGCATTTTTCCTAACTATACAAACCTGAGGTCCTTTTACACAAATAGCCCCACCTCATGCCACCCCTCACTCTGCAGTTTTTTGCTTGGGCCAAAATCAAAAGTGATTTGTTTACCTCCCAGTCGCGCGCGCGCGCCTGTCGGACAAGCAGTTAACTACCGAATCCCTTGTTCGCAAAGCTTACGACCTATCCAGCTGCCGCTAGTACCTTCCTATTGTAAAAGGACCTCAGGTTTGTATAGTTAGGAAAAATGCAATTTTGGACAAATTGTCATTTTTTATTTTTTGCTATGGACAGTACAAGATAATTTTGTTGTTTCTAGATACTGTGGTATCCATAGTTAGCTTGTTTGTGTATAATAGGATGGTAGGCATTCGGGTGACTCATGTTATGCTAATGCATTGTTTCAGTTCAGTTTATGGTTGCTTTATTGAATATCATCTAACCTAGGCATTGTTTGTTTCTCCAAAAACTGCCTTACACTGAAAAATTTGAATGAAACTCTTATTTTCTCAGTGTTGATCGTGCAAAGTTTGGGTAGGGGAAGTTCAGAAACATGAAGAGAATTGCAAACTGTATTTGTGTGGGACAAAACTAGATCTGGTGAAGGAGGATCCTCAGCGGCGTGAAGTAGATTACCATGACCTCAATGACTATGCAGAAGAGGTATGTTGAACTTTTATTGCAAAATTTACAGTAATCTTTTTACAGTGATAGAGAATCTTAGTTTTGTGTTAGACAGAATAATACGCTGAGAAAATATTTATTGATGTCAGCGTACATAGTTGTGCATTTTGAATTTAAAAAAATGTGTCGTTTGTAAATATGCAATTTCATATTACTTGTAGTACATGGAAACTTACCAAGCAGATATATACTTAGTATAGACTCCGTAGTCCCCGACGAATTCGAATTTTGCGGCACAGCTGCGGTAGAGTCAGGTCGATCTAACGCCCTGGCCGAATGGGTGGCAGGAATAGGAACGATTAAGTTCTAGAACCAGATTTTCTCTGTCGCAGGTAGGGGGGTCAACATACGTTTGTTGACACCTCCTGACTTGATTTTCGTTTTTTAATCGACCATCGACATTCTGGGCTGTCTTTTGCAGGGAAGTACTGGGTCGTGGTATGGCATACTGCTCTTATTAAACTTTTTACTGAATTTGGCTTCGAAATTTCGAAGGCAATAATTACGTTGAAAAACTACCGAATTTTCGGTAGACCACTCATATATTTTGCAATAAGGGAAATATTGATTTTTTTTTTTTCACTAATACGTGTATAAGTGTTAGAACTTGATGAAGGAAATATAAGATCTAACTTCCTACTTTAGGAAGTCAGAAAGCATATAACTAGATACGCTTCCTTTAGAAGCTTTAAGAGCTCTCGTACGAACGAGCAGTTAGAGTATTGACAATACTAGTAGTTGTTGCATCCTCATCACCTTCTTACTCCACATAATCTACAAATTCATATGTGCAAATTTGAAGATAAATGGATGGAGCTCAAAAGGCGAGCTCTTAAAAGGTAAGAAGTGAATATAGTGTTCCAGTGCAGTGGAGGGTGCGTCTGATCGCTCCGTAGCGCTTCCAGGCCTAGACCTCTTCCAAACTCCCAGACCCAGTGAGGAGGAAAGTCGACAGCCGCAGGAAGGGTTAGGGAGAAACACCCCTCCGGTCAGGCGTCCCCTCGGCAGGTTCTGTAGAACGTCCCAGACTGCCAAGGATAGCCATTGATAAGGCATCCTTAAAAAAGTGCGTCTCTTCATCTTACATCCGAAAAGACGAAGAATGTATGTTTGGAGTTTCGATGATCTAGCGCGTTGTCTGAAAACTAAAAGAACACTGAGCAAGAGCCAGCCGCTGCCAGGAAGCCGCGTTCCAGCAAGCTAGCGTGAGCTACGTTCCAATAGCCAGCAGCGAGCCGCGTTCCAGCTAACAGACTAGCGCGAGCCGCGTTCTAGAAAATTTTTCTTGGCGCAAGGCGCCTTCAAAAAGACGAAGCGCCAGCCTGGCGCAAATTGCGCCAGAAAAACAGAACGGCTAGAGCAAGGAGCCTTATAGTAGAGTGGCAATCAGAACGATCCTTCACATTGAACGTTTCCCGGGCAAGAGGCTCTTTCTAAAAGGGGTCTAGTAGGCGGTCGGAACTTATCAGGGCGCACGGGGCACCTTCCACGCAAGCGGAACGTTCCAGGAGCGAGTCTCCTTTCTAGCGTGCGGAACATTCCAGGCGCTAGGCGCAAGGAGCCAGGCGCCAGAATATTCCTAATCTTCTTTTGAGAGAGAGGTCAGTTGCGAGGCTCCTCTTTGAGTTTTTAACTTGAGCAACTTTCCCCTGGCAAAGGTGCAAGATGTCGCACAGGCGGCCATCGCTTTTTTTGCCAGAAGGATTCTGATACTAAGAGAAGCCATTTTTTCATTATTCAGAGGACTCTCTCCTTCATTCATGCTCTTCCCTCGTTATGAAGAGGCAAGAGCTTGGGAGTTTTCTTATAAGAATCTCATCGACGTTTGGGTATGATGGCGGATAGGAAATATCTACTTCCTTCCGTAAACCTACAGATCAACAGGAATTCTGTCTCTTCCACGATTTATGAGGAAATCACAAAGATTTAAAGAGTTCCGTGGATTAACTTCCTTCCTTAAGGAGATATATATACTCTTTCTATCGTTCTATTAACGAAAAGAACGAAGATAGTAAAAAATTTTTCCTTTCTCTATCTGCCTCGGCAGGGAAAGAAGGTAGTAGAGTATCTGCTGTATGAGAATACGATACGGCAAATCATAAGCACATACCGTAGTTACTTCTTTGCTGAGCAACTCAATTACCAGTATCCTTCCAGGAATTTCCTAGGAAGGACTACGCTTAAAGGAGGTTGTTAAGGACAACACCTACTTAGCTTCTAGATTTATCGAAGTTTCTTGTTCGCTTAAATATGCATTATAAGACTTCCTGAAGTTCGATAATAATTTTATAAGATTCCTTTATTAAATGGAGTAGCTGGCAACTCTGGAAGAGTAAGGCCAGTCGGCTAACGAGACTGCTATCGCTTAGACACCAACGCAGTATCATGTAGGTGTCGGTCATGATTGGTTGGTTACATGTCTCTCTCCTGCGGGATGGAATGACTAACCGTGTCTCTCCCCTTCAATCGTGGTTTTAGCCTCGGATTGAGGGGATAGTTAAGCAAACATAAATAAAATATTGTCTGCCTTTTGCTAAGAAGCTTCAATAAGAAAGATATTACAACATTTCAATGCTGTTTACCGTAGGTAACATTTTAAAGGATTCTAACGCAGCGGAACTCTATATTGTATAATGCTCTCATGCTACGAAAGCATGGCTTATTAGAGTACAATGCTTAGTGAGCAAGATGAATGTAGTAGAGAATTCACTTTAAGACTACGGTATGGTCAAGTCTTATGCACATACCGAGGTTACTACAGAATTCCTAGTATCCTTACAAGGTTCCTAGATTAATGCTGTTTACCACAATGTGACAGTATTATAAAGGATTCTAATACGGCAGAGCGCTATATATATAATTCTCTCATCCTTTCGAGAAACGCACACAACCTTTTTAGAATCGGATATTGCTCAAGAGAAGTTGGTTGAGTCGGATGGGAAACATTCTCTTAGTGGCAGAAGTTGTTTCCCTGAATGGACTATACTACGTATATAAAAGTTTTTTTTTTTTTTTTTTTTTTTTTCACTAAGAACGGAATTAACATGTGAAGGATGTCGGGTACCATAAAGGCAATAGATGTTATGGCACATACCTAAAAAGAACTAGAAGGAAGCGCCAGCCGCGCCAGAAGCACCATCCAAGATATTTTCTCGTTTTAAGCGAGTTATTACCTAAGAGTCCAGTAGCCTCTCGGACAGCAGGCCTCGGTAACGGCAAGATTCGTTCCTGATTTGTTACCCATTTAATCGAAAAAGGGTCGCTTACAAGGAATGATGAAATGATTTATTTTAATCACTTAGGCCAATTCCACGACTCTCTCATATCGCAAAGAGCATCGAGAATCTCTTTTTTCGCCCCTGTTCGCGTTAACAAAAGAGAACCTATTTGGGAACAGACACGGAACGTAACGATCCTTAAGAGGTTCGATGCAAGGTTTTGCATGTCCGTGAGAACCTTCTCGATCGAAGATAATAACTGTTAACGTATGTCTAACATTTATTGAAAAGAGTTGTGAGAACCTGCGGAAAGTCTTCTTCATAAATCTCTTTGTAAGGTAGAAGACGAACAGGCTTCCTTTAGACTGCTTCCTTTTCCTCGAACCAAGAGAGGTAGCAATATAAGACATCTTTAAATTTAAAGAAGGGGAATAAACTTTAGTCTTTTTTCCCCTAGTTATAATTCTTAACAGATATTAAGATAAATGGGCGTCAAAGGAAGAGAGGATGTATGCCTCATTTTGGCCTTAGAGAGGTTGGATTCACAGAAGTCACGTTCTTCACACAGCATGTTTCGCAAGGCTTTTCCAAGAGTATCTGGATATTCTATCAGAATCTATTATAAATAGACCTAAAAAACCTCTCCACTCTGAGTCTGTCCGCGTGCAGACTGACCAGAAGTGGACATGAATGAGAGGTTTTTTCAAGGTAAATGACAATAGTCATGGCTAAGACATAGAATTGCTGCAGATCGTGCTAGATGGAATGAGGAAACTGTCCTCTTCCGATACCTCTGTGAACACATAGCGAGGTTTTTTCTTCACTTTCAGAGGGAAGAATCACTTATGTATATATCTGCTATCAAAGAACGCAGTAAAAGGCTATACTCTGTCTCTACAAGGGGAATTAGAGATAACAGAGGATTAAGATCTTCGGGATCTTATACGATACCGCAATACGACAAGAGTAGGATATCATGTACTTCGAATGGATCTTTTTGTGGCCACAGATTCCGTGTTCCGACAAAATGGATGCTCCTCATCAAACTTCTTTGAGGAAGTTTATGAAGGAATTCTTTGTTTCTCTTAGCCCTAAACGACCAAGAAGAAAAGTGAATTTTTGTGCATTGGAATCTTGCATCAGATTCAATGGAGACTCGGCAATGGGTTCTTGCCAGCAATAAGTATGTCTGGCAAAAGGACTAAATCCCTCTATTCCTGATGCAAACGCTTTCAGATAGAAGTTTCGTTGCCCAGGCAGGGTACTTACATTTTCATCTACAGAAGAAGAGATGGTTTTAAACGTTTGCCTACAGAGTCTTCGGGGTGCGATGAGGCTCAAAATGCTTCCCAGAAGGTATTCAGAAGGATACAATAAGAGCTAGAAATCAGGGTTCCGCCCCCAATTTCTTTCAGCTCAGAGTCTCCTTCGACTTCCAGACTCCTTCCCTTCCTTCGGGCAAGGATAGGAAGATTCTGCACAGAGAACCTCATCAACATGTAAAAGAAGAGATCTCGTAGCAAAAGAAGTGTTCACGAAGGATCCCTCCTCGGAGGAAGACTCTTCTCTCTCGTATTGTTAGATATCCTGTCGTCTACTGGGTGTAGCTGACTAAAACACCTCCCCTGCCAGGGCCAAAAGCTCAAAGGGGAAGAATTTCTTCCACCCTTCTCCAGTCTCCTGATAAACTATGTGGTTGTTCAGGACTCTCGGACAATGTAGCGCCAGCCAGGCGCCAAATGCCAATACAGGCGAAAAACGCCAGAGGCGGACAGTTCCAAGGAACTCTGTCATGGTCGGATACTGAGAAGGAGCGGGCCTCCAACCTGGCGCGCCAGAGGTGAACAAATCGGACAGATATAAGAGTGTCCGATGTGGACATCGCCAGACAGCCTAGAGACTCTTCCAAGCTCGAAGCTCCAGCAAGTGTGGAGGAGCCAAGCCAGGCGCGAGGCGCCAGCCAGGCTCTAGGAGCCAGCCAGCTCTAGAAGCCAGCCAGGCGCCATCCAGGTGCCAGGCTCCTTCAAGGCTAGGTGCTCCAGTCAGGATTGAGGATCATCCAGGCGCAAGGCTCCTTCCAGTAAAGAGAAACCTAAAGCTCTGTCATGTAAGAGGGCTAGTCCCCATTGATATGATACAGGTAAGGCTCTGCCATGTAAGTGGGTCAGCCCCCTATTGGCAACGATCCGAGAAGGCTCTGTCGTGTAAGCGGGCTAGCCCCCATTGACATGATCCAGAAGGGTTTGTCAGTCATAGGTCCTACCCTCGCTGAAACTCTTGAGGCATGCAGACTCATAGACAGTAATCATGAAGTCTTCTGCCAGGCTCCAAGTGCCTTCCAGGCGCAAGGCGCCAGCCAGACGCAAGGCTCCAGCCAGGCGCGAGGCGCTAGCCAGGAAGGAGGAGCCAATCAGGCACCAGCCAGGCGCGAGGCGCCAGCCAGGCGCGAGGCTCCAGCCAGGCTCTAGGCGCCATTCAGGTGCAAGGCTCCAGCCAGGCGCGAGGCGCTAGACAGGCGCTAGGCGCCTGCCAGGCACGAAGCGCTAGCCAGGCTTGATAAGTGCATTGATGATTCCTTCAAACAGCTGAGAATTAAAAGCGCATGAAGGTGCGAGCTTTTCCGAATTCTTGTTCTTTCCCTAACAATATGTCATAAGGACATATTAGCTGTCACATAAGGGAGATGCAACTCTGTGTTGACTTCCCATTATTCGAAGGATATCAAGATAACCTTCGAGGGATCCTTCTCTCTTGGTTGATACGTGTCTGCGGATACATTGCTGGGATAGGGAGCAGATACTGATCCTTAACTAGTGAGTTAAATTTTATTTAACGTCATGTTTTTTCTTTGGGTAGTTTGAAAGGAGTTTGTAGATAATTCTTTTCAACTTAAGCACTAACCCTCGTGTTAGGATCAGGTGATCGGGATCGGTGTTGTGCTCCTTAATTATGCCACTAGGCATAGGCATATTGTCATGTAAGAGGCTCTGTCGAGTAAATGGATAAGACCCCATCGACAGACCCCCCAAAAGAAACTCTTAGCCCATAGGTCACATCCTCGCTGAGGCTCTTGAGGCGAAGCAGATTCCTAGGCATTAGCCATGGAGTCTTCCGCCTGATCAAGTAGGAACCAAGGTTTTATTTATTTATTACCTACAACGTATGTTGTTTACCTGTCTATTCAGTAAATAGTTGTCTCTTTCCCACCACCAAGGGTGTCAATCAGCTAAGTATATATCTGCTGGGTAAGTTCCATGTACGAAAATGATATTGTTAAGATACAATAAAGTTTTGTACATACTTACCTGGCAGATATATACGATTGATGGCCCACCCAGCCTCCCCTCAGGAGACAGGTGGAAGAGAAAATCTGGTTCTAGAACGGTAATCGTTCCTATTCCTGCCACCCAGCGGCGGGAATGGTGGATCACCTGACCTACCTGCAGCGTGTGCCGCGAAATTCGAATTTCTGTCGGGGACGACGGAGTCTATAGCTAAGTATATATCTGCCAGGTAAGTATGTACAAAACTTTATTGTATCTTAACAATATCATTTTTCAGATAAATGGGAAACTCTTTGAGACTTCAAGTAAGACTAACACTAATATTGAAGAATTGTTTGCATATATAGTGGAAGATTATGCAAAAGACAATGCAGCTGTTATTGCTACGTTGGAAAGGCAGACTGTGGATTTGACTGATGAAGAGAAGAAAAACAAGTGCTGTTAAGGTTGTATATTTGTATAAGAAAGAGATTTAGTATTCTGAAAGTTAGGTCATTGCCGATGTGCAGGGGATGCCTGAGTTGTGCATTGTCTTTGCAAAAGATGTCAAAAGACAATAAATGATAATGGAGTTGTTTAAGTGTAATTTACAGTTGTTAATAAATCACCTTCCCTTGAGAATTAACTGCCTTACAGTACAATATGTACAGTAATGTAAATACTGTATATATATGAATGCTACATAAAAGTGAAATAGGTTAGTGACAAGGCACATTCACCATCTGTTTTTTCACAGTGAAGATATTGTGTATATTTCTTGGTATCTTTTGTAAGTGTCTTTTTCACAATGTGATATGTATAGAGGTAGGTCATTAAGTTTGTTTTGTTTTGATGTCCATACTATCTTTTATATTAGTTGTATACCATGTTGTGTATAGTTAAATATAAGTTTTTAATACTTTGTTGTATATTCATCATGTTATGTATTTTAGGCTGATACTAGCTGGCACTCCGGAAATGTCATGGCAGTAAGAAGATAGTAAGGACATTGAATGTTGCTTAGGAAGCAGATTCAGGGATGTATTGTTAACATTTCACATTAGCCAGTTATTGTGCCAGTGCTCAGTAACGAAGGATACTATGTGTCAGTGCATTGTTAGTCATAGTGAGTCCCATTCTAGATGTTGTAAGATATAAAAAGTATGAGTGCGTTCTCTTTTTGCGGCTCTGAATTGGGAACCAAAAGTTTTTCCTTGTGATAAAGCATTCCTGAGCACATCTTTTATATCATAGGAATGTTAAAAATATAGAATGTACACTGTAAAGAATAGAAAGGCAAGGAGGATTTTGGTAGAGATCCACAGCAAACTTATGATTGCAAGGTAGAATATGCTGTAGTCACATAAATTTAAGAATGATAGAATTTGTCATTTACTGTAGTCTGTTTTGTAAATTATTAATATGCATTATGTATGTTGACACAGTAGGTGAAGTTGCTATATTTGCTAAATAATTTTTCTCTAATACATGTCACAGTGAAATTTATGTAAAACTGAAATAATAAAAAGTTTGTTCCGACACGGCATACAAAAACCTTCGGTCCTTTTAAAACATAGGAAGATACTAGCGGCAGCTGGATAGGTCGTTAAGCTTTCGAACAAGGGGTTCGGTAGTTAACTGCTTGTCCGACAGGCGCGCGGCGCGACTGGGAGGTAAACAAATCTCTTTTGCTTTCGGCCTCACAGTGGATGGACGTGTGTGTTCGCTCTCTGCCCGCTGCTCGTCGTTTGCTTTCTTGGTTGTTTGTAATTGTGTATGAAAGATTGGTAAGTACAGTATTCTCTCTTTTCATATTAATTACGCTGAACATTAATGATGGAATCTCCGCGCCTCGCTACCCCAAGGAGACTTTGCCCGGGTACCGAAGGGCGCAAATGTGGGAAATTCAGATCTTTCCCCGAGATAGACCCTCATGTTTTGTGTGCTCGGTGCCGGGGGCGCGAATGCACCCGGGCCGAGCCCTGTGATGTTTGTATGAACTGGTCGGAGGCGCAGTGGACATTGTATGAGGGCAGGAAGAAGCGAAGGCCTGCAAAGGAGTCGTCGGAAAGCTCTCCCGCGACTCCTTTGGTGACGGACACTTCGTCTTCTTTCCTGCCGCCCGCTCAACTTCCACGTCTCGCGCCTTCCCCTTCGGGGCGGTGTCTAGGTTCCTTCTCCTCTCCCGATGTGTCGAGTGTGGAGGAGGCGCTAGATACCCCGACGTAGAGTTGTACTCTGGGTCCTCTATCCGCTCGTCTTCGCGCGAGCGGGTAGAGGATCCTCCTAATCACCCGACTTTTGCCTCCTCAGGTGCGGTTGCCGTGAAGGATGACCTCGGACAGGTGTGGGCGTCGTTGGGACTGCAGGGCGTGCCGAGTGTCCAGGGGCTGCTGCTCTATCATCTCGCTGGCTCCGTAGGCGGTTACGCACGCTACGGTCAACCACCACCACCACGACCCTGACAACACCTGGCTACGCGTCACCTCCTCACCTGGTGTAACACCCAGCACGCGGTCTCTGTGACACCCACAACATCGGTGCAAGGGCCAGTCGCCGTAACTCGGGGGAGTGTGATGCCCCCACCCTGGGTTTGCTGGTGTTGCACAACGACCGGACTTCATGTGCCTCGAAGAGCTCGCACCCTGGACCTCCCACCGGTGCCGTGATGTCTCTGCCGCTGGTTAGACCATCTGTACCGTCCACACAGCCTGCCGTACCTGCCGTGACCACCGCTGCTGTTCCTGTTCCTGCTCCTGCCGTCTCGACTGCCGTTCCTGTGATGCTCGCTACCTGCTGATGTTGTCCCTGTTCCTGGCGCCGCTGCTCCCGATGCTGGTCTGTTCGGACAGGTACGTCCCCGGGCCCTGTTGCTTCGGCAACAGCAGCCCCGGCTCCGTCCTGGATGACAGATCTGACGTCGGTCCTGAGGAGGTTGACGAAGAAGAAGAAGAAGAGGAGGAAGGTGTCGTCGTCGTCTTCATCGTCTTCTCGTCGTCGTCGTCGTCTGCCGCCTCTTCCCCTTCTTCTTCTAATAAGGCTCCCCCGCCTAAGAAGAAGAAGGTCGCCTCCCCCCCCCCTAAGAAGTCTCCTTCGGGAGCTTCTAAGGGCCCGTCTCGCTCTGGTGAGACGGGGGGTTCTTCCGCTGGTCGCCCTGCTCCTTCGGGAGCAGGACCCGTCTCTTCTCCGCAAGGAAGAAGACTACGGGGGCCAGAGGGGTGCCGGCTAACACCGGCACTTCCTCACCTGCTGTTAGTGGTTCGGCCACGGCAGCAGGATCCGTCCTCGGCCGCTCGTTCGCGAGAGGTACCGAGTGTACGGTCGCCTACCAGCGACCGTGCAGCCAGGAACCAGACCTCTGAGTCCGCTCAGCGTCAGGTTCACGGCACGGAGCGGAAGACTGGTGACAGCCGCTCACGCGACTCTCACCAGACCAGCTCTCGCTCTCACGGCGAGCGGCTGGCTACCCGGGCGGACGTGACGGTCCACGACCGGCCACGGGCTGAGGCTGGGAAGAGGTCCCCCCGTTCGCCGGCACCAGCCACGGCTGGTACCAGCGAACTGACGCACCGTGAGGATATGCACCGGTCTCACCGTGACAGTGGAGCTCGCCGGTCCCCTGACCGTCGCTCTCACAGAGAGCGATCGGGTACGGCGACCCAGCACCAGCTCCTCGGACACACGAGACGGGGGCCGCTGTTCTCGGTCCAGCCGTTCTCCACAGCGAGACGGCTCGACTAGGTCTGCAGCTCGATCGCCACCGCGGGTTGGCGATCGCCTGCAGTCCTCCAAGCCCGCTGGTTCTGCCAGTGAGCGTGGAGAGAGCGTCAGGTCTGCCTCTCCCATACCTTCAACCTCCTCGGGTTACACCGGGAGGGGCGAGGTATTGAGGAGTGATCGTGAGGGGTGCGCCCCTCAGGATCCCGCCACGTCGTCGTACGTACCAGGCTCGGTTCTCGGACCAGCCAGGTCGTACGCACAGGTGGTTGGAGGAGACCCAGAGGGGGCTGTCGCTGCTCCTCTCCTTGAGGGAGGAGGTCTCGGGAGGTACTCCTGTTCGAGGGACTGGACGGTCCCGACTCCACAGGATGCTATCACACCCGAGATCCAGAGGAACTTTGCCGAGGTTATTGCGCTGATTCGTCAGCACAACGACCTCGGGGAAGGATCGCCGCTCCCACCATCCGAGCCCACGTCCCGGCTCGAGTCGTTCTGGGGCCCGAAGAGGGAACCCAGACCGACGGTGGGTTTTGCCGCGTTCCGAGCTTGCGGACTCAGTGCTAGACCAGGTTGAATCGCTTGCCTCCGGACAAGACGGTTCGCAATCAGTCTGGCAGGTCGAGCAAGCTGCTTCCACCTCTCTGCTACGACAGCGCGGTTTTACGTGCCATCTGAAGACCCGATGCCGCCCAACAGGTGAACCCGGAGTTAGCTAGGCTGACTCCGGGTGTGTCTCTGCAACAGCTCCTGTCCGAGAACCTGTGGTTCTCGCAGCAAGAGGCACTCGGCCTGGAATCTACCGCCATGGCAGCTTTCCAGGCCGTCTCCTGGCTAGATCTGTGGTCCCTCACAGTATCTAAGGTCGCAGCCAACTCCGGGGGAATTTCTCCCGAAGAGGACTCGGCCTTCAGGAGACTTTGCCAGTCTGGGGGAAGAGCCATCTCCTTCCTTGCCCACCAGACGGTGAACCTGTGGGCCAACCTGGTTCTCCGACGAAGGGACGCTGTCCTTACTCGGGTTTCCAGGGCGGCCGGGCGTGAGGCGGCGTTGGGGCTTCGAAACGGACCTCTACGGAGTTCCACGTGTCTCTCTTCCCAGGAGAGATGGTGGACGCTGCGGTGGACAGACGGCGCACTGAAGACAGTGACCGTGTCTGGTTCACCAGGCAGTCTCGAAGGCTTCTGGGCAGCCTCGGACTGCGGCCAAGTCTAAGAGCTCGGCTAGCGCTTCCTCGGCTGCTAAGACGGTTGCTGCGTCGAAGCCCCGAGGAATGACTCTGTCTTCTTCAACTTCTGGCAAGGGGGGCCGTAACCAGCCCTCCTCCCAGCCCTCCTCATCCCGTGGAGGTCTGGGAAGAAGTCGAAGAAAGGGGGGGAAAGGGAAAAGCTAGGGACGGCGTTCCCCCTCACCTGCTGCCGGAAGTGGGGGTGCCTGGCCAGCCATTGGGCAACTTGGCAGCGCTACGGCGCCGAGACCTGGATTGTAGATGTCCTTCGGGAGGAGGGATATCTATTACCCTTCGAATCTCGGCCACCCCTCACCTCCAACCCGGTCCAACAGCAGTCGTACGTCCCCGGGTCACCGAAGGACGTAGCACTCAGACAGGATATCAAGACCATGCTGAGCAAGAGAGCTGTAGAGATCGTCACGGATCAGTCACCGGGCTTTTACAGTCGACTCTTCCTGGTGGAAAAGTCTACGGGAGGCTGGCGCCCGGTGATAGATCTCTCTCCCCTGAACCCGTTTGTTCGCCAGACCCGGTTCACGATGGAGACGGCACGCTCAGTGCTCGACTCCATCAGGGAGAACGATTTCATGCTTTCAGTGGGACTTGAAGGATGCGTATTTCCAAATACCCATTCATCAGTCCTCCAGAAAGTACCTCCGCTTCATCCTCGACGGACGGTGTACCAGTTCAGGGCACTGTGCTTCGGTCTCTCAACCGCCCCACAGGTGTTCACGCGAGTGTTCACTCTGGTGTCTGCTTGGGCCCATTCGCACGGGATACGTCTGATGAGGTATCTCGACGATTGGTTGTCCTGGCTAGCTCCCGCTCGCAGTTGCTACAGGAACAGGGATCGGCTGCTCGAGTTCTGTCGCGATCTGGGGATCGTTGTGAACTTCGAGAAGTCCGATCTCGAGCCCAAGCAGAGGATGAAGTACCTGGGTATGCTGATCGACACGGTAGCAGGGCGAGTCTTCCCCGCGGACGTCGCGGATCAGCAGATTCAGAGAGGCAGCCAACCAGTTCCTGTCTCGGCAGGAACAGGTAGCTCAGCGATGGCAAGTCGTGATCGGACACCTGTCGTCACTCGAGAAGTTAGTCCCTCACGGGCGTCTTCACCTGCGGTCTCTTCAATGGAAACTAAAGGAGAGTTGGTCACAGGCGACGGATCCCCCAGCTTTCCAGTGTCACTGACACAGGAGGTGAGGCAGGACCTAGCCTGGTGGCTCGACGACAGGAACCTCTTAAGAGGGTGCCTCTGCGCAACCCCCCCTCCCCCCCCGGACATGCAGCTGTTCTCAGACGCATCGACCGAGGGATGGGGCGCACACCTGGAGGAGTTGCTGACTTCAGGAGTGTGGGACGAGAACGACAAGCACCTTCACATCAATGTACTGGAACTCAAGGCAGCGTTCCTCGCTCTCCAAGAGTTTCAGGACCGCTTGATGGGACACTCAGTGGTGTTGATGTGCGACAACACCACGGTGGTGGCTTACGTCAACAAAACAGGGGGGCCTAGTGTCTCTCCCGTTGTACCAGTTGACACGGCAGGTGCACGAGTGGGCTCAGGCACACTCAATAGAGCTGTCGGCACGCTACATTCCAGGGAAGAGGAATGTAGTAGCAGACACGCTCAGCCGTCGGGATCAGTGATAGGGACCGAATGGTCTCTACACCAGGACGTGGCGGAAAGGGCTCTTCGACCTGTGGGGGCGACCAGTCGTGGATCTGTTCGCCACCCGGCACAACAGGAAGCTCCAGGTGTTCTTCTCGGCCGTGCCGGACCCATGGGCCAAGCTGCAGAGGACGCTCTTCAACACCCGTGGGACAACCTCTTTCGTTCTATGCCGTTTCCCCCCGTTCAGCCTGATTCGCAAGGTTGATCAGTCGGAGCGCTGGTCAACACCCCGAATCTCAGGATGATCCTGGTGGCTCCCAAATGGCCACAGGCCATTTGGTATCCGGACCTGCTGGCTCTTCTCGCAGGAGAACCGAGAGAGATTCCCCCTTGGCACAACCTTCTCGCCAGCCACACGTCGAGCGGTACCACCGAGCAGTCCAGTCCCTACGTCTTCACGGCTGGCTGTTATCCACCATCTCTTGCGAACGAGAGGCTTTTCTCGTAACGCAGCAACATAGATGGCTGGGAACGTCCGTCAGTCCTCTGCAGCTGTGTACCAGGGGAAGTGGGCCGTCTTCTGTGGTTGGTGTCGTAGACGGGGTCTATCTCCTCTCAGAGCCACTCTTCAGCAGGTAGCGGATTTCCTCGTTTTTCTTCGCCGAGAGAAGCTCCTATCAGTCCCCACAGTGAAAGGATACAGAGCCGCCTTGGCGCTCGTCCTGAAAACTGAGGGGGTTGGACATCTCGAACTCGTTCGAGATCTCCTTGCTGATGAGGAGCTCGAGAGGTCTTGCCCACCCAGGGAACTCAGGCCCCCTGCGTGGGACGTGACTCTCGTCCTTAGGAGTCTGACTCGAACAACCGTTCGAGCCACTCCGAGAGTCGTCAGACAGGGATCTGACCCTCAAGACCCTCTTCTTGCTGGCCCTGGCATCGGCGAAGAGAGTAGGGGAACTTCATGGTCTTTCCTATGATGTACGACACTCCAGGGGATGGGGATCCGTGACGCTCGATTTCGTCCCTCGAACTTCGTTGCGAAGACTCAGAAACCGTCATCCCCCTGATGACAGGTTCGAGTCATTCACGATTCCCTCCCTATTGGACTTCACCGATAATGATGCGGATGAGATGCTGCTTTGTCCTGTGAGGGCGCTACGGCGCTATCTGAAGAGAACTCGTCACCTCAGGCCTGAGTGTCGACGCCTCTTTCGTTAGCACCGGGGTCACCAAGAAAGAAGTATCCAAGAACACTCTTTCATTCTGGCTGCGTGAGGTCATCAGGAGGGCGTATGAGGCTGATGGTAGTGACGACATCCGTACGTCCCGTTCAGGGAAGAGCTCACGAAGTCAGAAGTATTGGCCCCCTCGTTGGCGTTTCGCAAGAACTTTCTCCGTGGCGCAGGTCCTGAAGGCAGGGGTCTGGTCTAACCAGACTACCCTTTACGTCCTTCTACCTTCGGGATATTGCCCACAGGTCCTTGGATACCTTTTCCTTGGGACCCGTGGTGGCTGCTCAAAACAAGTTGTGTAGCTAACCCAGACCCTCGCACGGCTGAACAGCATCGAGTCCCTGGTGTGACTGTGTGGATGGATGTGTGAGTGAGTGAGTGACTGGCTCTCTCTTCCCATCTTTTCCTTCCCCTCTACCTGTGGGCAGAGGGCCATGGTCGTCACTACGCTGGATGAGGACGAGATGCAGGTGAGCTATATGACAGAGCCCCATCCTATCCCTTTCACTAGGGATAGGAGCAGAATATCCACCACTTCCTTCTACAAGGGGGGGAAGTGGATGCCTACAAGAGTCAAACCCATGACTTTATATTTGCTCCTGTACAGGAACAAGTTCTTGCATTGCTGGTACTAAGAGATGCGCATGCCCCTCTCTTAGTACTCTGTCCAGAGGTCTGACCATTGATCCTGCGGTGCACACCCCGATCAATCGGACAGAGGCTTGGATCCCTCCCTCGCTCTTACGACCAGGGAAGCTTCCAAGGTAGGGCGAACACCAGTCTGTTCACAAAAGACTCAGATTCCACCACCCAAGAAGTGAGTCTTCCTATTGTAAAAGGACCGAAGGTTTGTTATGCCGTGTCGGAACAAATGACAATTGTCCAAAATTGCATTTTTCCTAACTATACAACCTGAGGTCCTTTTACACATAGCCCCACCTCATGCCACCCCTCACTCTGCAGTTTTTGCTTGGGCCAAAGCAAAAGTGATTTGTTTACCTCCCAGTCGCGCGCGCGCGCCTGTCGGACAAGCAGTTAACTACCGAACCCCTTGTTCGAAAGCTTACGACCTATCCAGCTGCCGCTAGTATCTTCCTATTGTAAAAGGACCTCAGGTTTTGTATAGTTAGGAAAAATGCAATTTTGGACAAATTGTCATTTTATAGTCATAGTAATTGGACCTTTGGACTTAGTGTAGCTTAGCTAAATGGCATAGTTTCTTTATACATCACTGTTGTTGTTGTTATTATTATTATTATTATTATTATTATTATTATTATTATTATTATTATTATTATTATTATTATTATTATTATTATTATTATTATAACAGCAATTTAGTTTAATGAGACCACTGAGCCACATTTTTAGACTCATAAGAGTTTCCCAAAGGATTGTTCTTGATTGAGGTGAAAATGCTGAAGTAGGTGGACAGCTTAGTGGGAAAGTTGAGTGGAGAAAGCATACTGTTAGTATTAAATATGTCTTATTTTGTATATGATTAATGGATTATATGCTCTTTTGTATTTTAGTAGCATACACCATAGCTTTACTGTAGAGGTGTAGCTTGGTGACTTTATCATCAAATTCGCTAGTATCTATCAGTCATCTGTTTGGTTGTAGGAGTACAGCTTTTGGAAATTTAATAGTTTTTGGTTGGTAATTTTGCATTAATGTTTTATTATTTTTTGTTATTATGGGTTCATCATTACATACACGTATACGATTTTCATTCTATTCAATTACAAACCCTTCTGTGGTGTTCTGGTTGGTAACAGACCATCTGAAACTGAAAACTGTAAGATTTATTGATGGCATGAGGGAGCTGTCATGTTCGATTAGGCCCATGCTTTTTCATTGCTTCCATAGGACACTTCTGAAGTGCTGATGAATTGACCATCATGACTCCTCCTCACTTATAAGATATCCTGGAAGCATTTGTCGGCTTTCATGTCTTCATTTGTTTCTAATTGTTTTCCAGTTACCTGTACCTTTGCCATCCATATATCACTACTGTGTATTATTATTTTACAGTGAGCTTTCTAATTAACAGTTTCTTGTTTGGTCATTATATGTAGAGTGATTCTTCTATTGTCTATGTATTGATTAATTTTTGTTGTTGTGATGTATGTCTACATATACATTTCTCTCCATGCAGCATATATCAGTTGTAAGTGCATTATTTTGCACTAGTATTTTCATTGGTAAAAATGGTACATCAGCATCTTGATTACTTACTGATCCTGCCTTTTTTAAAGAAACTTATTTCAGATGCAGTTCCTCAATTTTTGCAGTGGAGTGTGTAAATTTTGAAGAGGATTTCTTCCTTTGGAAATCTTTGTACCATTGAGGACTGTAAAAGCATTGTTTTGACTCAAGCAAGTATTTGTCCAGATACATATTGACAAAAACCTTGGAGTGATGAAGGTTGAGAACACCTCAGATTGGTGCACCAGCTCATACTTTTCCTTTTTATAGAATCCATGAAGTTCATCTTTACTTAGTGGGGATCTACGCACAACTTTAGGTCAGAACAAGAACTTGTGATATGAATTACTGGAATCACAGTATCCAGCAGGTACTTTGTGAAAATATTGGAGAAATGTAATTTGTGAATAGAATAATGACACAAATAGATGTGCACATTTAGCTTCTTGGAAATAGGGTAATATATTTTGCACCAGTAACAGATTTTCTTATATGTACTTTCATGGAATTTTATACTTTAGTTTCTAACCAAATCCATTGTGAATATTTTTTTGTCATTACTATCATACTGTGATTTTACTCTAGATTTGAAGATTTCATTTCTTTGAGGCATTTTTTTGTGTTCATAAGATCAGTATGGAGTAGTTGTTCTTTATTTAATATTTCAGTGGTCATTAATATGTGCTGCAGCACTGGTTTTGACTTGGATCTGACCTACAATATAATATGCTCACTTTTTACCAAGTTTTCTTATATTAGATAATATGCATAAGCATTGAGGTCATGTAAAGATGTATGTAAAATAGGTTGAAGCAAGTGCAAAACAGGTCAAGCAGAGGTTTCATATAAAACCCAGAAAAACTTCTTGAGAGGCAGCATGAAAGTCTACTTTTAGAAAACCTAGCTTTAATTTTACACAAACCATTCCAGAATGTTTGTAAAATCCTTGGTTTCTTTTAGGTAATATTGTCTGATCATGATTTTTCCAGTGCTAATAAGTAGTTACTAATGCAAGTTATGTTGATAGTACTCTTAATTTACTACTATTATGCACTGATGATCTTTGGAGGGTGACACAGAAGGGTGCCAAAATTTTTTTATGGAAGTGTCTTCATTTTGATCTTTGTTCTTCGCCTTAGTTTAATTGTCCCAATGTAGTTTTGCTAATTTTTAGTATTTTGTCATACACAATTTTGAATTATGGTAATTGAGATTTCACAATTTTTAAAAAATATAGTTCTAAATCTTTGTAAGGTATGATCAATATTTATGTTTAGCATTGTTTGCTGAAGTTTTTTCTGTTGATTTGTAATTCATTTAATTGTCCCAATATGCCATTTGAGAGATACTTATGTTAATGCTTGTGAACGCAATGTTTGTTGACACTTTGAAAGATTTGTTTTGGAAATAATGAACAGTCTTTAAGTTGAGTATATCTTAGTTTTACCAGACCAATGAGCTGATTAACAGCTCTCCTTTAAATGATTGTAACATTATCAGAGTAATAGAAGAGGTCTCTTGAGGCCACCTTATGAAGAAAGAAATTTTGTTTGTGGTCTGTTTAAATTTGCAGCTAGTGTTTTCATTCTACAACTGTTGCACTAATGAACAGACCACCAAAAAAAAGCTTCCCATCCAAATCCTAGGTGTCTTCCTTCACTTTTTGTTACATGTATGAATTGAAGCATCTCATGTTCAATACAGAATTTCAAAGTGACATGAGAGTTGGTCATGAAATGAGAATTACATACTACTTTACAGTAAAAAATATTGCACAAACCAATTGAATTTTGGATTTTTGGACATCTATGACTTTGTATGTTGCGCTACTGTGGGAGTAAGAGCCCTTGCCGACAAGTTGCTTGCTGAATCGAAGAAGAATATGGCTTTGTAAGTTGATGGCGATTTTAATTAAGCTCAAGGGTAAATATGAAATTAATGTTACATTTTATTCTTCTTGATATTGGGAAAAAGTTTAATCCATAATACATCAGCATTTTAAGAAAACCATTGACAGTGGATTAATACGATCATATTCAGTATTTGAGGCTGATAAGGGCTATTTAGTTGCTTTCATTTGGTCTTACTCAAGAATTATGAAAATTTAGAAAGTGGACTTTTACTTCAGGCACCTTTCTATAACAGCAGTTTCAGGAATCCATATGAAGGTCACTGAAAAGGCAGGAATCCATATGAAGGTCACTGAAAAGGGGTGTAATGACAGGTATTCAAAGCTCACTTATCCCTTGTATTTCATGAAAAATATTATCACCTTTCTCTGGCAAAGAGTATCTGACTATTTTGCTGTTTACCACAATTATATGAATAACATCCTTGAGTTGTGGTATTTTCACAGCACTTTTGTCTAGAGAGGCTGTTATTTAGTGTTTTCATTTTTTCTAAGCCAAAATTTGCAAGCAAATTTCTACATCCAATGTGTTATGTATCCACACTAGTTTGATGGTGGTTCATTGTTTATATGTGATATTTTACTTCTTGGGCCAAAGGCATCTCTTTAACTATTTAAGAATTGCAGTGGGATAGTTTTACATGAAAAATATCACTTCTATATACGTACTAAGTAGTCACCTACTAATGCTTAGGGGAAGATTTGGTGGTATGCATTCAAGTTGCTCACTAACATGGAGGCCTAATGTATCTTGATACATTGTCAGCATTGTAAGTTTTTTACTTGGCTTGTCATGTCATCATAGGACATCTCCTCTGATGACCCTGTAGGTGCTAGTGCATCAGTGCACCTTACATGGTACCTGCAGGCATTACTTGAGGTTTTTTGTGGTGTCCCTTTGGCCATCCGCTTTTAGCCTTTTACTTTACCTCCATCACTGCTTCTATTCTTCTGTCTTAATTTCCAACTGTGGTGTTTTGTGCCAATTCCACCTTAAGATTTTCGTACTTCATTTTCTTATTTTTAAGTTCTCTTTATCTTGCTTTCCAACAATCCCAGCTCCCTCCTTTCACTGTTTTAAGCACTGAATGGGGGAAAGTGTCCCAGTCCTTGGCTGAATAGCCTAAATTTCATAAATCAGTCAATCAGTTACAAAAAATTTCTCTGTCACCTTGTCTTTTTACCTAAGTGGGTCATGTTTTCTGTAGAATACACTAGAAATATGCATCATATTATTTTGAATAGCTGGAGGACCTCAGTCATGGAGGTGAAACCATTTATCATATGCAGTATTTTCTCTCTCTCTCATGTTTAGAAAAGTCAAAGGCCAGGGAGAAAGGCGCTTGTTACCATACTCTTCAGTCTTGTCTAGTGTAATATGCATTCCTATCTACAAGACATTCTCAACACCATTTAATAGTGTAGGAATAACACTCACTTTGATTCTGGTGAACACTGTGAATAACTGATTCAAGTTTAATTAATGGGCTTTGGGACTGATATAATGTGTATTGCCCTGTAAATTTCAATCTCCAATTTTTCATTGATGCTATGATGTGAACTGTGTGTGAACTGTATTTATTGTGCATACATTGTGTTTTACCTTATATTTTTCCTTGTCTGTACTGTGCTCTGCTTTTTGGAGGTTTATTAAAGGTTAGCCAGTGAGTGACAGAGACAAGGGTTCAGGTCATTGCACTTAAGCAAAACATCTTGGAGAATGAACATAAATAAGTATGAACAGCACCCAAGCACCTGCTCTCTTCACATGCTACCTAGGAGAAGAACAGGACAATGGGTAGCAGATGACTGAACAAATAGACCTTTAGAGTGTAGAATGTTTAGGCCACGGATATAAGAGTGATTGATATTCTTTTGTGAAATTTACAGGAATTTATACTCGTCAGCTAGTTGGTCAATACTTGGTGATATCTGAACTCTTAGAACTAGATCTTTGGATGGTTTTTTTGTTATTTATGATTGTTTGGTACTGTACTGGATCTTTGGGAGAATTTTTACTAGGTAATTAGCAATTAAGGTCAGTGTGTGATACATAGCCAAATTAAAAGATTATTAACACTGGCATACGTAATCAAAGGCTTTGCCAATATAATTCAAGTTCAGCCTCTATTCATTGTTTATTCAGAAGATGCACATCAAAAGGAAAAATAGAATGGTATATTTGACAAGGTTGATTATATGACAAGGATATATATGAGTTTTAACTTTTAACAATGTTCCTAGTTATTTCTAATGTAGAGCAACTCAGGATGTGAGTCTATATATATGTGATATTAATTGAGATTTTAATAGATATTCAATGAGAATGATTTCTGCATTTGTTGTTTAGAGATTATACAATACTTAGTCAGCATTCTTTGAAATTCATTGAGAAGTCTGATTAGTATGAAAAAGGACCTTTTCCCACAATTTTGATTTTGTAGTCGTGCTTGTCTCAAATTCTTTCAGCTCCTAACATACAAGTTGAAAAGACATTCAGTTCCTAACATACAAGTTGAAAAGACATTCAGCTCCTAACATACAAGTTGAAAAGACATTCAGCTCCTAACATACAAGTTGAAAAGACATTCAGCTCCTAACATACAAGTTGAAAAGACATTCAGTTCCAAGTAGTTATGTTAGTTGAGGTTAGGTTAATGCAGTTGTGGCTGAAATTGTGTGAATTCATCTGGTTTTTTGGAAAATGATGAAAAATATTTTGTTAGATTAATTTTAAGAAAATGAGCCTTGTTAGTAACGTACAGATTTGAATGGTAATTTCAGTACAAGTTATTAGTACAGTATATAAGTCTTCATGATACACAAATAAATTATAGTTGTAATGATTTTATTCAGACTATGCCTTTTCATTTCATGTGGCATAGAGCCTTCCTTGATTTTTTGTCTCATTACATGAAAGGATTTTAAAATCCTAGCATTTTGGACAAGGGTTAATTTTATTATTATTAACTGCACGTAGAAATGCAAATGATTTATTGTATGAATATGAAAATGAAATCTAGTTGGTAAATGTTTACTGAAATTTTCTTGTAAATATAATAAATGCTTTCATAATTTTATGCTTGATGTTTAGAGCTGCCATTGAGGTTTTCGGTTTGGAAAGGACTACATGGCATTTCAATTTTTTTGGTTTCTTGATGTTTAGAAATGAATGAAACTTCAAATAATTTTATATTATGAATTATTTCCCATTCCTGTTTGATGTATTAAGTCTCTAATACTGCACGGTTGCTCCAGCAAAATTAAAATGATACAAGTGTAGTGTCAGATTTTCTCTCTTGAATTATTTTTTTCATTTAGTGATTTAAACTGAATGCAATGTATTAATTTAGATATGAGTATGCAGCCAAGTTCTTGTCTTGAAATTTACTGTATATTGATGAAGAATATGGGACAAGGCATTTAAGGCATTTGATTGAAATTTGTATCTTCATTTTTCAGTAAAAAATCAATATTTTCACAAATAAAATTTTATCACTTGAATTGTCATGGAAGAATGCAAAAACATCTACATTCAGATCCCATAAAGCATCGACTCTGATCTGTATTAATGGTCACAAATCAAGTAAGAATAGCATGAATGATATATTTCATATTCATGCAGACTGAGAATTTGTGAGGTACCGTATACGTACATTATATCCAAAGATTTCAATTTCAAATTTTAGTAGGTAATAATCACATCAGATGAGATAACCAATTTGAGAAATAGTATCAGGGAAGGGCTTTTTTTTATTTTGAGTGGCAATCTTTGTAATATGTTTTATGCATACTTTTTGGTTTTATCAGTTTCTGCACTGGTTTTGATTCTATGTGAAATAAAACGGAGAATTAGATATATTTAAGGTTGAATGTTCAGGTACAGATTTCTTTAATTGACCTTCCATTCTAGATTACTTATTTTAGCCCTACTTAGATGATAATGTTGTGTTTTTTTTACATTATGTTGCCTTGTGATTTTCTGGAAATTATGTTGTACTACAGGTGTATACTACTTTGAAGATTTTATTATTACTTGAAATTATTAATCAATTTAGTTTAATAATTTTGTATATTATCTTAATTGATGTTAGTTTATAGTTGTATATTTTATAAAAGTATGACATAGATTTATAAAACAGAACTTTATTTAATGTCAACACAAACCTCACATAAAGTACACTAGTATAAAAATGTGTGACAATATGCTGCAAAGCCTTTTTAAAAACTGCACAAAATAGTTGA
The DNA here is from genome assembly GCF_015104395.2 of Macrobrachium nipponense. Lineage (NCBI taxonomy): Eukaryota > Metazoa > Arthropoda > Malacostraca > Decapoda > Palaemonidae > Macrobrachium > Macrobrachium nipponense. Next base: position 5,091,998 of record NC_061095.1, read on the forward strand.
TAGTGTGATGTAGTTTTTACCACATTTATTGAATCACTTCACCTGCCATTTTTCAGGAGACAGGTTAGGATCACTTAAGTGTCAGATTCAGTAGCTGTGTGCTTTGTTTTGCATGATATACATTTTCAGGTTTCATTTAAGAACATGTTCTTTGGGTGAACCAAAGAAAGTCTCAAAATATGACACTTTGGTGTCTTGAAACTGCTTTGTGATGTGTAAAGATGCGACAGGTTTTCCAAATCCCTCGCAATGCTTCTCTTATGTTTTATGATTGGTGCTTTTCAGTTGTGAATTTATTGCTATTTTGACTTTAACTTTTATTTTTAAGTTATAAATATGTAAGAATGAGGCAAAATTTGCCATTGGTGACCTTATGCACTTTATAGTGGTCTGAAATTTGATGTTAATGGTGAAGTTTGGCAGATCATCTAAGAAACTACATTTATGTTAGTTTAATCCTTAGAACTAGCTCTATTAGGCTTAGAGGCATTCTTACAAGTATGGCATGTTGTAAAGTATACAGAGGCCTTGGTGTTTTGTCTTTGAGATAAGTGTACTGAGGATCTATAGTCATTTATGGTAGTCATGTTTGCTTGGATTCCTTTCAATGTGTAGAAACCTATAGCCTTTTAGCTAAAAGACATGGTAGGGAATGAGATCTTTTCAGGTTGAGAAGTTTTGCTCATTAAGGTTGACTCACAATAAGCCTTCTTGTGATTGAGCAGATGACTGCTAGGATAATTTGTGTCCTTAAAATGTGCTGAATTTGTGATATTGCTAACTATGGTAAGATTCATTAGCACAAGCATACGATTTGTATATTCCAAATCTTGTTCTACAGTAGGAGTGACAGTTGCTTGGTGTTTTTTGACACTGCTGTTTCAGTGTATGTAGATGGCAGGGAACAGTAAAATTACTCATGAAATCTCATCCTCTGCTACTGCAATTTGTAGAAGTGCTATCCCACTGACGCTTTGAAAAATATAAGTCTCTCGTACTCCGTTTTTGGGCGAGATCCACTTTGAGGGTTCCTTCATTCAAGCATTCTTCTTCATCATCATTGACTGACCTTACATTGAATGCTGTAATTATTTTGGGTTTGATCCCAAAGGAGAAAATGAGTAGTTTTATTAAGCAAAAGTGTTCACATTATTGGCAGGGGCTCTTTCCTAAAAGACATTGCATAGGCTTCAGTTTTATATAATATAATAACAAGACTGAAAGTAGTGAATTAAGGGTTAAACGTTAGTGAAGAAGGCAAGTAGTTGCTTACCACTCAGAGTTTCGCTTTATGGTATGGATCAGTGTTCTTTGATAACATTTAATCCTCGTTGCTGAAGTTCATAATGACTTAGCTCCCCATTATGTGATAAGACGACTTGTGCATTTGTGGTTGGAAAAGTTTTGTTTTTTCAGTTACTGAAGGCTCGAATATGGTGGTTCTATTGGTCTTCCCCTTTAAAAGCAAAGACTTAACCCTAACCCAACACATAAACTTCTTCCTTTAGTTTTGTGTCAATAAAAGATGAGCTTTGTGACCATTCCATGATCTGTTAACATTGTTACCATGCTTAAACAAGGCATTCTTTGAGTAAGTTTTGGTGGGCTCAGTTTGAAGAGCTTTCAGGAATGGTAATTAATTCTGAGCTTCTTGTTATAATTTGTTCCAACTCAGTTTTGTAAATGTGCACATTATTCTTATATGTTTTTGGTAATTTTTCGTCATGAAGAACTAAATGCACTTAACTTAGTATAGTTATTGTTTTCAGTGAAATGACCGTCAGAAAATTTTACACATATCATTCATTGTGATTTATTGATAGCTAAATAAAATTTGATGAGCTGGGCAGGCTCCTCCATAACAGAAGCCAGGCCTTCTTTATCAAAAATATGGAAGTCAGCATTTCATATATTTTTTTAATCTTGCACCAAAATCAATCAGTTTACATTTACTGTAAGCTCACCACCAATTCTGTCTTCATTTTTGTCTGTATTTTGATTTCTGTGAAGCATATTTAACCTTCAGAAACCCTTTATGCCTTCCTTATGATAGTTAATGTGACAGTTAAGTTAGTCTGATTAAACTGTTCAGTAAAAATAACAGTAATTTGACGGCTATTGATCATTTTTTTTTTTACCATTGTGGCAATGAGAATGTTTATACAGTTGGTTGGGAGAGATCTGCAAAATCTACTGTTGTCACAAATTTTTATTATAATTGTGACAAAACTATGTGGTTAACTTTTTGAAGTTTCATTGTAGCCTTTGTGGTTTGAGGTTTACACAAACATATCATCAGTGGGATATAGTTTGGACTGGCTAATCATTTGGCATAACTACTGCATTTGACTTGTTCTTAAGCTAGATGGCATTTTGTTAAGTGTAACTGAATTTTTTTTTTATTATTTTTTCAAGGTTATAAAGATGTTTTCTTAAACCATATGTTTTTAAGCATAAACCATATGTTTTTAAGCTTACAATGGGTTGTTTAAATATTCATTCTTTATGGTTCACATTCCTGCATCAACAAGATTCCCATCAGGTGATCTATGAAGATAAGTAATTACCATAAAGATTTTGTGCTTGCGACTTCAATTATTTGCATATTGTTAGAGTTATGACAGTTTTCAACACAATTGGATAGTCTCAAAACTTGTGCTGTGAAACCCTTTGAGGAATGGAAAGAAATAAGGTTTGTGTTTTCATTTTTGGCATTCTTTCCTCTCCTTTTTTAGAATATTTTTTACAGACACATCAATGAACTTGTGACATAAGTGAAAAAATAATTCTGAAACACCTTTGTATTAAATCTTGTATTGTCTTAAATTACAATTTGTTTCCCTTTGTTATTGTCCTTCAATTTTGATGTTGTTGTACGTTCAATTTTGCTCTTTATGTTCCCATGAATAATTTTTTCCTCCTGTTGAATTTGACCTGTTAGTAAGAAAATTCTTTGATGCATAGTCATTTTGCTGCTTTATGTCATGAATAAAATAAGCTGTTGAATTTGACCTGTTAGTAAGAAAATTCTTTGAATGGCATAGGTCATGCATATCTACATTTTGTTTGCAGATATAAAGTATCATGCACCTTGCTTGCAGATGTAAAAGTGTCATGCATGTTTGTTGTATGTTAAATAGTACTACTATTTTATTGTCAAGTCTAGAGTACTGTATGTAGTAGGCAGGCAAGGTTATATATTTACCAGAAGCATCGTTTTGTAAGTCATGACATTCTAAATCTGATATTATTTGTTGGTTGAATGTTCGCAAGATTATTTTATCATTTTTTAAGTACACTGTATCTAGTTTTCATTTTTTTTTTTTTTTGCAAAATTTTATTAAGTGTTGAAAAGGAACATTACAGTCATGTTTATTACTGGTGCGCATCATTATAATATTGATTATAGATACACATAGTCAGCGAGTTATTATTTGTATTTAACTGCAAATTACTAATGAAGCACAATTTTGCTTTTGCATTTGTTTGTTGGGTTGGTATTTTATATGTTGTATTTACATAATAGAACTTTTTGTAATAGTTTTATTCACCTTGTAATATTTTTATGTAAATTACCTATGCTTAATATTGTAAAGGGTGAAAAAATTAGTAAAAGAAATTTATATGTTTGCTACAGGTCTTATTATTATATACCCCAGAGCATAATTAAAACATATACTATAAGAGAAATTCTTCTGTACTTGTTAATTCCAAGATCTTTTTGTGTTCAATTTTAGTGGATTGAGGACAACTTGGGTGCTAGAAGCATTCCATATATCAAAATACAAACTCTAGCAGTCCTAAAGGGGAAGTTTATTTATTCCTTAATTTATATAGCGGACATGGTATGTAACTCCTTGCTTGTCATGATCAAACTTACATCAGAAATTATATGGGGTTTGGAACTAAGGAACTAATATTCAGAAGTTTATAAAAAAAAAATAAAAATAAAAAAAATAAGTATCGGCTTATAAGGTTAGTTTCCTATAGTTAGACTCCTGTGGCTTACCATGTTTTGTAATTATGTACCTCCTTCCCTATCCCTCGAAATAACCTCTCTTTCTCTCCCCCCCCCCCCCCCCCCCCTCTAAATCTAGGAGGGAATTATACACAAGTAAATTACCTTTTATTTCTAATTAGTGTTGGCCTTCATAAGCGTTCTACATAGACTAATTGAAATATAGACCTATGCAGCAATTCCGATATTTGGAAATTAGTAAATCATAATCATGCATGTCAAAAATATTAATATCGTTTGTGGGACTAGGCCCATACATCAAATTATTATATTTTAAGGCAATGACGGGCATAGGCCTACACTTCAATTTCTTATATTTTGAAGCAATGACAGAATATAAACCTACACGGCAACGTCTTATATTTTGAGGCACTGGCATAGCATAGGTTTAGGTACCGCATGTAAATTTCTTATACTTTTGAGGTAATGATTGGAGGCTTATAAACGAACAAGGAAAACGGAACCATCATGTCCATCAATAGGGGGTTACTTTGACAGCAGCTCATCCCAGGACTACTGACTGACCTGTTTGACTGAAATTCAGGCCTATAAGAATGAATGACATGAATCAATATTTACAAAGACTAATTTAAAAATACAATTGACTAATGATTTTATGGAGTAAGTTTTTTTTGTTTTTTTTTTAATACTACTTAAGAGGAAGAAGCCGTGAAAAACAATCAAACAGTTCTTGGCTAAGCCTAAGTTCAAGTAAGTTGCTTTCAGTCTTCAGACTTCAGTAGCACTAGCACCTATGAGTGTTTCAGTCCGGTTAAGATTTCGCGGACCATCGTAAATCTCATTTTACCCCTGTTAATGACCCCACAACAGCCACCATGGATACCCAGCAGCGTTGCCGATAGCTCTGCACACTAAAATCGGCATCTTATAGAAAACGGAATTCATTTTATGGCCCAGGGGTACTTTAAGAAAATAAACCAATCTTATGCAACACCTCATCGATTTATATTCATCATCATTCAACAAAAGTATATATTAGCTATGTATATACACAATTACAACCAAAACAACAATGATATATACATATTAAGTTTTATAGATAAACTTTATAAAACAGAAATTACACACAAAATATAGGTAGATACGTAACCTACTCAGTTTTATAAATCAACTTTATAGAACATATAGGCTATATAAATAAAACAAAACAAAAATTATTATTTTTCTTCATATATCAGGGTATAAATATGTTTGAGAATATATTTTACTAATTCCAGATTTTATATCCTGTTTTATGCTAATTTCTTTGAACCCCACCCCATAATGACGCCTAGCTCCTGGATTCACCAGTGATGGAATAGTAAATACGCCACTCGTAACTACATGGTTCATGTCAGTTATAATGTAATCACATGTCTTATCATCAAATTACAATTCTATGAATGGAAACAATATCAAATATCTTACAATTACTTTACAACCATGTAACTCATTAAATTCAATAACATTATAATTACAAAAGTTACAGCTATTTCGATCTTGCTAGTTTTATCTACAGTTTGATTTTTTTTCTTGTAGTTTAAATTATATTCCTAATCATACGAAATACACTAAGATATATCATGGGTATTTAACTGCTAACACTATTCGGTTTCGTGTTTTACAATTATAAAGGGTTCCTTACCGTCACTGAGGGGTTGAACGTTTTCAACGCTTATTAAGTGGAATCTCTTAAAGAATCATTTACACATATATTATGTAATAATAATGTAGTAATAATCATTTTCTACCCAAGCTTACATAAAAAGACATTAACTAATTAAAAAAAAAAAGTATTTAAATTTATTTGAGACGATAAATCAATCCCCTCGAAGAATGCAGAGTTTTTCT
>NC_061095.1:5098366-5167678 GCF_015104395.2 Macrobrachium nipponense
CGTCTATTCCTAAAGCATGTGCTAGACTTAGGCCCTCTGTCAGGCCTACGTCAGTTTCATGGTTCTTAAACGATGTTCTAAAACTGGCTTCCGAAACCGATAATGACACATGCTCGTTTATGATGCTCCTAAGAAAAACAAAAAACTTCTGTTTTATTAAGCCTAGCTTCAGGAGCAAGAATTTCAGAACTGTCGGCTTTATCAGAGATCCGGATCATATTCAATTCCTTCCCACGGGGGAAGTGCTACTTTCTCCGGAACGTAGCTTTTTTAGCAAAGAATGAAGATCCTTTGATGAGGTGGGAACCTTGGAAGGTACTACCCTTCCACAAGATGTTTCCCTTTGTCCGGTTTCAACCTTACGAGCCTTTCTATCCAGGACCTCCTCTTCCTCATCGGGGCCCCTCTTTAGGAGGGAAAAAGGTGGTACTTTATCCACTAAAGGCATCAGGCAACAAATCCTGTACTTTATCAAACAAGCCAATCCTGACTCCTTTCCAAAAGCACATGATGTCAGGGCAGTAGCCACCTCAATTAATTACTTCCAACATATGAATTTTGCTGATTTAAAGAAGTATACCGGATGGAAATCGCCGACAGTGTTCAAAAACGTCACTACCTTAAGTCCTTGGAAGCTCTGAAATTCCCAGCAGTAGCAGTTCGGGTAACATAGTTTCCCCTGACTCTAGCTAGATTATAGTAGAAGATTCAGCCTCCTTTCTACCTGCCTCACCCAACAGTTCGTCTATTCCGTCCTTGTTCATTAACATTTACCTTGTGTCTTAGCTGCTTTATGATTGTATAGTGCCCCTTTTGTCTGGTTAGGGACACTCACATCTGATTACCATACTGATCTCATAGATGTTATCCCCTAGTTTTTATGCTAGGGGATACATCATAATGCAATGGTTACGGGTTTTGTATATTAAGTCATATACATTCCTAAGATATTTTATTTTATCATTGATCAAATATTTATGTAAATTTATACTAATTGCTATTTCTATTTTTGATACATGTTGTTACACAGATTTATTGTGATAGGTAATCATTGTACCTATTTGTATATATGTAAATTACCTTATATTATTAACATAATTAGATTTAGGGGTAATTTAAGCATAATTCTGATTTTGTTTTACTGTGTACTTGTATCTTTTTAGCAATTATATTCATTCTTTTATTTGTATCTTTTATTTGAGACCTATTTTGTTTTATTATATTTTATTTATTCTTTGTTTACAATCTTGTGCTGTTTCTCTGGTACGATTTCGCGCAAGCGACACGAGCTGAGCCCAGAAAAAGGATTTTGACGTAAGGAAAAATCTATTTTCTGGGCGATTGGCTCGTGTCGCCAGCGAAATACCCCCCATACCCATCCCTTCGCTCAAGATTGTCTGCTAACTTCAGGATGGCCACTAGAGGCGCAGCAGTCGCAAGCATGGGATGGTGTAGTAGTAGTACGAGCTGCTCCCTCTGTGGGACGGCTCCCCTCTTGGAGGGTTTTGTAGTGGGAGAGATTTCTATTGGCATTTGGCTCGTGGTAGTGGTCTCACTCGCCTAGTGTTCATACCGACACCCTCCTAGAGGGTGAGCGAGTCAGTCATACTGACCTTTTTCTTTATTTTATTTATTCTCTGGTATGTGTTAGTACATTTACCCTAGAAATAATAGATTAAAGGATATTCGCTGGCGACACGAGCCAATCGCCCAGAAATAGATTTTTCCTTACGTCAAAATCCTTTTTTTTTTGAGAAATGTGTGTAGTATATGTATTTGTTTGTATATATGTTATGGTTCAAGGAAAAAATTATGGAAATTAAAGATTAGGATATGCATATACATGTAGTTGCAAGTTAGAATTTTGCCTCAAGTTGAAAATCTTGTCAGTTTTGTAATTTTTGCTGAGTAATTGTTAATTTGATTATGTAAGTTATTCTAGAAATCTTTATTCATGAAAAAAAAAACTTATTTGATCCTCACTTTCGCATGTGGTGTTGCAAGGAAGTTTGCTTCTCCCAAACCCAGACAAAGAGCCCAATCTTCTAAGAAATGAAGAGAGCAGCCATGGGTAGGAAGGGAGAAAAGGGGTAGAAGTAGTGAGAAAAAGGGTAGAAGAAGGGAGAAAAGGGGTAGAAGTAGGAAGGGAGTCGCTGATGATGGCAATTGCCTTCCTCTGCTGCCATGAGAAGGGATGTGGGAAATGTGGCAGAGTCAGGGATCGAGCCTAGGTTGGTATCAATTCTTTTGGACGGATACAGGCTTATGTCCAAGTACCATCATCCTCCCCTATCTTTAATACCATTACGTACTGTTCCATACCCTCTGGTTTCACCAGAGTCTCTGGCCCTGTCAGCAGAGGTGGAGATGATGAAGGAAAAAGTTTGTTGGTTTTGCTCTTACTGCACTTCATGATATTCCTGCTTTTGTCAACATTATGGCTATACGTACAGCCTTTTCCAGCATGTATTTGTAGACTTGCTTGTTACAGTTTAACAGGCTAGAATACATCCCCCATCCCAGTTTCAGTCATCCTGTATTATTTTCTTGAGTTCCTTATGCAGTAATGGTTCAGGTTGAGGTGCATGCATTTCTGAAGCAGAGCAGTACCTGATGATACCAAGTCAGCCTCAGTTTTTGGATGTGAGCTTGTCTCTTTCTTGACCCATACAGAAAGGGCAGGCATCTAGAACTTGTACCCTGGAAAGTAGTCTTTGGAAGTTCTCTTCATTTTCTCTCCTTAGTACAGACTGCCAACTTGACTCTGGATGTTCATCTACTGACACTACCCTAAGAGAATACCTTAACCACTTAGTGTTTTACCTGTTGTCTCCCCGAATGTGTCACTGGACCCACTGAACCTTTGCAAAGGCTCAGATTTCTATTTGAATTACATTTTGGGCTAAATGGTGGGTTTAGTATGAACAGTGAATGTTTTCTAACAAAACAATTTTCAGCAGTCATACATGAAGTGCCCTCCTCCCATTCCCTTGTTCCCATAGAGTTATACTTTTTACATAAAACAAAAAATTTCGGATCGAGTGCTAAGAACTGGAGGGGTCAGAGGTGCACATGTTTCAGCAGTTTCTCATAATTACTTCTATTATTCTGTCCAAGAGGTATTTGAGTACTGTGCATGTATGGGGGTATTTTGGCCCCAAAGAGGGCACTTCATATTTAATGAATTTGTATGAAAAGTTTGTTTTAATGTTGTAGTATCTTTATTTAAAAAGTCATATAATTTTTCTACTCTGCTATTCTGTTTTCACACATTATTTTGTAATTCAGTATTGTATTTGGAAAGCAAGACTAACTTACCATAAGTGAAGCAATTTCAGATATAGTGGTGGTTTCATAAGTGTTTGGAAGTAAGCCTCACCAATATCTTTTCTGAGGTTGTAATTATTCTTCATTTTATTTCCCTCATTTGTGTGAAGATTCTGTCCATAATGATGAGGGTTAGGAATAAAGATTTGTTGTTAGGTTTCATTTGGATATTTTTCAGGTGCTGCTTTTGGGGCCCGTTATATGAACATTGAGGGAAGAAAAATTTGTTTAGGTTTGTGGGACACAGCAGGAAGTGAAAGATACGAGGCTATGAGCCGTATTTATTACAGAGACGCAAAAGCAGCAGTGATTTGTTATGACATTACTAATATTAAGAGGTAAGAGTTTCAGTCTTTGCTATCTAACTTTACATATTTTTCTTCTCTTGTTTTTCCCTGTATTTAAGGCAAATTCTCAGTAGTATGATTAAACTACATTAGAATTATAATCATGTGAGGTTATTGGTTAACTTTACAGAGAATAATTAGAGTTGACATGTAACAACTGATGGATCCAACTGCACATATGCAGTAGCCACCTATTGCTCTACTCCTGCCTTCAGATACTAATTAATGTGTGGAAACATTTACATTTCATGGGTATGAATTGAACAAATAAATTTGTTAAAATATAGCATTTCATTGATTCAAAATTTACATTTGTTCCGACACGGCATACAAACCTTCGGTCCTTTTACAATAGGAAGGTACTAGTGGCAGCTGGATAGGTTTCGTAAGCTTTCGAACAAGGGGTTCGGTATGTTAACTGCTTGTCCGACAGGCGCGCGCAGCGCGCGACTGGGGGAGGTAAACAAATCACTTTTGCTTTCGGCCTGCTGGCGTCGTGGACGTGTATCATCGCTCTCTGCCCGCTTCATCGTCGTTGCTTTCGCATGGTTGTGTTTTTTTCTTTTTCTATTTATCTAGTGAAACTGAATTGTAAGTACAATCATTTCATATTTCCTTTCCATTGAATTCAATTGTGAATTAAAGGATCTTGGTTTCACCACGCCCTCCGATTATCCGAGTGCCGGGACTGAAGGGCGTAAGTGCGGGAATTCATTTTCCCAGAAATGATCCTCGTATTGTGTATGCTCGGTGCCGAGGGCGGGAGAGCGCTCGCTCCGAGCGTATATTTTGGTTGGAAATGTGTAGATGAAAATCGTAAGTAAGTGCTCTTTTCATTTATATTTTTTTTTTGACCTGTATGCTCGTTGCCGAGCGCATTCGCTCGGCACGAAAACTTATTCTGTATGGAAGTGGAATCGCAAGTACAGTATTCTTTTTCATTTTCATATATATTATTTTGATTGTAGCAATACTCATTTTGGATCAGTTTCCGAGCTTACCCGGAAATTGATCCTTTCCCCTTTTTTATTTGAATGAAGTGAAATCGCAAGTGCAGTTCTTTTTTCATTTTCATATTTTATTGAGATTGCATTGTTTACTTGGATCAATGTTTCCGCTATTTCCCGGGATTGATCCTTCCCCTTTTTATTTGTATGAAGTGAAATCGCAAGCCGCAGTATTCTTTTCATTTTCATATATATTTTGATTGCATCAATTCATTATGGATCAAGGTTTTCCATTCATAATCGGGAATGGATCCTTTTACCCTTGCGCTCGGTACCGAGGGCGCAAATGCGCTCGATCCGAGCCCTTATCATTGTGAAGTGAATCGTAATGCAAGATTCTTTTTCATTTTATTACCTTTTTATTATTGATTGCATCAATATTTATTTGGTTCAAGTTCCGCTCAGTCAGGGAATTGATCCTTATGCCCTTGCATTCGGGCCGAGGGCACGATTGCTCTCGGCTCTTATATTATTGTTGGGTACATGGGTGCTGTGCGGGGGTGGGGAACGACGACCCCCCCCCCCCCCCCCGCCCCCCCCCCCCGCTCAGCTCCCACAGATGGCCCTTCCCCTTGGGGGGGGAGGTTATCTGCGTTCTTCTCCTCGCCCGATCCGTCGAGCGCGGGGGAGGGCGCTCGGTGCCCGATGTACAATTGTATTCGGGGTCTTCCACTCGTTCGGAGAGGGCTCACCCCCCCCGCGCGAGGGGACTTCCCCCCCACTAATCGCTACTACTGTTATTTCCGCAGGTGCTACTGCCACGAGGGTGGACCTTGGTGAGGTATGGGCGTCCTTCCATTTGCAGGGCGTGCTAGTGTCCAGGGGCTGCGGTTCTATGTCTGGGCCTACTGCGGTCACCCATGGAGTGGTGACCACGCTCCAGGTGACGACGTCCCTCCTCACATGGTACTCGCCTCACGTGGTAACAGTCTTGCCTACAGCCGCTGTGAAGTGCCGTTCGCCGTACCGAGAGGGGGGCGAGTGCCGCCGCCGCTCGTGTTGCCGCGCTGCCGCGACCACACTTCCGCTGCCCTAGAGCTCGCCCCTGGACCTGCCGCCGGTACCAGGATGTTGCTGGCTGCTGCTCCACTTCCTGTGTTCCGGGTGCTGCCTGCCGTACCTGCCGATTCTGGGCTGACTGTCCATGCAGTTGCTGCGCTGGTTGTCCCTGCCGTTGCTGCGCTGGCTGTCCCTGCCGTTGCTGCGCTGGCTGTCCTACCGATGCTGTGCTGGCTGTGCCTGCTGTTCCTGAGATGCCCATACCTGCTGACGTCGTCCCTGTTCGTGGTGGTACTACCCCAGACTTTGGTCTGTCTGTACAGGTGCGTCCGGGCCCTGTGGCTTCGGCTACAGCAGCCCCGGCTCCGCCCTGGATAGCAGATCTTACGTCTGTCCTGAGGAAGCTGACGAAGAAGAGGAGGAAGGTGTCGTCGTCGTTGTCTTCATCTTCTTCATCGTCGTCGGCTGCCGCCTCTTCCCCTTCGACTTCTAAGGCTTCACAGCCGAGGAAGAAGAAGGTTGCCTCCTCCCTCCTAAGAAGTCTCCCTCGGGAGCTTCTCGGGACCCGTCTCACCTCGGTGGGACGGAAGGGTTCCTTCCGCTGGTCCTCCTGCTCCTTCGGGAGCGGGGCCCGTCTCTTCTTCCGCAAGGAAGAATGACTACGGGGACCAGAGGGGTACCGGCTAACACCGGTACTTCCTCGCCTGGTGTCAGTGGTTCTGCCACTGCATCAGGGTCCGTCTCGGCCTCTCGTTCGCGGGATAGGTACCGAGTTGTACGGTCGCCTACCAGCGAACCGTGCCAGCCAGGAACCAGACCTCTGAGTCCGCTCAGCGTCAGGTTCACGGCACGGGGTTGGCGGAAGACTGGTGACAGCCGCTCACGCGACTCTCACCAGACCAGCTCTCGCTCTCGCGGTGACCAGCTGGCTACCCGGGGACGTGACGGTCCACGACCGGCCACGGGCTGAGGCTGGGAAGAGGTCCTCCCGTTCGCCGGTGCCAGCCACGGCTGGAACCAGCGACGTGACGTGCCGTGAGGACAAGCACCGGTCTCACTGTGACAGGGGAGCCTGCAGTCGCCTGACCGTCGCTCTCACAGAGAGCGATCGGGTACGGCAACCAGCACCAGCTCTTCTGACACTCGAGATCGGGGCCGCTGTGCTCAGTCCAGCCGTTCTCCACAGCGAGACGGTTTCGACCAGGCCTGCAGCTCGATCGCCACCGCGGGTTGACGATCGCCTGCAGCCCTCCAAGCCTGCTGGTTCTGCCAGCGAGCGGGAGGGAGCGTCAGGTCCTGCCTCTCCCGTACCTTCAACCTCCTCGGGTTACACCGGGAGGAGCGAGGTATTGAGGGAGTGATCGTGAGGGGTGCGCCCCTCATGATCCCACCACGACCGCCCTACGTGCCAGGCACGGTTCTTGGACCGGCCAGGACGTATGCGCAAGTGGATGAGAAGACCGAGAGGGCTGTCGCTGTTCCCCCTTTTTATAGGAAGGTTCTCGGAATATGCTCTTGTTCGAAGGGCTTAACGGTCCACTCTGCAAGATGCTGTGACTTCCGAGATCCAGAGGAACTTTGCCGAGGTTATGGCGCTGATTCGTCAGCACAACGACCTCGGGGGAAGGATCGCCGCTCCCACCAGCAGAGCCACGTCCTCTACTGCGACAGAGGCGTTTCTACGTGTCTTCGGACACCGTATTTGAATACCCCTTCGGTCCTCCTGAGGTTTCGACCTCGACGGGAGGGACTGGAATTGAGTCGGAGGACGGTATCGGCTCTCTCCTGTCAGGTGTCGATCAGCCCCACCCAGACGACGTTCACGAGTGGCGGCAGAGGACACTTACCTACAGTATGAGTTCGTAACCCTCCTCGGGAAAACGTTTTCTCCTGACGATAACGTTTTCCCAGGCTCTGAGAGGCCATCGCCGTAAGGCGATGGCTGCTCCTTTTCTTCTACAACTGCTAGTTCCGCTGGGAAGGCGAGCCAGTATCCAATTCCTCCCCATTCCCTCTCTCCTTACGGCTACGAGGGAAAGGGGAGGGATCCTACAGAGATTTCTCTAAGATCCCACGTTAGGGGCTGCGCTACCGGGGGGGACCTTCGGGTCCTACCTGACGTAAGCCCCGGTCATTGAGGAGGGATCCTGCCCCTTTCTCGATTTCTACGGGAATCGAGAGGACCACCAGCCGATATCGTTTGACGAATTCGGTGGGGGTTTCGCAGAGTGCTTAGAATTCTACGGAATTTCTAGCGCACTCAGAGTGTTTCGAGTTTTTACGATCTCCAAACACTTAGGCGAGACCACGGTCCAAAGTGAGCAGAATCCCCGATTATTGTTACACGATAATCGGGAACCTCGCTTATGCTCGAATTCCTGTAATTTCCTAGCATTTGGAAGAAGACTGCTGCGGAAAGAAGAGTATCTCACGTAGGCGATTAACCTGGAATAGAGAAGAACGGACGGGAACTTCCAGTTTGGCTTGAACTATCGTCTTCGGTATTCTGTTCACCATTGAAGCTTTCCTTTGGGAAAGACTTCTCCTTCACTCTCTTGACTAGAGAACGAAGGCGGTCGATCTCCAATCCTTATTCTCATTCCTCGAGAGGAAAAGAATTTAGGATGGAGGTCTTGGTACAGAACCTACAAAATATACTACGTATATTACCCTCGCGACATGATTCTTTTGTTAACAATTGAAATTTGTACCGGGGGGTAGGGCCGCATACCGTAGTTAATAACTTCTACGGTTTTGTGACCGAGACGAATTGTATCTTTAATTGAAACTGCAACTCGGGGTTGCCTGCAACCTCCAGCAGTTATCAGTTTCGATTTTAGATACTTGGGTATTGTCATGACAACACCAAATCAGCTTTTGTATTTACCGAAATCCGTTTCGTTAAATATAATTGCTCGAGCGTATTCTTCATGCTCGATGGTTCTAGCCGAACGCATTCCTTCGTGGAATAATGGATTACCTGACAACTCAGGATGACGAGTCACCGAGAGCTACTGCGTATTGAACTGCCTGATAGCGGCTCAGTATCAGCTAGGTCTCGGAGATGAACGGTCGGTTACGTCGTCTCTCTCCCCTGGTTTGATTGACTACCGAACCGTATCTCTGCCCAACAATCATGGACTTAGGTCTCTGATTAACGGGGATTCTCGCAATAATGAAGGACCATCTACTGCTGTGACGCTCGATTTCATCGCCTTCGACATTGCGAGAATTGTCAACAGAGATATCTCTTGGACTCTTTCATCTTTCTGTTTACCGCACGGTAACAGAAGTCTGTACTAGTCACCTGCTGCATCGCACCGCGATAATGCGAATGATTTTTTGCAGACATCTGAGTTTGTCTTCAAAATATCTCGTATTCGTAGGTGTGCAATTATTCATTGCTCGCCCCGAATTAACAGATATGTCAGAAGACATCGCCTACTCTCCGACCTGACAGCTCTACTTCCAAATGTTGCAGCCCATGAGAACAGTTCTTCAGGCAGTATTTTCCCCTTTGTTCAATTACTGAAAAGCGCTCCGCTTTTATATTGCAACTACGACCTCACCGGACAGCAATGATAGCGGTTAGCGTTCTCAGTCTTTGTAGCACAGGTTCAGATCTTGAGAATCCTTCTCTCGGTTCAGCTGTGAAGACGTAGGTTGCATTTTCTGTACACCTTCGTCTTCAACGACACATGTGTTGTTTCTCCTTAGCCGAGAATCAACTATACTATGAGATATCTTGCCATCAGGGACCTCGGTCTCTAGAAGGCAATTGACTTTCGCCTGTTGGGCACATGCCTTAAGAGAGTCATCACCTTGCCTTCTGGCATCGGTGACGAACAAATTATTTGTTTAGTCTCTTGGCATAAACCCTTTTAAGGCGAAGGTCACATGACTTGCTCGGGTGCTTGGACAACTTGCCTCCTACCGAACGCAGTCAGTCGGCAGCTGTCAGAGCGCCCAAGTCTGTTACGAACTTCGCTGTGGACTTAGTTCGGTTGTTCCATAACATCTTTTCTTCGTCCTAACGGCTTGTCACAGTACCCATACCATCGACACCCACCATTGAGTGTCGGTGTCCTATCCACTACCGAGAAGAACAACTTCGCTGCAGACGGATAGACCAGTATGGGTACAGGACATCACCGAAGTCGAGAAGAGGGATAGGTCATACAAGACCATTCCCTTCTTTTCCTCTGAGGTAATTGCATGACTTTTCCTGCGAAGTCAAGCATCCAGGGGATGGGGATTTCGTGACGCTCGATTTCGTACCGAATTCGTAGCGAAGACTCTGAACCCTTCGGTTCCTGACGATCGTTAGAGTCCTTCACAATCCCCTCCCTAATGGACTTCACCGCCTTCGATGCGAAGGAGATGCTGCTTTGTCCTGTGAAAGCGCGACCGCGCTTTCTGAAGAAACTCGACATCCCAGGCTGAGTGTTGAAGACTCTTCGTCAGCACCAAGATGACCTAGAAGTACACTCCCTCGAGTTACACAAGAACTTCTCCGTGGCGCAGGTACTGAAGGCAGGGGTCTGGTACAACCAGACCACTGGCACCTCCTTCTACCTTTTGGATATTGCCCACAGGTCCTTGGATCGTTTTCCTTGGGACCCGTGGTGGCTGCTCAACACGTTGTGTAGCTAACCCAGACCCTAGCAGGCTGAACAGCATCGAGTCCTGGTGTGACTGTAAGAATAGATAAGTGAATGAGAGAGTGACTGGCTTCTCTTCCTATCTTTTTCTCCCCCTCTACCTGTGGGTAGAGGGATACGGTCATCACCTTGCTGGATAAGGACGAGATGCCGGTGAGCTACTCGACAGAGCCCCATCCTATCCCTTTCACTAGGGATGGTAGCGAATATCCACCACTTTCCTCCTACAAGGGGGGTGGGGGGGGAAGTGGATGCCAACAAGAGACAAACCATAACTTTATGTTGCCTCTTGCAAATAGGAACTTGTTCTTGTTTGCTGGTACGAAGAGATACGCTTGCCTCTCTCTTAGTACTTGGTCCAGAGGTCTGACCATTGATCCTGCGGTGCACACCCCGATCAATCGGACAGAGGCTTGGATCCCTCCCTCGCTCTTACGACCAGGGAGGCATTCCAAGGTTGGCGAACACCAGTCTGTTCACAAAAAGACTCAGATTCCTCCCACCAAGGGTGAGTCTTCCTATTGTAAAGGACCGAAGGTTTGTATGCCGTGTCGGAACAAATGACAATTTGTCCAAAATTGCATTTTTCCTAACTATACAAACCTGAGGTCCTTTTACACATAGTCCCCCACCTCATGCCACCCCTCACTCTGCAGTTTTTTGCTTGGGCCAAAAGCAAAAGGGATTTGTTTACCTCCCAGTCGCGCGCGCGCGCCTGTCGGACAAGCAGTTAACTACCGAACCCCTTGTTCGAAAGCTTACGACCTATCCAGCTGCCGCTAGTACCTTCCTATTGTAAAAGGACCTCAGGTTTGTATAGTTAGGAAAAATGCAATTTTGGACAAATTGTCATTTTTATACATTCAACTTACCTGGCAGATATATACATAGCTATTGACTCCGTTGCGCCGACAGAATTTCGAATTTCGCGCACACGCTACAGGTAGGTCAGGTGATCCACCGCGCCGCCGCTGGGTGGCGGGAATAGGAACCCATTCCCGTTTTCCATCAGATTTTTTCTGTCGGCCATACTGGCAACATCGTTGTTGGTATCTCCGGCTGGATTTCGTTTTTGGATACAATTGATCATCGTTTTGGACCCTTTGGTGACGTATTTGGATTGTTTTGTACTGGCATACGCTTTTGTGGATCGTTATTTGGATTTTGGCTTGGAATTTTCATCATGATGTCTGATTCTGGAAGTGTGGTGAGAATGTGTGTGAATGAAGGGTGCAAGGTGAGAATGCCGAAAGCTTCGGTTGATCCTCACACTGTATGTAAAAGATGCAGGAAGTATGAATGCTCGATGGTAACACTTGTCATGAATGTGAGAGTTTGAGTGCTGAAGGGTGGAAGTCTCTAACTTCTTATTTAAGGAAATTAGAGAAAGACCGGTTTAAGGAAGTTTATCTTCCAAAACCAAGCCTAGCTCTCAATCTTCAAGTGGTTTGGTGAGTAATATTGTACCCTCCTCTAACATTATTAACGCTCCTTATAATATTTCAGGTCCTTCTCCGAATGCAGATCCTACGGACTCTGCTTCGGAGATAGCAAGCCTTAAAGCTGCGCTTATGAAAATGGAGCGTAAAATGGCTGCCATAGAAGGTAAGCAAAGTAGTGCTGTGGAAAGTGATGTGAATTTCCCCAGTGAAGTGGAGAGGGCGTCTGATTGGCTTCACAACGCTCCCAGGCCTAGACCTCTTTCAAGCTCCCAAGCCCAGAGGAGAAGGAATGTCGAAAGCCTTACGGAGGTTATGGAGGATCCCCACCAGTCAGACGTCTCTTCGGCAGAATCTGTAACGTCACAGACTGCCAGAGAACGCATTAGAAAAAGCGTTCTACGTGAATGTTTTTCGTCATCGGAGAATTCCTCACCTAAAAGAGGATGGAGATCAGCGGATCGTTCTCGTCCCTTGAAGAGGATCTGGGAAGAATCGGGCATAAACTCGAGTCCCGGAACGTTTTTTTTTTCGGAGGACTCCCGATAGAGAATAAGAGACGCAAAGGTTTTGGCTTCTCCCGATAAGTTGTGGGGAATGGAGAAAGAAGGCTCTCCTTCCTCTCGTTTAGACCAGAGAGAAGAAACGACGAAGATATTAAAGGATATGCAGAGTCTATGCTTCTCTAGTCGGGGTTCTTTCGAGAGATCCTCCAAGAAGAAAGGATGTTAATCTTCCTGTGAAGAAGTCAAAAAACCCTTATTATCAACCCCTCCCAGAAAAGATTATTCTTCTTCGGATGAAGGGTCTATTTTTCACAGACCCGCTCGAGTTTCGAGGGGCGCGAGGCGCCAGCCAGGCGTGAGCGCCAGCCGAGCGCTTAAGCCGCCAGCGCGGAGCGCCAGTCAGCCGCAAAGAACTAACACGTAAGCGCGAGGCTCCAATCAGGCGCGACGCGGCAACCAGGCCCTATCCGATATCGCAGGAAACGAATAGGCGCGAGAAGCTGGCCAGGCGCGAGGAGCCAGCCGCGCGTGAGAATTCCTACAAGCAGGAAGAGACAATCAGGGAGCACCCAGGCGCGAAGGCGCCATCCAGACGTAGCGCCAGCCAGACGAGAAGGCGCCAGCCAGGCGCGAAGCACCAGCCAGGCGCGAAGATCCAGCCAGGCGCGATGCGCCAGACTGCCCGAGAAAAGCGCCTACCAGGCGAGAAGCGCTAGCCAGGCGCGAGGCGCCAGGCCGGCCGCGAAGAGACATACAGGCGCGAAGCGCCAGCCAGACGCGACGCGATAGACGGCCGCGAAGCGCCAACCAGGCGTGAAGCGCGAGTCGAGCGCGAGGCCTCCAGCCGCGCAAGAGGAGCCAGCGAGGCGCGAAGCGCAGCCGTAGCCGAGCGTGAGGCGCCAGCCGCGCGAGAAGATTCAACCAAGCGCAAAGCGCCAGTCAGGCGCAAGGCGCCAGCTGATCATGAAGAACGGCAAGAGCGAGAAGTTATAAGGGGTAATAGAAGATCTTTTCATGTAATGTCTTCGGATAGCGAGTCTCCTACAAGTAGAAACCCTAATGCAAGGAAGCAACCTGGTACAATCGAAGGTTACGATTTTTCAACCTCCATGTCTCAGGATGTTTTGGTGGATAAGAAAGGGAGAACTTCTAGATCTGTCAGTCTCTCTCCTTCTAGGAGTATTTCTCCTATAGGGAATATGTCCACGGACAAAGAATCTAATAAAAGAGCTCGCTCTCCTTCTAGGATGGAGTGGATGAGGTGTCGGAGGAAGAAACCCTGAACAATGAGGGGGTATCTAACTACAAAGTGTTAGCCTCTCTTCTCCTACAGAATTTGGAGGACTCTCTAAGCCCTGCAGCTCCTCCTTCCCCGAGATCTCTGTTCTCCAGTACGAAGGTTCCTAAATCGTCTTCGTATTTAAAAATGAAACCAGCCATATCAATGAAGAAGGCTATTCAATCTTTTAAATAATTGGATGAAGGTGAAGAAGGAAGCTCAGAAGACAGTTTTTTGCACTCCTCCATGTAAGCTCGGAGGTAGGAGGGGAATATGGTACAGGACAAGAGGAAGCGATGGGGCTTATGCTTCCATCTTCCGCGGAGGCGGATTTTTTCAAGCTTGGTTGAAGCATCGAGAAGACATGCTTTGAATACAGCTAAAGCATATTGGATGCATGTCAGAAGTTGGATCAGCACCTCAAGGGACTTTTTCCATGTACTAGAAGTTTTTAACTTCTTGGATTGGTCCCTTGGAGTGCTGGCCAAGAGGCAAATGAACCAGATAGGTGGTTTTAAGAACCTGAAGTTTTACATTGCATTCTATCCTGTATGGATAAGGCGGTTCAGGATGGATCGGGAGAATTGTCATCTCTATTTTGGAGCAGGAGTAGTGAAGAAGAGATCATTATTTGGTTCATTTCTAACCAAAGCGGTTTCTCCTTCACAAAGGTCAGCCCTGTTATACGCTCCTCTCTCGGAGCACCTTTTCCCTTCGCACTTGGTGAAGGAGATTTCAAAGTCTCTTGCTGAAAAGGCAACCCAAGACTTATTAGTACAATCCTCCAAGAAATCAAGACCAACAGTACCAGTAGCGAAGAAGACTACTCATACTCCGGTAGTGCCCTTTCGGAGAGGTTCCACCTCTCGTCCTCCAACGAAAAGGAAGACAACAGAAAAGCGAGGAATCCTCCTTTAGATCTTTCAAGAAATCAAAGTAGCAGCGAGGTCCTCCAAACATCTGTAGGTGGCCAGGCTCCTAAACTTTGTAGGGAATGGAAGATAAGGAAAACCGACCCTGGTTGACGCTAGCAGTCTGGGGAAAGGTTACATTATACCTTTTCAGGACAGACCACCTTTGTCGAATTCCCCAAAGGAACTGTCGGCGAAGTACAAGGACCCTGTTCTGAGGGAGACACTTCTTCAGATGGTGATAGGAATGAAGGACAAAGAGGCAATAGAAGAGGTTCAGGATCCTTCTTCTCCGGGGTTTTACAACCGCCTGTTTTTAGTTCCAAAGGCATCCGGGGGATGGAGGCCAGTCTTGGACGTGAGCATTCTGAACAAATATGTGGAAAAGAAAAAGTTCTCGATGGAGACTTCTGCCTCGGTACTTTTCAGCCCTGCGAAGAGGAGACTGGATGGTCTCTCTAGACCTGCAGGATGCATATTTCCACGTTCCTATCACCCGTCATCAAAGAAGTATCTCAGGTTTGTGATCAAGGGAAAGTCTACCAGTTCAGGGCCTTGTGCTTCGGCCTCTCCACGGCTCCACAGGTATTTACGTACCTGATGCGGAACGTTAGCCAGATGGCTACACCTGGAAGGCATAAGCGTCTCTCTGTACCTAGACGATTGGCTGATAAGAGCAAAATCCCAGGAACAATGTGTTTGGAGGATCTGAAGAAAACATTAGAATTGACAAAGGAATTAGGACTTCTTGTGAATCTCGAGAAATCGCAGATGACCCCCAGTCAGGACATAGTCTTTGTTCCGACACGGCATACAAACCTTCGGTCCTTTTACAATAGGAAGGTACTAGCGGCAGCTGGATAGGTCGTAAGCTTTCGAACAAGGGTTCGGTAGTTAACTGCTTGTCCGACAGGCGCGCGCGCGCGACTGGGAGGTAAAACAAATCACTTTTGCTTTCGGCCTCACAGCGAGTAGACGTGTGTGTTCGACGCTCTGCCCGCTTCTCGTCGTTTGCTTTCCTTGAGTATATGGTTGTGTTTGTGTATGAAAGAATCATTGTAAGTACAATCATTTCTCTTTGTTATTCATTTAATTGTGATTTATTGGTCAATCATGGAATCTCCTCGCCTCGCTACCCCCCCACGGAGACTATGCCCGGGTACCGAAGGGCGTAAATGCGGAAAGTTCCGCTCATTCCCGGAAATTGACCCACATATTTTGTGCGCTCGGTGTCGGGGGCGCGAATGCACCCGAGCCGAGCCCTGTGAAGTGTGTAATAATTGGTCGGAGGCGCAGTGGACTTTGTATGAGGGCAGGAAGAAGCGAAGGCCTGCAAAGGAGTCGTCGGAAAGCTCTCCCGCGACTCCTTTGGTTACGGACACTTCGTCTTCTTTCCTGCCGCCCGCTCAGCTCCCACGTTTGGCGCCTTCCCCTTCGGGGGGGGTTTCTAGGTCCTTCTCCTCACCCGACTTGTCGAGTGTGGAGGAGGGCGCTAGGTACCCTGACGTCGAGTTGTACTCTGGGTCCTCTATCCGTTCGTCTTCGCGCGAGCGGGTAGAGGATCCTGCTAATCACGCCGACTTTGCTTCCTCAGGTGCGGTTGCCGCGAAGGACGACCTCGGACAGGTGTGGGCATCGTTTGGGACTGCCAGGGGCGTGCCGAGTGTCCAGGGGCTGCTCTACCATCTCGCTGGCTCCGTGGCGGTCACGCATGGCGACGGCGTTAACGAACCCCCACCACCACGAACCCTTGCAACACCTGGCTACGCTTCACCTCCTCACCTGGTGTTACCCCGCACGCGGTCTCTGTAACACCAACTACATCGGTGCAGGGGCCAGTCGCCGTACCACGGGGGAGTGTGATGCCGCCACCTGGGTTTGCCGTGCTGCCGCGACCGGACTTCGTGTGCCCGAAGAGCTCGCCCCTGGACCTCCCACCAGTACCAAGGATGTCTGTGCCGCTGGTCCGTCCAACTGGACCGCCTGCACAGCCTGCCGTACCTGCCGTACCTGCCCAGCCGCTGTTCACGGACGTGACGTTGATGACCACTGCTGCCGTTCCTGTACCTGCTCCTGCCGTCTCTACTGCTGTTCCTGTGATGCCTGCACCTGCTGACGTTGTTCCTGCTCCTGGCTCCGCTGCTCCCAATGCTGATCTGCTCGGACAGGTGCGTCCGGGCCCTGTTGCTTCGGCAACAGCAGCCCCGCTCCGCTCTGGATGACAGATCTGACATCGGTCCTGAGGAGGTGACGAAGAAGAAGAAGAAGAGGAGGGAAGGTTTCGTTCGTCGTCGTCTTGCATCGTCTTCTTCGTCGTCTCGTCGTCCGTCTGCCGCCGTCTTCCCCTTCTTCTTCTGAAGGCTCCCCCGCCTAAGAAGAAGAAGGTCGCCTCCCCCCCCCCCACCCTAAGAATAGTCTCCTTCGGGAACTTCTAAGGCCCGTCTCGCTCTGGTGAGACGGGGGGTTCTTCCGCTGGTCACCCTGCTCCTTCGGGGGCAGGACCCGTCTCTTCTTCCGCAAGGAAGAAGACTACGGGGACCAGAGGAGTGCCGGCTAACACCGGCACTTCCTCACCTGCTGTTAGTGGTTCGGCCACGCAGCAGATCCGTCTCGGCCTCAATCGTTCGCGAGGTACCGAGTGTACGGTCGCCTAACAGCGACCGTGCAGCTAGGAACCAGACCTCTGAGCCAGCTCATCGTCAGGTTCACGGCACGGAGCGGAAGACTGGTGACAGCCGCTCACGCGACTCTCACCAGACCAGCTCTCGCTCTCGCGGCGAGCAGCTGGCCACCCGGGCGGACGTGACGGTCCATGACCGGCCACGGGCTGAGGCTGGGAAGGCCCCAGTTCGCCGTTCGACCGGCACCAGCCACGGCTGGTACCAGCGACGTGACGCGCCGTGAGGATACCGCACCAACGGTCCTCACCGTGAACAGGTGGTAGCTCGCCGGTCGCCTGACCGTCACTCCTCACAGAGAGCGATCGGGTACAGCGACCAGCACCAGCTCCTCTGACACACGAGACCGGGGGGGGGGCCGCTGTTCTCGGTCCAGCCGTTCTCCACAGCGAGACGGCTCGACTAGGTCTGCAGCTCGATCGCCGCCACCGAGCGGTTGACGATCGCCTGCAGTCTTCCAAGCCCACTGGTTCTACCAGCGAGCGAGGAGGGAGCGTCAGGTCTGCCTCTCCCATACCTTCAACCTCCTCGGGTTACACCGGGAGGGGCGAGGTATTGAGGAGTGATCGTGAGGGGTGCGCCCCTCAGGATCCCACCACGTCGTCATACGTACCAGGCACGGTTCTCTCGGACCAGCCAGGTCGTACGCACAGGTGGTTGGAGGAGACCGAGAGGGGTCTGTCGCTGTTCCTCCCCTCGAGGGAGGAGGGTCTCGGGAGATGCTCCTGTTTGAGGGACTGGATGGTCCGACTCCGCAGGACGCAGTCACTCCGAGATCCAGAGGAACTTTGCCGAGGTTATTGCGCTGATTCGTCAGCACAACGACCTCGCGGAAGGATCGCCGCTCCCACCATCCGAGCCCACGTCCCGGCTCGAGTCGTTCTGGGGCCCGAAGAGGGAACCCAGACCGACGGTGGGTTTGCTGCGTTCCGAGCTTGCAGACTCAGTGCTGGACCAGGTAGAATCGCTTGTCTCCGGACAAGACGGTTCTCTCAAGTCTGGCAGGTCGAGCAAGCTGCTTCCACCTCCTCTGCTGCGACAGCGGCGTTTTTACGTGCCATCCGAGGACCCGATGCCGCCCAAACAGGTGAACCCGGAGTTAGCCAGGCTGACTCCGGGTGTGTCTCTGCAGCAGCTCCTGTCCGAGAACCTATGGTTCTCGCAGCAAGAGGCACTCGCCTGGAAATCTACTGCCAATGGCAGCTTTCCAGGCCGTACTCCTGGCTAGATCTGTGGTCCCTCACAGTATCTAAGGTCGCAGCCAACTCCGGGGGAATTTCTCCCGAAGATGACTCGGCCTTTAGGAGACTTTGCCAGTCTGGAGGAAGAGCCATCTCCTTCCTTGCCCACCAGACGGTGAACCTGTGGGCCAACCTGGTTCTCCGACGAAGGGACGCTGTCCTTACTCGGGTTTCCAGGGCGGCCGGGCGTGAAGCGGCGTTGGGACTTCGCAACGGACCTTTACGGAGTTCCACATCTCTCTTCCCAGGAGAGATGGTGGACGCTGCGGTGGACAGACGGCGCACTGACGACAGTGACCGTCTGGTTCACCAGGCAGTCTCGAAGGCTTCTGGGCAGCCTCGGACTGCGGCCAAGTCTAAGAGCTCGGCTAGCGCTTCCTCGGTGGGCTAAGAACGGTAGCTGCGTCGAAGCCCCCGGGGAAAGACTCTGTTCTTCGACTTCTACCAAGGGGGGAGCCGTAACCAGCCCTCCTCCCAGCCCTCCTCCTCCCGTGGGGGGGGTGGGGGGCTCTGGGAGAAGTCGAAGAAAGGGGGGGAAACTGCTAGGGGGAGCGGCGTTTCCCCCTCCCTCTGCCGAAGTGGGGGGTGCCTGGCCAGCCATTGGGCAACTTGGCAGCGCTACGGCGCCGAGACCTGGATTGTAGATGTCCTTCGGGAGGGATTATCTATTACCCTTTCGAATCTCGGCCACCCCTCACCTCCAACCCGGTCCAACAGCAGTCGTACGTTCCAGGGTCATCGAAGGACGTAGCATTGAGACAGGAGATCAAGACCATGCTGAGCAAGAGAGCTGTAGAAAGAAATCGTCACGGATCAGTCACCGGGCTTTTACAGTCGACTCTTCCTGGTGGAAAAGTCTACGGGAGGCTGGCGCCCGGTGATAGATCTCTCTCCTCTGAACCGGTTTGTTCGCCAGACCCGGTTCACGATGGAGACGGCACGTTCAGTGCTCGACTACCATCAGGGAGAACGATTTCATGCTTTCAGTGGACTTGAAGGATGCGTATTTCCAAATACCCATTACTCCCTTCATCAGTCCTCCAGAAAGTACCTCCGCGTTCATCCTCGACGGGACGGTGTGTTGTGACCCAGTTCAGGGCACTTTTGCTTCGGTCCTCTCAACCGCCCCACAGGTGTTCACGCGAGTGTTCACTCTGGTGTCTGCTTGGGCCCATTCGCACGGGATACGTCTGATGAGGTATCTTGACGATTGGTTAGTCCTGGCGAGCTCCCGCTCGCAGTTGCTACAGGACAGGGATCGACTGCTCGAGTTCTGTCGCGATCTGGGGATCGTTGTGAACTTCGAGAAGTCCGATCTCGAGCCCAAGCAGAGGATGAAGTACCTGGGTATGCTGATCGACACGGTAGCAGGGCGAGTCTTCCCCGCAGACTCGCGGATCAGCAGATTTCAGGGAGGCAGCCAACCAGTTTTTCCTGTCTCGGCAGGAACAGGTAGCTCAGCGATGGCAGTCGTGATCGGACACCTGTCGTCACTCGAGAAGTTAGTCCCTCACGGGCGTCTTCACCTGCGGTCTCTTCAGTGAGACTAAAGGAGAGTTGGTCACAGGCGACGGATCCCCCAAGCTTTCCAGTGTCACTGACACCGGAGGTGAGGCAGGACCTAGCCTGGTGGCTGGACGACAGGAACCTCTTAAGAGGAGTGCCTCTGCGCACTCCCCCCCCGGACATGCAGCTGTTCTCAGACGCATCGACCGAGGGATGGGGCGCACACCTGGAGGAGTTGCTGACTTCAGGAGTGTGGGACGAGAACGACAAGCACCTTCACATCAATGTACGGAACTCAAGGCAGCGTTCCTCGCTCTCCAAGAGTTCCAGGACCGCTTGATGGGACACTCAGTGGTGTTGATGTGCGACAACACCACTGGTGGTGGCCTACGTCAACAAACATGGGTGGCCTAGTGTCTCTCCCGTTGTACCAGTTGACTCGGCAGGTGCACGAGTGGGCCGAGGCACACTCAATAGAGCTGTCGGCACGCTACATTCCAGGGAAGAGGAATGTAGTAGCAGACACGCTCAGCCGTCGGGATCAGGTGATAGGGACCGAATGGTCTCTACACCAGGACGTGGCGGAAAGGCTCTTCGACCTGTGGGGGCGACCAGTCGTGGATCTGTTCGCCACCCGGCACAACAGGAAGCTCCAGGTGTTCTTCTCGGCCGTGCCGGACCCATGGGCAGCTGCAGAGACGCTCTTCAAACACCCGTGGGACAACCTCTTCGTCTATGCCTTTCCCCCGTTCAGCCTGATTCGCAAGGTGATCAGTCGAGCACTGGTCACCCCGAATCTCAGAATGATCCTGGTGGCTCCCAAATGGCCACAGGCCATTTGGTATCCGGACCTGCTGGCTCTTCTCGCAGGAGAACCGAGAGAGATTCCCCCTTGGCACAACCTTCTCTTCTCGCCCAGCCACACGTCGAGCGGTACCACCGAGCAGTCCAGTCCCTACGTCTTCACGGCTGGCTGCTATCCACCATCTCTTGCGAACGAGAGGCTTTTCTCGTAGCGCAGCAACAGAGATGGCTGGAAACGTCCGTCAGTCCTCTGCAGCTGTGTACCAGGGGAAGTGGGCCGTCTTCTGTGGTTGTTGTCGTAGACGGGGTCTATCTCCTCTCAGAGCCACTCTTCAGCAGGTAGCGGATTTCCTCGTTTTTCTTCGCCGAGAGAAGCTCCTCTCAGTCCCCACAGTCAAAGGATACAGAGCCGCCTTGGCGCTCGTCCTGAAACTGAGGGGATTGGACATCTCGAACTCGTTCGAGATCTCCTTGCTTATGAGGAGCTTCGAAAGGTCTTGCCCACCCAGGGAACTCAGGCCCCCTGCGTGGGATGTGACTCTCGTCCTTAGGAGTTTGACTCGAACGCCGTTCGAGCCACTCCGAGAGTCGTCAGACAGGGGATCTGACCCTCAAGACCCTCTTCTTGCTGGCCCTGGCATCGGCGAAGAGAGTAGGGGAACTTCATGGTCTTTCCTATGATGTACGACATTCCAGGGGATGGGGATCTGTGACGCTCGATTTCGTCCCGAACTTCGTTGCGAAGACTCAGAAACCGTCGATCCCTGACGACAGGTTCGAGTCCTTCACGATCCCCTCCCTAATGGACTTCACCGATAATGATGCGGATGAGATGCTGCTTTGTCCTGTGAGGGCGCTACGGCGCTATCTGAAGAAAACTCGACACCTCAGGCCTGAGTGTCGACGCCTCTTCGTTAGCACCGGGGTAACTAAGAAAGAAGTATCCAAGAACACTCTTTCGTTCTGGCTGCGTGAGGTCATCAGGAGGGCGTATGAGGCTGATGGTAGTGACGACATCCGTACGTCCCGTCCGAGAGCTCACGAAGTCAGAAGTATTGGCCCCTCGTTGGCGTTTGTAAGAACTTCTCCGTGGCGCAGGTCCTGAAGGCAGGGGTCTGGTCTAACCAGACTACCTTTACGTCCTTCTACCTTCGGGATATTGCCCACAGGTCCTTGGATACCTTTTCCTGGGTTGGGGACCCGTGGTGGCTGCTCAACAAGTTGTGTAGCTAACCCAGACCCTCGCAGGCTGAAACAGCATCGAGTCCTGGTGTGACTGTGTGGATGGATGTGTGAAAAAGTGAGTGACTGGCTCCCTCATCCCGTCTTTTCCTCCTCCTCTACCTGTGGGCAGAGGGCCACGGTCGTCACTACGCTGGATGAGGACGAGATGCAGGTGAGCTATATGACAGAGCCCCATCCTATCCCTTTCACTAGGGATAGGAGCAGAATATCCACCACTTCCTCCTACAAGGGGGGGGAAGTGGATGCCTACAAGAGTCAAACCCATGACTTTATATTTACTCCTGTACAGGAACAAGTTCTTACATTGCTGGTACGAAGAGATACGCTTGCCTCTCTCTTAGTACTCGGTCCAGAGGTCTGACCATTGATCCTGCGGTGCACACCCCGATCAATCGGACAGAGGCTTGGATCCCTCCCTCGCTCTTACGACCAGGGAGGCTTCCAAGGTTGGGCGCAACACCAGTCTGTTCACAAAAGACTCAGATTCCTCCCACCAAGAAGTGAGTCTTCCTATTGTAAAAGGACCGAAGGTTTGTATGCCGTGTCGGAACAAATGACAATTTGTCCAAAATTGCATTTTTCCTAACTATACAAACCTGAGGTCCTTTTACACATAGCCCCACCTCATGCCACCCCTCACTCTGCAGTTTTTGCTTGGGCCAAAAGCAAAAGTGATTTGTTTACCTCCCAGTCGCGCGTGCGCGCCTGTCGGACAAGCAGTTAACTACCGAACCCCTTGTTCGAAAGCTTACGACCTATCCAGCTGCCGCTAGTACCTTCCTATTGTAAAAGGACCTCAGGTTTGTATAGTTAGGAAAAATGCAATTTTGGACAAATTGTCATATTTGGGGATTCAGATGAATTCTCGGGATTTTCGGGTTTTTCCGTCCCAAGAAAGGATTCTTCGGGGGATTCAGAAAGTTACATCCTTCCTAAAGAAAGACAGGAGTTCAGCCAGGGAGTGGCTGAGCCTTCTAGGGACTCTTTCTTCCCTGGAACAATTTGTATCCCTCCTAGGAAGACTTCATCTAAGGCCTCTACAATTCTTCCTAAAGAGATCTTGGACTTGGAAGAAGGGCCATCTGTCGGACACTTTTCCGGTAACATTAGAGGTGAAGAAACACCTAAAGTGGTGGCTGCTCCCACTCAAAGAGAACAAGGGAGTGTCCCTAGAGGTTCGGAACCCAAACCAAATCTTGTTCTCAGACGCTTCAGAAACGGGATGGGATGGGGAGCGACTTCTAGGGGCAAGAGAAGTCTCTGGCAAATGGAAGAAAGAACAACAAAGAGATTGGCATATAAATGCCAAAGAACTATATGCAGTGTTTCTGGCATTAAAATTCTTCGAGTCAGAAGTAAAAAGCAAATCAAGTGATTCAAGTCAACGCAGACAACACCACGGCATTGGCTTATATCAAAAAACAGGGGGGAACGCACTCGTTTTCCCTATTCGAGATAACGAAGGATCTGTTGTCATGGACGGAGGAGAGGAATATTACCCTCCTGACCAGATTTGTGAAAGGGGCGGAAAGAAATATCCAGAGCAGACAGGCTCAGCAGGACGAAACAAGTTCTCCCCACGGAGTGGACTCTGCACGAGCAAGTCTTGCCAAAGTCTTTGGAACCTGTGGGGGAGGCCGCAGATTAGATTTGTTTGCGACGTTCCTGTCAAAGAGGATAGAGAACTTCTGCTCCTTAGTAGAGACCCGAGAGCGATAGCGGTGGATGCCATGCTACTGGGAGTGGTCGGGACTCGACGCTTACGCTTTCCCTCCATTCAAGTTGCTAGGAGTAGTGATGAAGAAGTTCGTAGCATCAACAGGGACGAGATTAACTCTCATCGCCCCGTTTTGGCCATCCCAAGATTGGTTCACAGAGGTACAGGAATGGACAGTAGACTATCCAAGATCTCTTCCAAACAGGATAGATCTTCTCAGACAACCCCACTTCAAGAGGTTCCATCAAAACCTCCCCGCTCTCGCTCTGACTGCCTTTCGACTATCGAAAGTTTGGTCAGAGCGAGAGGCTTTTCAAGCAAGGCTTCGAAAGCAATTGCTAGAGCCCGGAGATCGTCAACTATCCGGGTCTATCAATCGAAGTGGGATGTGTTTAGAAGATGGTGTAGGAAGAATAAGCTGTCCTCCTCCGATACCTCTGTGACCAATATAGCAGATTTTCTGTTATTCCTGAGAGAGGAATCCAATCTGTCCGTAGCGACAATAAAGGGATACCGAAGTATGCTCTCAGCGGTATTTAGAAATAGAGGCTTAAACTTGGCAGAGGATAGAGATTTGCACGATCTCATAAGATCGTTCGAGACGTCAAAATCTATATCCTCTACTCCGCCAAGTTGGAATCTGGATGTTGTGCTCAAATTCCTTACATCGGAAAAATTTGAACCTCCCGACCGTGCCTCGTTTCAGGGATTGGACGAGAAAGTGTGTTTTTCTCATAGCCTTAGCGACGGCTAAGAGAATAAGTGAAATCCATGCCCTAGATTCTCGGGTGGGTTTTAAGAAAGACGCAGCCATCTGTTTCTTTTCAAACTCTGTTTTTGGCAAAAAATGAGAACCCTTCGAAACCATGGCCAAGGAGTTTTGAGGTGAAAAGTCTTTCAAACTTATGGAGACGAAATTGAAAGAACTTTATGCCCGTTAGAGCTCTTAGGTTCTATCTTAAAAAGAAAGAAGAGTTGAAGGCATGTAACAAAGTCTATGGTGCGCAGTTCGGGACACGAAAAGACCAATGTCCAAGAATGCGCTACGTATTTTATTAGAAGTGTGATTATGGAAGCTCATAGCGATTGTGCAGAGGATTCCTTTAAATTATTACGAGTTAAAGCTCATGAGGTAAGAGCAGTGGCAACATCATTATCATTCCAAAAGAATATGTCCATGAAGGACATTATTAATGCGACCTATTGGAGATGCAACTCGGTATTTGCATTCCCACTATCTTAGAGATGTTAAAATTACCTACGACAAGTGCTTCTCTCTAGGTCCTTTTGTGTCTGCGGATACAGTGCTGGGACTGAGGACACATACCGATCCTTAAACTTTTATGAAAAGTCTAATACTTCCATACCATACTGGTGGGATGGGCTCTAACTTTCTTACCTGACGGCTAGTTGTTGTCCAGGCGGCCATGGCCCATTGTTTAGGTAAGGAACTTAGTTTATCTTACAGGATAGGCTTGGATAAAAACGTGTCTTTGATTACGGAGATCTCCACTATTTGAGGCAGTTTTTGTGTTACTATTGGTAAAAGTGCTTGGTGTCGCACAGGCGGCCATAGCCCTTGCTAGTGAGGAACTAGAAATGTGCCTTTTAAACGGAGTAGGATAAAGACATTGTCTAAATTCGTACAGGGTACCTCTCCTTTTAAGACAGTATCAGGATTTTCTGCTGACAAGATTGCTTGGGCTAGCACAGGCGGCTTTTGGTGCTTTTGACAGTATGAGAATGTGCATAGGTCTTACAAGCGAGGTAGTACAAATTGAAATTATATTTGTTTATTTTTATTATTTTTTCATAAAGAATTAGGTGTAAAAATATTGTGATTTGAGTTTTTTGTTGTTTGCAAGGAGTCCGGGGATGACTTCTTGCAATCTTAGATACAACATTTGGTTAGGTTAAGGTGATCAGGATCGGGATTGTGCTCCTTAGAAAAAAGGTTCTTGTCATATAAGTGGATTGAAACCCTTTGACATAGCCCTTATAGGATCGGCCAAGTAAGTGGATAAGACCCCTTTGGGCAGACCTACAAGAACTCTTAGCAATAGATCAATATCTCGCTGAGGCTCTTGAGACTAAGCAGACTCCTGGGCATTAACCATGAAGTCTTCAGTCTAAACAGGTAGGAACCAAGGTTTTATGTTATTAATACCTACAACGATTGTTTTGTGTTTCCTGTTAAATCAGTTATTAGCTGTCTTTACCCATCCTCCAATGGTGTGAATCAGCTATGTATATATCTGACAGGTAAGTTGAATGTATAAAAATGATATTGTTATGATACAATAAAGTTTTATACATACTTACCTGGCAGATATATACAATTAAACTACCCACCCAGCCTCCCCTCAGGATGACAGATGGTGTAGAAAAAATCTGATGGAAAACGGGAATGGGTTCCTATTCCCGCCCACCCAGCGGCGGCGCGGTGGATCACCTGACCTACCTGTAGCGTGTGCGCGAAATTCGAAATTCTGTCGGCGCGACGGAGTCAGTAGCTATGTATATATCTGCCAGGTAAGTATGTATAAAACTTTATTGTATCATAACAATATCATTTTCCAGTTACTCATATCTAAATTTAGTTACTACATTGTTATTATCATTGTCAAACTGCCCTTGGACATTAAAAGATATTTCTGGGCTCAGCTCGTGTTGCTGCGCGAAATATCCTTTATCTATTATTTCTAGGGTAAATGTACTAACACATACCAGAGAATAAATAAAATAAAGAAAAGGTCAGTATAACTGACTCGCTCACCCTCCAAGAGGGTGTCCGGTATGAACACTAGGCGAGTGAGACCACTACCACGAGCAAATACCAATAGAAATCTCCCACAACAAAAACCCTCCAAGAGGAGAGCCGACCCACAGAGTGAGCAGCTCGTACTACTACTACTCCATCCCATGCTGCCGACTGCTGCGCCTCTGGTGGCCATCCTTTTCAGTTAGCGCACACGAGTCACACGTGATATTTTTCTCTCTGTGTTTTTTGTGCCCTTTCGTTGGATTTATCTATGATGGAGCGTGCAGCTATTGCAGCAGCTAAGTTAAGTACTCAGTATTTATGGTTAGTTGGTTTTTTCCGGCCCTCAGTCAGTATTTTGCCGTTTTTTTTAGGTATAAATACGAACTCGGGGTCGGAAGCATGGCAGCATTGGTTCTGCCGCGTGGTGGGTTCGTTCTCGGTCTCCCATACCTAGAACATCCCCTTATCTATGTACGCTCTATATTTATTATCCGTTTTACTTAGGGTACTGTCTACTCAGGTTTGTCATGCATGCATGTCTTTTACCTTATGTAGGCTTCTTCTTTCCAGACCCTAGTCCCGGCTCTTAGTATCGGCCTCTGACTAGCTTTGAGTGGTAGACTTTCCTTCGGGTTAGTCGTACACTCCTGGATTTTTTCTCCTCCTATATTGTTTTTCTTTCTTTTATTTTATTTAATTATACTATGTATTTTGTTATGGTTAGGTTAGTTAGGCGTCTGGCTTAGCCTAGGTCCTGGCTCTTTGAGCCTATGCTACCGCTCATCAGTTCGGTTGCTTCCCTATAGCATCTCTCTGATCAGTCGGTTTTGGCCCAGTGGGGTCTCCATGCTACCGCTTTTCAGTTCAGTTGCTTCCCGATAGCATCTCTCTGATCAGTTGGTTGGTCCTAGGCTTAGTTGTCTTATTTTAGTCTTACCGTCTCGTGGTCACTACGCGATCACGAGACAGCCAGACGCCTGCCCAGTCCCCTTTCCCCCCTTCCCCCCTCCTCCCGCTCTTCCATAGAGTCGGGGGAGGGTGGGTCGGTCTGCCCACGCTCTGCTCCACATACCCGAGCATGCTTCCCTCTCTCCCCCCAGGCGGAGGGGCCAGGGAGTCGGGACAGACCCAGACTGGACGCGACCTCTCCGGCTTCTCGGTCCGGCCCGGTGGTGATGTGGTGGGGGGTACTGGCCTTTCCCCCCATCCGTTGCTTCCTTGTCGCTCCGGTTCGCTCGAGCCTGTATGTCTCCTCGCTCTTCCCGGCCTTACTAGGACTCCTTTCCTGATCGGAGTCCTGGCATCCAGCGGGAAGATGTTAGTCCACCCAGTAGAGTGGACCGGAACATACAGTGGGTCCCTGCTAACCTTACCGTATTGCCTGAGTTACTACACTCCGCTACGCACTGGACTTGGTCCGGTTCGTTTGAGTTTTAGGTTTAAGCGTTATTAGATTAACTATAATTTTAAGTTTATCTTAGTACCTAAACCTTCCCCCCCCTCCCTTACATGTCTTACCGGATATCTCCGGGATTATAGCCTATTCAGGCGAGGCAGGGGGGGGTTATGCCCAAAATTTTTCCGAGCTCCGGCATGCAACGGAGTTCTTCTGTCCTTTAGCCTGTAAGTGTTATTCTTTAAGATACTCATGTGTCTTCCCACTTACAGGCCCAACAACTGTGAGCATCCGGATGCGCCGCCACACTTCAGGACCCATGTGGACACGAAGTTTTGCCGTCCCATGCTCCATGCGCGAACTCTGCACGGGGACATCCAGGTCTGGTACCATGAGACGTGTACCATATGTTACGATCTGGTGAGCCAGCTTTTAGAAGGGGTGAGTATTCCATCTCCCCCCCGGTAGCTGCTCCGCTTCTGTTTTAGTGCTTAAGTTTTCATCATCCACTTTAACTTAAGGCATCTGAGTTTAAGTTATATTTTATTTTTGCTTTAGTTTTTAAGTGATTCTTAAATCTAATCTACGCCCTCTCTTCCAGGCGCCGGCAGTGAAGGATACCGACTGGCAACCCTGCGGGCCTGGGTCGGCGGTTTTGGGAAGAACGCCGCCAAGGGTATGCCCTACATCTTGGAGAAGCGGTTGGCGCTGTTAATCTTCCCCGGAGGCAAGGCGACAGGATACGTCGACCCAGTAGAGGCGGCCCCTACTATCGCCTTCATCCAACAACAGCTGGCTGCCTCATTAACTGATCAAGACCAGGATATCTCCACGGACGTCGCGACTTTAGATATTAATGTGGAACCTATGGTAGGTGTAGACGACCTGTTGGTCGAGGTAGGTAGGGTGGACACCCAAGGGTCCCCCTTGGATGTAACTGTTTCTTCTACTCCTGCAACCTCTCCATCCTTCCAAGGCTTTACAGGTGATGAATTATATACTCCTCCTGACGCTTCGGTTAGACCTAAGGTCAAGGGTCAAGCAGTGAAATCCTTGACTAAGACGTCGTCGTCGTCTAAGAAGTCGACTTCGGCGTCATCCTCCTCACGTAAGTCTCCGGCTGGAATCCCGGAGCAGACAGGTCTAAAGCTTCTAGCTCCGGCTCTAAGTCCTCGAGAGTAAATCCTCCAGAGAGAGATCTCGCACCCCGGCAGAGTCACCAGTTCCGCTACCCTTGGTTCCGATTCAGAGCCACCCCTCCACTCCGCAGCAGCTCGGCCTTGGACTCCAATGCTGGCCTGTTGCAACAGGTGGGCGACCTGGTTGGGTCCCTTAAGAGTAGCATGGAACAAATGATCTCTCGTTTGTCGGATAGGATTACTTCCCATGACTCCATTATAGCCGGACTGAGAGAAGCCCCTCTAGCCTCTCCTCCACTTTCCAATACGAGTGGAACTCAGCTTCCTCCGTATGACTCGCTACCTCCGTTCTCGATGAACAATCCATGGAGAGTAGCGTCATACGCCCCCTTCCAAGACGGTCTCATTTCCATACCGGAATTCGGAACTCGAAGGATAGAGGACTTCGAGTTCTTCCCGGAAGACCTCCAGCCTCCGTTCATAGGCTACGCAAGGCTTACAGGCTTCAGCCATGGTTTCGGGATGATAGGGTACCAAAGGACAGTCCTCTATTCACGAGACCAGGCTCAGAGAGAATGGCTCAGATGTTTAGAGGACATGGATTGTTCTAATACCAGGATACAACCTTTCAAGAGTCCTTTACCATTTTCACAATGGATGAGTACCCCGCTCCCGTTCCTGACAAATATCGCGAGGTCTACCATCCCAGCGGCCCAGAAGGGGGAACCCATGCCTCAATTGAAGGAAGCAGATCCCACATCTCCGTTGCTCCCCTCAGCCGGAGAATTGTGGGAGGACTTGCCAAACACCTTCTCAGCTGGCAAACTCAAACCGGACTGTGCTATGGAGCAGTTTGGTGAAAAGCTACCCAGGCTCCCAGATGGCCTTATTCAGGCTGAATTTGACGCGAAATCGCGATTAGCCAGATCAATTAACTCTATGGCTATGTCCGAGGTAGCAACCATAGCTTATGGCTCAGAACCGCTTTTTAAGCTCATGACCAAAGCCCTGACTCAAACGGTACAGTCGGATATGTTGAGTTTGCCACTGCTAGAACGAATTGTAGGAAGCATGTCCTACAAGAGGCAACCATTCGACATGAGCCGAATAGGTTTACTCTCGTCTAACATCTGGGGAGCCGATCTCTTCCCAGAAGCTATGGTGAAGGAAGTCCAGTCAGAGGCTACGAGGCTGAACCAGAGCCTTAAGGACCGTTGGGGCCTTACGGCTAAGAGGAGACAAGACCTAACACCTAAAGGTAAGGGACAGAGGAAACCTAGGCGTTTCCATCCTTACCAGAAAAAGCAGCCACGCTTTCCTCAGCAAGTTCCAGCGGTGCCCTTAGTGCAAACAGTCCAACCTTCCACCTCTAAGGCTCAATCACAGCCAATTTATGTGATATCCCCTCAGCCTCAGCCCTCCACCTCTTACGCCATCTCTCCAGCTTACAATCAAGCCTTCGAGAGTCAAGCTTCACAGAAGTATGACCGCTCGGGTAAGGGAGGCAGAGGTAAGCGTTCCTTTCGTGGGAGAGGATCGGGAGGCCCCTTTAAACAGGGGAAAGCACTTCAGAGGAGGCCGAGGCGGTTACCAGAACCAATGAAGAACTTCAGGTAGGAGGGAGGCTGTTTCACTTTCGCCACCGGTGGAACTTCAGCGAATGGGCTCAGAGCATAGTGTCAAAAGGCCTGGGTTGGAGCTGGTTGACGAACCCACCTCCATCCAGACCTTTCCGTCAACTTCCTTCCAAAGAATTGACAGAGTACGCAGAGGACCTCCTTCAGAAAGGAGCTATAGCGAGAGTCAAGAGATTAAAATTTCAAGGTCGCTTGTTCAGCGTGCCAAAGAAAGGCTCACAAAAAAGAAGGGTAATCTTAGACTTGTCCCGCTTAAACTTAGCCATCCGCTGCGACAAGTTCAAGATGCTCACGATCTCACAGGTGCGGACCTTACTTCCCCGTGGGGCCGTCACCACCTCTATCGATCTTACAGACGCCTACTATCATATCCCTATTGCAAGACACTTCCGTCCATATCTGGGTTTCAAGATAGGAGACCAGGCATTCTCCTTCAAGGTAGTTCCCTTCGGACTCAACGTGGCACCCAGGGTGTTCACGAAACTAGCGGAAGCGGTAGTGCAACAACTCAGATCACAAGGGATTATGGTAGTAGCGTATCTCGACGATTGGTTGATCTGGGCTTCAACAGTCGAGGAATGCAACAGAGCTACACTGAAAGTGATTCAGTTCCTGGAATATCTAGGCTTCAAGATAAACAGGACCAAGTCAAGACTCACTCCAGAGTCAGACTTTCAGTGGCTGGGCATTCAATGGAATCTTATCCTCCCCACTCTGTCGATTCCATCAACCAAAAGGAAAGAAATAGCGAAGTCAGTCAAAGCAATTTCTAAGTCACAAACTGGCGTCAAGGAGAGCTCAGGAGAGGATCCTGGGTTCTCTCCAGTTTGCATCAGTGACGAACGTCTTAATGAAAGCCAAACTGAAAGACCTAACCAGAATCTGGCGCTCACGAGCAAATGTCAGGTCCAGGGACAAACTATCCTCAGTCCCTCTGATTCTAAAGAATCGTCTTCGGCCGTGGGCGAAAGTCAAGAATTTGTCAGTGTCAGTACCCCTTCAGTTCCCTCCACCAGGGATTACCATCCACACAGACGCGTCCTTAAGCGGTTGGGGAGGGTATTCCCAGGTCCAAAAGGTTCAAGGAACTTGGTCACCTCAGTTCAGTCAGTTCCATATAAACGTACTGGAGGCAATGGCAGTGTTCTTGACTCTAAAAAGGTTGCGCCCACCAAAGTACTCCCACATAAAGCTAGTTCTGGACAGCGCAGTGGTAGTACATTGTATAAACAGAGGAGGCTCCAAGTCACGTCATCTAAATCATGTGATGGTAGCCATCTTCTCCCTGGCAGACAAGTTCAGTTGGCATCTCTCCTCCACTCACATAGCTGGAGTGAGAAACGTCATAGCAGACGCGTTATCCCGATCAGTGCCCCTAGAGTCGGAATGGTCACTGGACAACAGTTAGTTCCAATGGATCCTTCAAAGAGTCCCAGGGCTACAGGTGGATCTCTTCGCATCTCAAGCGAATCACAAACTTCCCTGTTATGTAGCCCCAACCTGGACCCTCTGGCACCTATGCCACGGACGCCCTGGCTCTAGACTGGAACAACTGGAAGAAGATTTATGTCTTTCCCCCAGTGAATCTTCTTATGAAAGTTTTAAACAAACTCAGGACGTTCAAGGGTCAAGTGGCTCTAGTAGCCCCAGACTGGCCGAAGAGCAATTGGTATCCCCTAATTCTGGAGCTGGGCCTTCGTCCTCTTCGGATCCCCAATCCCAGGCTCTCCCAGTCAGTACAAACGAAGACTGTGTTCGCTTCCTCAGGGATTCTCAAAACCCTAACTTTATGGATTTCATGAAGTTTTGCGGCAAAAGAGATGCGAATATTGACCCTCAGAATATTCTCTTCTATGGAATCCGATAAAAGGGATTCAACTTTGAGACAGTATGATGCTGCTGTCAAAAAGTTAGCAATCTTCCTGAGAGAATCTGATATTAGAATCATGACAGTTAATTCAGCTATATCCTTTTTCAGATCCTTATTTGAAAAAGGTTTAGCAGCTAGCACGATTACGACAAACAAGTCAGCCTTGAAAAAGATATTTCAATTTGGGTTCAACATAGACTTGACGGATTCCTACTTCTCGTCTATTCCTAAGGCATGTGCTAGACTTAGACCTTCTGTAAGGCCTACGTCAGTTTCATGGTTCTTAAACGATGTTCTAAAACTGGCTTCAGAAACCGATAATGACACATGCTCGTTTATAATGCTCTTAAGGAAAACCCTGTTTTTATTAAGCTTAGCTTCAGGAGCAAGAATTTCAGAACTGTCGGCTTTATCCAGAGATCCGGATCATATTCAATTCCTTCCCACAGGGAAGTACTACTTTCTCCGGAACGTAGCTTTTTAGCAAAGAATGAAGATCCTTTGATGAGGTGGGAACCTTGGAAGGTACTACCCCTTCCACAAGATGTATCTCTTTGCCCAGTTACAACCTTACGAGCCTTTCTGTCCAGGACCTCCTCATCCTCATCGGGTCCCCTCTTTTAAGAGGGAAAAAGGTGGAACTTTATCCATTAAAGGCATCAGGCAGCAAATCCTGTACTTTATTAAGCAAGCCAATCCTGACTCTTTCCCGAAAGCACATGATGTCAGGGCAGTAGCCACCTCAATTAATTATTCCAACACATGAACTTCGATGAGTTGAAAAAGTATACCGGATGGAAATCGCCGACAGTGTTCAAACGCCATTACCTTAAGTCCTTGGAAGCTCTGAAATTTTCAGCAGTAGCAGCGGGAAACATAGTTTCCCCTGATTCTAGTTAATTTGTAGTAGAAGATTCAGTCCTCCTTTCTACCTGCTTCACCCAACAGTTCGTCTATTCCTACCGTGTTCATTTACATTCACCTGGTGTCTTAGCTGCTTTTATGATGATGTAGTGGGTGCCCCTTAGTTTTTGCTAGGGACACTCACAGATGATTATGGATTTTGATCTCATGGATGTTACCCCTTATTTTTATGCTAGGGGATACATCTCATTTATAATGGTTACGGGTTTTGTATATTAAGTCATATGCATTCCTTATATATTATCATTGTTGTTTAATTTGTTCATTTCATTACTTTAATTGCTATTATATTTTTGATACATGCCTTTACACAGATACCATTTTGTTACATGTAAGCCAATTTACCTCTGTACATATGTAAATTACTTATGATAAGAAACATGTTTAGAATTAAGGGTAATTTAAGCATATTTCTATTTTGTATCACTGTGTATTTGTATCTTTTTAGCAATTATATTCTTTTTTATATTTACTTTATTTTTTATTTGAGACCTATTCTGATTTATTTTATTACTTTTGTTTACAATCTTGTGCTATTTCTCTGGTACGATTTCGCGCAGCGACACGAGCTGGAAGCCCAGAAAAGGGCTTTTTGACGTAAGGAAAAATCTATTTTCTGGGCGATTGGCTCGTGTCGCCAGCGAAATCCCACCCTACCCATCCCTTCGCCCAAGATTGTCTGCTAACTTCAGGATGGCCACCAGAGGCGCAGCAGTCGGCAGCATGGGATGGAGTAGTAGTAGTACGAGCTGCGCACTCTGTGGGTCGGCTCTCCTCTTGGAGGGTTTTTGTTGTGGGAGATTTCTATTGGTATTTGGCTCGTGGTAGTGGTCTCACTCGCCTAGTGTTCATACCGACACCCTCTTGGAGGGTGAGCGAGTCAGTTATACTGACCTTTTTCTTTTTCTTTATTTTATTTATTCTCTGGTATGTGTTAGTACATTTACCCTAGAAATAATAGATTAAAGGATATTTCGCTGGCGACACGAGCCAATCGCCCAGAAATAGATTTTTCCTTACGTCAAAATCCCTTTTTTTTATATTTTGTTATGGACAGTACAAGATAATTTTTTTGTTTCTGGATACTGTGGTATCCATAGTTAGCTTGTTTGTGTATAATAGCATGGTAGGCATTGTTTCAGTTCAGTTTATGGTTGCTTTATTAAATATCTAACTTAGGCATTGTTTATTTCTCCAAAAACTGTCTTACACTGAAAAATTTGAATGAAACTCTTATTTTCTCAGTGTTGATCGTGCAAAGTTTTGGGTAGGGGAAGTTCAGAAACATGAAGAGAATTGCAAACTGTATTTATGTGGGACAAAACTAGATCTGGTGAAGGAGGATCCTCAGCGGCGTGAAGTAGATTACCATGACCTCAATGACTATGCAGAAGAGGTATGTTGAACTTTTATTATTGCAAATCTACAGTAATCTTTTTACAGTGATAGAGAATCTTAGTTTTGTGTTAGACAGAATAATACACTGAGAAAATATTTATTGATGATCAGCTTACACAGTTGTGCTTTTGACTTTTAAAAAATTTGTCATGTATATGCATCATATTTTATTTTTCAGATAAATGGGAAACTCTTTGAGACTTCAAGTAAGACTAACACTAATATTGAAGAATTGTTTGCATATATAGTGGAAGATTATGCAAAAGACAATGCAGCTGTTATTGCTACGTTGGAAAAGGGCGAACTGTGGATTTGACTGATGAAGAGAAGAAAAACAAGTGCTGTTAAGGTTGTATATTTGTATAAGAAAGAGATTTAGTATTCTGAAAGTTAGGTCATTGCCGATGTGCAGGGGATGCCTGAGTTGAGCATTGTCTTTGCAAAAGATGTCAAAAGACAATAAATGATAATGGAGTTGTTTAAGTGTAATTTACAGTTGTTAATAAATCACCTTCCCTTGAGAATTAACTGCCTTACAGTACAATATGTACAGTAATGTAAATACTGTATATATATGAATGCTACATAAAAGTGAAATAGGTTAGTGACAAGGCACATTCACCATCTGTTCTTTCACAGTGAAGATATTGTGTATATTTCTTGGTATCTTTTGTAAGTGTCTTTTTCACAATGTGATATGTATAGAGGTAGGTCATTAAGTTTGTTTTGTTTTGATGTCCATACTATCTTTTATATTAGTTGTATACCATGTTGTGTATAGTTAACTATAAGTTTTTAATACTTTGTTGTATATTCATCATGTTATGTATTTTAGGCTGATACTAGCTGGCACTCCGGAAATGTCATGGCAGTAAGAAGATAGTAAGGACATTGAATGTTGCTTAGGAAGCATTTTCAGGGATGTATTGTTAACATTTCACATTAGCCAGTTATTATGCCAGTACTCAGTAACGAAGGATACTATGTGTCAGTGCATTGTTAGTCATAGTGAGTCCCATTCTAGATGTTGTAAGATATAAAAAGTATGAGTGTGTTCTCTTTTTGTGGCTTTGAATTGGGAACCAAAAGTTTTTCCTTGTGATAAAGCATTCCTGAGCACATTTTTTATATCATAGGAATGTTAAAAATGTAGAATGTACACTGTAAAGAATAGAAAGGCAAGGAGGATTTTGGTAGAGATCCACAGCAAACTTATGATAGCAAGGTAGAATATGCCGTAGTCACATAAATTTAAGAATGATAGAATTTGTCATTTACTGTAGTCCGTTTAGTAAATTATTAATATGCATTATGTTGACACAGTAGGTGAAGTTGCTATATTTGCTAAATAATTTTTCTCTAATACATGTCATAGTGAAATTTATGTAAAACTGAAATAATAAAAAGTTTTATAGTCATAGTAATTGGACCTTTGGACTTAGTGTAGCTTAGCTAAATGGCATAGTTTCTTTATACATCACTGTTGTTGTTGTTATTATTATTATTATTATTATTATTATTATTATTATTATTATTATTATTATTATAACAGCAATTTAGTTTAATTAGACCACTGAGCCACATTTTTAGACTCATAAGAGTTTTCCCAAAGGATTGTTCTTGATTGAGGTGAAAATGTTGAAGTAGGTGGACAGCTTAGTAGGAAAGTTGAGTGGAGAAAGCATACTGTTAGTATTAAATGTCTTATTATGTATATGATTAGTGGATTATATGCTCTTTTGTATTTTAGTAGCATAAACCATAGCTTTACTGTAGAGGTGTAGCTTGGTGACTTTATCATCAAATTCGCTAGTATCTATCAGTCATCTGTTTGGTTGTAGGAGTACAGCTTTTGGAAATTTAATAGTTTTTGGTTGGTAATTTTGCATTAATGTTTTATTATTTTTTGTTATTATGGGTCCATCATTACATACATGTATATGATTTTCATTCTATTCAATTACAAACCCTTCTGTGGTGTTATGGTTGGTAACAGGCCATCTGAAACTGAAAACTGTAAGATTTATTGATGGCATGAGGGAGCTGTCATGTTCGATTAGGCCCATGCTTTTTCATTGCTTCCATAGGACACTTCTGAAGTGTATCATAATGGCTGCATCTTTTTTGTGATGATGAATTGACCATCATGACTCCTCCTCACTTATAAGATATCCTGGAAGCATTTGTCGGCTTTCATGTCTTCATTTGTTTCTAATTGTTTTCCAGTTACCTGTACCTTTGCCATCCATATATCACTACTGTGTATTATTATTTTACAGTGAGCTTTCTAATTAACAGTTTCTTGTTTGGTCATTATATGTAGAGTGATTCTTCTATTGTCTATGTATTGATTAATTTTTGTTGTTGTGATGTATGTCTACATATACATTTCTCTCCATGCAGCATATATCAGTTGTAAGTGCATTATTTTGCACTAGTATTTTCATTGGTAAAAATGGTACATCAGCATCTTGATTACTTACTGATCCTACATTTTTTAAAGAAACTTATTTCAGATGCAGTTCCTCAATTTTTGCAGTGGAGTGTGTAAATTTTGAAGAGGATTTCTTCCTATGGAAATCTTTTTACTATTGAGGACTGTAAAGGCATTGTTTTGACTCAAGCAAGTATTTGTCCAGATACATATTGACAAAAACCTTGGAGTGATGAAGGTTGAGAACACCTCAGATT
Organism: Macrobrachium nipponense; assembly: GCF_015104395.2. Classification (NCBI taxonomy): domain Eukaryota; kingdom Metazoa; phylum Arthropoda; class Malacostraca; order Decapoda; family Palaemonidae; genus Macrobrachium; species Macrobrachium nipponense. The sequence goes on from NC_061095.1 coordinate 5,135,853, forward strand.
GGTGCACCAGCTCATACTTTTCCTTTTTATAGAATCCATGAAGTTCATCTTTACTTAGTGGGGATCTACGCACAATTTTAGGTCAGAACAAGAACTTGTGATATGAATTACTGGAATTACAGTATCCAGCAGGTACTTTGTGAAAATATTGGAGAAATGTAATTTGTGAATAGAATAATGACACAAATAGATGTGCACATTTAGCTTCTTGGAAATAGGGTAATATATTTTGCACCAGTAACAGATTTTCTTATATGTATGTACTTTCATAGAATTTTATACTTTAGTTTCTAACCAAATCCATTGTGAATATTTTTTTCGTAATTACTATCATACTGTGATTTTACTCTAGATTTGAAGATTTCATTTCTTTTAGGCATTTTTTTTTGTGTTCATAAGATCAGTATGGAGTAGTTCTTTATTTAATATTTCAGTGGTCATTAATATGTGCTGCAGCACAGGTTTTGACTTGGATCTGACCTACAATATAATATGCTCACTTTTTACCAAGTTTTCTTATATTAAATAATATGCATATGCGTTGAGGTCATGTAAAGATGTATGTCAGTTTCACTGTTCAGGCATAGTTGGAGACGTAAGTGACTAGTATTCTTAAAATAGGTTGAAGCAAGTGCAAAACAGGTCAAGCAGAGGTTTCATATAAAACCCAGAAAAACTTCTTGAGAGGCAGCATGAAAGTCTACTTTTAGAAAACCTTGCTTTAATTTTACACAAACCATTCCAGAATGTTTGTAAAATCCTTGGTTTCTTTTAGGTAATATTGTCTGATCATGATTTTTCCAGTGCTAATAAGTAGTTACTAATGCAAGTTATGTTGATAGTACTCTTAATTTACTACTATTATGCACTGATGATCTTTGGAGGGTGACACAGAAGGGTGCCAAAATTTTTTTATGGAAGTGTCTTCATTTTGATCTTTGTTCTTCGCCTTAGTTTAATTGTCCCAATGTAGTTTTGCTAATTTTTAGTATTTTGTCATACACAATTTTGAATTATGGTAATTGAGATTTCACAATTTTTAAAAAATATAGTTCTAAATCTTTGTAAGGTATGATCAATATTTATGTTTAGTATTGTTTGCTGAAGTTTTTTCTGTTGATTTGTAATTCATTTAATTGTCCCAATATGCCATTTGAGAGATACTTATGTTAATGCCTGTGAACGCAATGTTTGTTGACACTTTGGAAGATTTGTTTTGCAAATAATGAACAGTCTTTAAGTTGAGTATATCTTAGTTTTACCAGACCAATGAGCTGATTAACAGCTCTCCTTTAAATGATTGTAACATTATCAGAGTGATAGAAGAGGTCTCTTGAGGCAACCTTATGAAGAAAGAAATTTCATTTTTGGTCTGCTTAAATTTGCAGCTAGTGTTTTCATTCTATAACTGTTGCACTAATGAACAGACCACCAAAAAAAGCTTCCCATCCAAATCCTAGGTGTCTTCCTTCACTTTTTGTTACATGTATGAATTGAAGCATCTCATGTTCAATACAAAATTTCAAAGTGACAGAGTTGGTCATGAAATGAGAATTACATACTACTTTACAGTAGAAAATATTGCCCAAACCAATTGAATTTTGGATTTTTGGACATCTATGACTTTGTATTTTGCACTACTGTGGGAGTAAGAGCCCTTGCCGACAAGTTGCTTGCTGAATCGAAGAAGAATATGGCTTTGTAATTTGATGGCGTTTTTAATTAAGTTCAAGGGTAAATATGAAATTAATGTTACATTTTATTCTTCTTGATATTGGGAAAAGTTTAATCCATAATACATCAGCATTTTAAGAAAACCATTGACAGTGGATTAATACGATCATATTCGGTATTTGAGGCTTTTGAGGGCTAGTTAGTTGCTTTCATTTGGTCTTTCTCAAGAATTATGAAAATTTAGAAAGTGGACTTTTACTTCAGGCACCTTTCTATAACAGCAGTTTCAGGAATCCATATGAAGGTCACTGAAAAGGCAGGAATCCATATGAAGGTCACTGAAAAGGGGTGTAATGACAGGTATTCAAAGCTCACTTATTCCTTTTATTACATGAAAAATATTATCACCTTTCTCTGGCAAAGAGTATCTGACTATTTTGCTGTTTACCACAATTATATGAATAACATCCTTGAGTTGTTGTATTTTCAAAGCACTTTTGGCTAGAGAGGCTGTTATTTAGTGTTTTCATTTTTTCTAAGCCAAAATTTGCAAGCAAATTTCTACATCCAATGTGTTAATGTATCCACACTAGTTTGATGGTGGTTCATTGTTTATATGTGATATTTTACTTCTTGGGCCAAAGGCATTGTGTATGATCTCTTTAACTATTTAAGAATTGCAGTGGGATAGTTTTACATGAAAAATATCCCTTCTATATACGTACTAGTAGTCACCTACTAAGTGCTTGGGGAAGATTTGGTGGTATGCATTCAAGTTGCTCACTAACATGGAGGCCTAATGTATCTTGATACATTGTCAGCATTGTAAGTTTTTTACTTGGCATGTCATGTCATCATAGGACATCTCCTCTGATGACCCTGTAGGTGCTAGTGCATCAGTGCACCTTACATGGTACCTGCAGGCATTACTTGAGGTTTTATGGTGTCCCTTTGGCCATCCGCTTTTAGCCTTTTACTTTACCTCCATCACTGCTTCTATTCTTCTGTCTTCATTTCCAACAACTCTGTTACTTCTTAGTGCAACTGTGGTGTTTTGTGCCAATTCCACCTTAAAATTTTTGTACTTCATTTTCTTATTTTTAAGTTCTCTTTATCTTGCTTTCCAACAATCCCAGCTCCCTCCTTTCACTGTTTTAACCCCTTCAGCACTGGGACGTACACATGTACGTCTTTTATGGTACAGTAATAAAAGACCGGGACGTACGCGTGTACGTCTTTCATCCCTCCTCGAAAAGCAAAGCGTTTTCTTCAGCTTGGATGGTTTCCAGACACAGTATTGTGTACGAGAGAGGTGCTGAAGCTCCACCCACAATTCATTCCAACCAATGAGCGTCCGATGGACGTCGTGACGTCATTTTCATATGGGATATTAGGAGGGGTACTGGCCAACATATCCCAGTGCGCCTCAGGCCATTATCTGAGAAGGATGATTACGATTTTGTCCGTAAACCATATAGATTTGAATTCTAAACCTTTTTCTCTTTTGATTGCAGTTATTTTATATGTTTTTTTTTTTTCAGTATCATGTCAGATGATAGTGTTTCCGAGTCAGGGTCTGAGTACCTGCCAAATCTATCAGATGATGATTATAGTAATAATTTCATAGAGGTTGACAGTGACAACGAGTGTTTGGAAGACATTGAACCTCTTGTCGATGAAGGCTGGCGGTTCATAACTGATCCATCTTGTGACTTGCGCCCAGACCCAGCCCCCTCTGATTCAAGGAGGGTGGCAATGGGATTCCTGCTTACACCAGATTTCACCTGCTTACGTGATTCATTTTTTTTTCCTTTTTTGTGATTATGTAATTGACAAATTGTGTGAATGGATGAATGCTCGGGCAGAGTAGTACTTTCATTCAACAGGAAAGCGTAAGGTGAAAGGACTTCTATGGAGGCCTGTTACTCGTGACGAGATGGGTTTTTTACAGCTTGCTTATGATGATGGGGATGAAAAAACTGCCCCATATGTATATAAGTATTGGTCACGAGATGCTGTTTCTTTTATTATTATTATTATTATTATTATTATTATTATTATTATTATTATTATTATTACCAGTGCCGTAAACATTCATTGATGTATACGCTGTTTCTGTATGAAACCTAGGAATAACTATTTCAGTATGAAAACTAGTACGTACTGCTATTACCACTACTACTATTTTACTACTACTTTACTACTTTTTCTGCTACTTTATTTCTATTACTTTACTATTATTTCTACTACTTTATAACAGTTCCTACTTCTGCAATTACTTTTTCCACTAAGTATTCCTATTTTTTCCAATATTCTTACTATATTTTATGTAATTTTTGATAATGGGGTAAAAAATATTCATTGATATCCGTACACACAATGTTTTCACATAAGAATATAAAGGAAAAATATGAATAAAATAAAATTTAGTGGGAGCAAGTAATGATTGATACTCGCGGTCGACAGGGGGTCTCATGCGGTATGCAAGCATTTGCAGCAATAAAGCAGGCCGGTGGCGAAGGGGTTAAGCACTGAATGGTGGAAAGTGTCCCAGTGCTTGGCTGGATAGCCTAAATTTCATAAATCAGTCAATCAGTTACAAAAAATTTCTCTGTCACCTTGTCTTTTTACCTAAGTGGTGGTTCCTTCATCTGATACTTAGGAGCCATTGTTCACTCCCCATATTTTGTGATGAAGGGAATAGTTGTCATGTTTCTGTAGAATATACTAGAAATATGCATCATTATTTTGAATAGCTAGAGGACCTCAGTCATGGAGGTGAAACCATTTATCATATGCAGTATTTTCTCTCTCTCTCTCATGTTTAGAAAAGTCAAAGGCCAGGGAGAAAGGTACTTGTTACCATACTCTTCAGTCTTGTCTAGTGTAATATGCATTCCTATCTACAAGACATTCTCAACACCATTTAATAGTGTAGGAATAACACTCACTTCGATTCTGGTGAACACTGTGAATAACTGATTCAAGTTTAATTAATGGGCTTTGGGACTGATATAATGTGTATTGCCCTGTAAATTTCAATCTCCAATTTTTCATTGATGCTATGATGTGAACTGTGTGTGAACTGTATTTATTGTGCATACATTGTGTTTTACCTTATATTTTTCCTTGTCTGTACTGTGCTCTGCTTTTTGGAGGTTTATTAAAGGTTAGCCAGTGAGTGACAGAGACAAGGGTTCAGGTCATTGCACTTAAGCAAAACATCTTGGAGAATGAACATAAATAAGTATGAACAGCACCCAAGCACTTGCTCTCTTCACATGCTACCTAGGAGAAGTACAGGACAATGGGTAGCAGATGACTGAACAAATAGACCTTTAGAGTGTAGAATGTTTAGGCCACGGATATAAGAGTGATTGGTATTCTTTTGTGAAATTTACAGGAATTTATACTGGTCAGCTAGTTGGTCAATACTTGGTGATATCTGAACTCTTAGAACTAGATCTTTGGCTTGTTTTTTTTGTTTTTGTTTATGATTGTTTGGTATTGTACTGGATCTTTGGGAGAATTTTTACTAGGTAATTAGCAATTAAGGTCAGTGTGTGATACATAGCCAATTTAAAAGATTATTAACACTGGCATAAGTAATCAAAGGCTTTGCCAATATAATTCAAGTTCAGCCTCTATTCATTGTTTATTCAGAAGATGCACATCAAAAGGAAAAATAGAATGGTATATTTGACAAGGTTGATTATATGACTAGGATATATATGAGTTTTAACTTTTAACAATGTTCCTAGTTATTTCTAATGTAGAGCAACTCAGGATGTGAGTCTATATACGTACGTATATGTGATATTAGTTGAGATTTTAATAGATATTCAATGAGAATGATTTCTGCATTTGTTGTTTAGAGATTATACAATACTTAGTCAGCATTCTTTGAAATTCATTGAGAAGTCTGATTAGTATGAAAAAGGACCTTTTCCCACACTTTTTGATTTTGATAAGTCGTGCTTGTCTCAAATTCTTTCAGCTCCTAACATACAAGTTGAAAAGACATTCAGTTCCTGACATACAAGTTGAAAAGACATTCAGCTCCTAACATACAAGTAGAAAAGACATTCAGCTCTTAACATACAAGTTGAAAAGACATTCAGCTCCTAACATACAAGTTGAAAAGACATTCAGCTCCTAACATACAAGTTGAAAAGACATTCAGCTCCTAACATACAAGTTGAAAAGACATTCAGCTCCTAACATACAAGTTGACATTCAGTTTCAAGTAGTTATGTTAGTTGAGGTTAGGTTAATGCAGTTGTGGCTGAAATTGTGTGAATTAATCTGGTTTTTTGGAATATGATGAAAAATATTTTGTTAGATTAATTTTAAGAAAATGAGCCTTGTTAGTAACGTACAGATTTGAATGGTAATTTCAGTACATTTATTAGTACAGTATATAAGTCTTCATGATACACAAATTAATTCTTAGTTGCAATGATTTTATTCAGACTATGCCTTTCCATTTCATGTGGCACAGAGCCTTCCTTGATTTTTTGTCTCAGATTATATGAAAGGATTTTAAAATCCTAGCATTTTGGACAAGGGTTAATTTTATTATTATTAACTGCACATAGAAATGCAAATGACTTATTGTATGAATATGAAAATGAAATCTAGTTGGTAAATGTTTACTGAAATTTTCTTGTAAATATAATAAATGCTTTCATAATTTTATGCTTGATGTTTAGAGCTGCCATTGAGGTTTGGTTGGTAAGACTACATGGCATTGGTTTCTTGATGTTTAGAAATGAATGAAACTTCAAATAATTTTATATTATGAATTATTTCCCATTCCTGTTTGATGTATTAAGTCTCTAATACTGCACGGTTGCTCCAGCAAAATTAAAATGATACAAGTGTACAGTGTCAGATTTTCTCTCTTGAATTATTTTTTTCATTTAGTGATTTAAACTGAATGCAATGTATTAATTTAGATATGAGTATGCAGCCAAGTTCTTGTCTTGAAATTTATTGTATATTGATGAAGAATATGGGACAAGGCATTTAAGGCATTTGATTGAAATTTGTATCTTCATTTTTCAGTAAAAAATCAACATTTTCACAAATAAAATTTTATCACTTGAATTGTCATGGAAGAATGCAAAAACATCTATTCAGATCCCATAAAGCTTCAACTCTGATCTGTATTAATGGTCACAAGTCAAGTAAGAATAGCATGAATGATATATTTCATATTCATGCAGACTGAGAATTTGTGAGGTACCGTATACGTACATTATATCCAAAGATTTCAATTTCAAATTTTAGTGGGTAATAATCACATCAGATGAGATAACCAATTTGATTTGAGAAATGCATACTTTTTGGTTTTATCAGTTTCTGCACTAGTTTTGATTATATGTGAAATAAAACTGAGAATTAAATATATTTAAGGTTGAATGTACAGGTACAGATTTCTTTAATTGACCTTCCATTCTAGATTACTTATTTTAGCCCTACTTAGATGATAAGGTTGTTTTTTTACATTATGTTGCCTTGTGATTTTCTGGAAATTATGTTGTACTACAGGTGTATACTACTTTGAAGATTTTATTATTACTTGAAATTATTAATCAATTTAGTTTAGTAATTTTGTATATTATCTTAATTGATGTTAGTTTATAGTTGTATATTTTATAAAAGTATGACATAGATTTATAAAACAGAACTTTATTTAATGTCAACACAAACCTCACATAAAGTACACCAGTATAAAAATGTGTGACAATATGCTACAAAGCCTTTTTAAAAACTGCACAAAATAGTTGATAGTGTGATGTAGTTTTTACCACATTTATTGAATCACTTCACTTGCCATTTTTCAGGAGACAGGTTATGATCACTTAAGTGTCAGATTCAGTAGCTGTGTGCTTTGTTTTGCATGATATACATTTTCAGGTTTCATTTAAGAACATGTTCTTTGGGTGAACCAAAGAAAGTCTCAAAATATGACACTTTGGTGTCTTGAAACTGCTTTATGATGTGTAAAGGTGTGACAGGTTTTCCAAATCCCTCGCAATGCTTCTCTTATGTTTTATGATTGGTGCTTTTCAGTTGTGAATTTATTGCTATTTTGACTTTAACTTTTATTTTTAAGTAATAAATATGTAAGAATGAGGCAAAATTTGTCATTGGTGACCATATGCACTTTATAGTGGTCTGAAAATTGATGTTAATGGTAAAGTTTGGCAGATCATCTAAGAAACTGCATTTATGTTAGTTTAATCCTTAGAACTAGCTCTATTAGGCTTAGAGGCATTCTTACAAGTATGGCATGTTGTAAAGTATACAGAGGCCTTGGTGTTTTTTCTTTAAGATAAGTGTACTGAGGATCTATAGTCATTTATGGTAGTCATGTTTGCTTGGATTCCTCTCAATGTGTAGAAACCTATAGCCTTTTAGCTAAAAGACATGGTAGGGAATGAGATCTTTTCAGGCTGAGAAGTTTTGCTCATTAAGGTTGACTCACAATAAGCCTTCTTGTGATTGAGCAGATGACTGATAGGATAATTTGTGTCCTTAAAATGTGCTGAATTTGTGATATTGCTAACTATGGTAAGATTCATTAGCACAAGCATGCGATTTGTATATTCCAAATCTTGTTCTACAGTAGGAGTGACAGTTGCTTGGTGTTTTTTGACACTGCTGTTTCAGTGTATGTTGATGGCTGGGAACAGTAAAATTACTCATGATATCTCATCTTCTGCTACTGCAATTTGTAGAAGTGCTATCCCACTTAACGCTTTGAAAAATATAAGTCTCTCGTACTCCGTTTTTGGGTGAGATCCACTTTGACGGTTCCTTCATTCAAGCATTCTTCTTCATTATCATTGACTGATCTTACATTGAATGCTGTAATTATTTTGGGTTTGATCCCTAAGGAGAAAATGAGTAGTTTTATTAAGCAAAAGTGTTCACATTATTGGCAGGGGCTCTTTCCTAAAAGACATTGCATAGGCTTCAGTTTTATATAATATAATAACAAGACTGAAAGTAGTGAATTAAGGGTTAAACGTTATTGAAGAAGGCAAGTAGTTGCTTACCACTCAGAGTTTCGCTTTATGGTATGGATCAGTGTTCTTTGATAACATTTAATCCTGGTTGCTAAAGTTCATAATGACTTAGCTCCCCATTATGTGATAAGACGACTTGTGCATTTGTGGTTGGAAAAGTTTTGTTTTTCAGTTACTGAAGGCTCGAATATGGTGGTTCTATTAGTCTTCCCCTTTAAAAGCAAAGACTTAACCCCACACATATACTTCTTCATTTAGTTTTGTGTCAATAAAAGATGAGTTTTGTGACCATTCCATGATCTGTTAACATTGTTACCATGCTTAAACAAGGCATTCTTTGAGTAAGTTTTGGTGGGCTCAGTTTGAAGAGCTTTCAGGATTGGTAATTAATTCTGAGCTTCTTGTTATACTTTGTTCCAACTCAGTTTTGTAAATGTGCACATTATTCTTATATGTTTTAGGTAATTTTTCGTCATAAAGAACTAAATGCTTTGAACTTACTATAGTTATTGTTTTTAGTGAAATGACCGTCAGAAAATTTTACACATATCATTCATTGTGATTTATTGATAGCTAAATAAAATTTGATGAGCTGGGCAGTATCCTCCTCCATAACAGAAGCCAGGCCTTCTTTATCAAAAATATGGAAGTCAACATTTCCTATATTTTTTAATCTTGCACCAAAATCAATCGGTTTACATTTACTGTAAGCTCACCACCAATTCTGTCTTCATTTTTGTCTGTATTTTGATTTCTGTGAAGCATAATGACAGCATATTTAACCTTCAGAAACCCTTTATGCCCTCCTTATGATAGTTAATGTGTCAGTTAAGTTAGTCTGATTAAACTGTTCAGTAAAAATAACAGTAATTTGAAGGCTATTGATTTTTTTTTTACCGTTGTGGTAATGAGAATGTTTATACAGTTTGGGGGGAGAGACCTGCAGAATCTACTGTTGTCACAAATTTTTATTATAATTGTGACAAAACTGTGTGGTTAACTTTTCGAAGTTTCATTGTAGCCTTTGTGGTTTGAGGTTTACACAAACATATCATCAGTGGGATATAGTTTGGACTGGTTAATCATTTGGCATAACTACTGCATTTGACTTGTTCTTAAGCTAGATGGCATTTTGTTATTAAGTGTAACTGGATTTTTTTTTATTATTTTTCAAGGTTTATAAAGATGTTTTCATAGACCATATGTTTTTAAGCTTACAAGGGCTTGTTTAAATATTCATTCTTTATGGTTCACATTCCTGCATCAACAAGATTCCCATTAGGTGATCTATGAAGATAAGTAATTACCACAAAGATTTTGTGCTTACGACATTAATTATTTGCAAATTGTTAGAGTTATGACAGTTTTCAACACAGTTGGATAGTCTCAAAACTTGTGCTGTGAAACCCTTTGGGGAATGGAAAGAAATAAGGTTTGTGTTTTCATTTTTGGCGTTCTTTCCTCTCCTTTTTTAGAATATTTTTTATAGACACATCAATGAACTTGTGACATACTTGAAAAAATAATTCTGAAACACCTTTGTATTAAACTTGCATTGTCTTAATTACAATTCTGTTTCCCCTTTGTTAATTTTTTCCCCCTTTCATTTTGATGTTGTATGATAGTTCAATTTTGCTGCTTTATGTTCATGAATAAAATAAGAAGTTGAATTTGAACAGTTAGTAAGAAAATTCTTTTAATGGCATAGGTCATGCATATCTACATTTTGTTTGCAGATATAAAGTATCATGCACCTTGCTTGCAGATGTAAAAGTGTCATGCATGTTGTTTGTGTATGTTAAATACTACTATTTTATTGTCAAGTCTAGAGTACTGTATGTAGTAGGCAGGCAAGGTTATATATTTACTAGAAGCATCGTTTTGTAAGTCATGACATTCTAAATCTGATATTATTAAGTACACTGTATCCAGTTTTCATTGTTATTTTTTTTTTATTTTTGCAAAATTTTATTAGGTAAGTGTTGAAAAGGAACATTACAGTCATGTATTACTTGGTGTGCAAAACAGTATAATATTGGTTATAGATACACATAGTCAGCGAGTTATTATTTGTATTTAACTGCAAATTACTAATGAAGCACAATTTTGCTTTTGCATTTGTTTGTTGGTTGGTAATTTTATATGTTGTATTTACATAATAGAACTTTTGTAATAGTTTTATTCACCTTGTAATATTTTTATGTAAATTATCTATGCTTAATATTGTAAAGGGTGAAAAAATTAGTAAAAGGAATTTATATGTTTGCTACAGGTCTTATTATTATATACCCCAGAGCATAATTAAAACATATACTAAAATGAGAAATTCTTTTGTACTTGTTAATTCCATGATCTTTGTGTGTTCAATTTTAGTGGATTGAGGACAACTTGGGTGCTAGAAGCATTCCATATATCAAAATACAAACTCTAGTAGTCCTAAAGGGGAAGTTTATTTATTCCTTAATTTATATAGCGGACATGGTATGTAACTCCTTGCTTGTCATGATCAAACTTACATCAGAAATTATATGGGGTATGGAACTAAGGAACTAATATTCAGAAGTTTATAAAAAAAATAAAAATAAAAAAAATAAGTATCGGCTTATAACGTTAGTTTCCTATAGTTAGACTCCTGTGGCTTACCATGTTTTGTAATTATGTACCTCCTTCCCTATCCCTCGAAATAACCCCTCTTTCTCCCCCCCCCCCCCCTCTAAATCTAGGAGGGAATTATACACAAGTAAATTACCTTTTTATTTCTAATTAGTGTTGGCCTTCATAAGCGTTCTACATAGACTAATTGAAATATAGACCTATGCAGCCTATTCCGATATTTGGAAATTAGTAAATCATAATCATGCATGTCAAATATTAATATCGTTGTGGGACTAGGCCCATACATCAAATTATTATATTTTAAGGCAATGACGGGCATAGGCCTACACTTCAATTTCTTATATTTTGAAGCAATGACAGAATATAAACCTACACGGCAACGTCTTATATTTTGAGGCACTGGCATAGCATAGGTTTAGGTACCGCATGTAAATTTCTTATACTTTTGAGGTAATGATTGGAGGCTTATAAACTAACAAGGAAAACGGACCCATCAATAGGGGTTACTTTGACAGCAGCTCATCCCAGACTACTCATCTGTTTGAAGTTCGTGCCTATAAGAATGAATGACATGGATCTAATTTATTTACAAAGACTAATTTGAAAATGCAAGACTTAATGATTTTATGGAGTAAGCATTCTTTTAATACTACTTAGAGGAAGAAGCCGAGAAAAACATCAAACAGTTCTTGGCTAAGCCTAAGTTCAAGTAAGTTGCTTTCAGTCTTCAGACTTCAGTAGCACTAGCTCCTATGAAAGTGTTTCAGTCCGGTTAAGATTTCGCGGACCATCGTAAATCTCATTTTAACCCTGTTAATGACCCCACAACAGCCACCATGGATACCCAGGGAAGTCGTGAGTAACCTGGAAATGCCTGACGTTCATCGTGGACCTACCCATTTGACTGACGCTATGGCGTCGGTCTGGGCATGGATGATGGAGGCAAGGTGGCCGCCGCCGCAGCAGGCAGTGCTCAGTTTCTGCCTTTTACGATTTAGGGCAAAAGTTTACGATAATGAATTCCAATTTTAAAAGTGACATGATAATATTATAAATTTATTAAAGAGAACTTTTCACGGAGGCTGTACGCATTAAATATGAAAATATTTTTTGTAATCATTTTGGGCAGGGAAATCATTTTTTACGCAATTTATTTTTTAATTAAGCTGACTTTATGCCAGCACGAGCTCTTGCTCATAGAGCAGCCCGTAAGTTATTTTGGATGTTTAGGCGATATTTTTGGAAGGCAAGGCGTCTTACCCCCTTACAGTGGAAGATAAAATATCAAAATATCTTTTAAAATTATTTTTAGCAGGCAAATCCTTTTTAGAAGGCAAGGCGTCTTTTCCCCATTTATTGGAAGATAAAAATCATAAATGTTGTAAAAATATTTTTGGCAGGCAAATCATTTTTGGTAGGCAAGGAGTCTTATCCATATATTGTAAGATAAAAAAAACAAATGAGAATAATTTTTTGGTAAGCAAGGAATCTTTTCCCTTATATTGTAAGTAAAAAATTACACTAAAAATCAGTTTAGGTAAGCAAATAAAATTTGGCAAGAATGACATCTTTTTACTATATACAAGGAAGATAGAAAATCAGAAACCTTATGAAAATCAGTTTTGGTATGTAAGGCATGTTTTTTTCCATATATTGTAAAAATAATTTTTGGTAAGCAAGGCATATTTTGGAAGATAAAAAATCGGAAACCTTTAAGAATCAAGTTTGCTCTGTCTCTTTAGCTCCTTTTTTACGATATAATAATAATAATAATAATAATAATAATAATAATAATAATCACTGATTTACTTTATGTAGACGAGTATAACCATACCAGAGACCTCATATTAGGCCCACAGTCCACACTAGATATAAAATCAAAAGATATTTTGAAAAATGGGAAACCAAAGCCATGGTGTACCTGTTCTTGCTCATGACAAGAAATATCTGCCAAATATGCAGTTCAAGTTGCCTTGGATGACGTGGACAGGACAAAGGATTAACGAGTGCAAACAAGAAACGCACCGTGTAAACAGACTACGATCGACAGTGGCGTCATTTTATGTAAGTGGTGTTCACTTCTCTCAGTTCTATATGGAAAGACGTCTGTGCAACAGTCACAGACTATGGCAGTTGGGGTTTTCTATGCAGTTTTACCTCCTGAACAAGAATTTTAAGTAATATTTATTCGGACAACTGTAATTAACCCCCGGGGCCAGTACTAAACACGGCGAAACGTATCCGCGGTTACGTTCCTTACAGTCCGTGAGGAACTATTCTGTAGAATTTACATAGTCATAAAAAATGGGACGTCGTGTTTTCGAGGAAGGTTGGATGATCCTTTTCATGTATGTGGCGTCGTTATGGACGCCCCAAGCTGTCAGTGGGATTAAGAATGATGAAGAACAGCGTATGTCGTCAGGATACCGGAAAGGTACGATATAGAGAAAACCCAATAGATTTCTTTTATCCGTGGCTGAAGTAAGGCATTGTGCTCCTACATGCTGCGTGAAAAGAGGAAAATGTACTAGTCGTTTGTTAGAATTAACATTTAAGCATTGGGGCTGTTAAAATTTAGATAACTGATTTCTAGACTTACGGTGGGTGTAACCTTCTGTAAATCCGGATTAATATCCTGCTGTTAATATTTTCATCCTTTAACTTATTTCAGGCTAACACAGGAGGGCGAATAATTTTGAAATAAGTATAGCACTTGAGCTACAAAGCCATAAAATCTAAATAGAACATCCGTTCAGTCTGATGTTCACTCAGTGTCAGTATCTAGACTGCACATTCATTTTCAATTGGATGGGGGTGCATTTTGCAATTTATTTATTCATTCATTTTGTCCGCCGCACACCTATCGTCATTGCTTTCAAACCGTGGCGCCCCGAAGGTCTCTGCGAGATCCTGCCACCCTTTCCAGCTCTTTATATAACATAATTCCCTATCCACTCTAAGTATAGGCCTAGGGGGATGAAGAGTTAGGGGAAGAAGGGACGCTGCGAACCTTTAGTAATGCCTACCGCTCCTACGGGGTGAAATGCGTTTGCACATTTTAAATAGAAGGGAATTTAAAATGAATCAATATGAAAAACCGAGCCTTTCGGGAAGAAGATAAGTAAACCAGCTAAAAGAATGTTACACAAAAACAGAAGAAGAAGGTGGACAAATACCATCGAATAGTCAAGTTAATGTGAACAGTGGAACGGATGCTTTTCAACAGAAGCAGCATTTTAAAGTGGTCGTATTCTGGTGTTGGTACTTTTGCTATGGTTTATTTAAGTTTAGCAAGTTCTGGGTTAGACTAAAACGCATACGATAACTCATGTCCATGTGAGAATCGGCTCGCAAAACACACATAGAATATTAGCTCTGTAAAATCACTGGCCAAGCCATGGAACTTGACTATTTGTCTTCCCTCTTGTGCCGTTTTTATTTAGTAGAAAAAAAATATTCTTTTAGTGTATCTACTTCTCTCATCCTGAAAGGAAATTCTTGTGTTTTTCCTCGTAAATTCCATTTTAATAGGTTTTAAAATGCTTAGGTATATTTTAAATGCAAGTGGTCATTTACGTATAACTGATTTTCCAATTTCAATGTTAATCTTTAATCTTATGTATGCCTATTTATTTTTAATTATACACACTATATATATATATATATATTATATATATATATATATATATATATAATATATATATATATATATATATATAAAATTTGTATTTAAATTGCGTGATCAAGGCAAGATCATGAGAAGTAAATATTTGAAAGTTATTGATACCAACTCGTCAGATTAAAAGCTAAAAGCTCTCTCTCTCTCTCTCTCTCTCTCTCTCTCTCTCTCTCTCTCTCTCTCTCTCTCTCTCTCTCTCTCTCCTGTTTGCCCCGTATCAACATTTATCCATTCGTCCCTTTTGTTAGAGCAACAAGAAGACACTACACTCTGTAGATTATAGCTTTATTGTGGTTTCCAGCAATCCATCACGCCCTGTCTGTCTTCAGTAAGTTTGGCCACAGATTATAATCGTTATGATCGCTCGTATATCAAGACTCTCCAGTCTGCTGTCTGAGGCTTCGTATAATAAATCAACTCGTACAAAATAGATGACCTGATAAAAAAAGAAGAAGGAAATATGATGTTTATTTATTCTGCAGACCAACCCGGTACAAAGAGAGGTAGGAAAGAGAATCCTTTATGATGGTAAACAAAAAGAAAAAGGTATTTGTTTATTCTTAGTCTAAAACCCTTATTAACGCCATTCCAAACTCTTAAGATTAAAGATAAGACCTTATGCAAGCTGTATTCTATTAACAGCATAGTGTCAATCAACACGGGCATGCAATACGAAGAAATTATTATTAAGATAACATCGTGACGTGTTTGCATTACCAAAAGAACGCGATTAATTCGCTTTATTTATGAGCAAACTGACTGAATGGTCGATTCTGCTGGTTAATAAATTATGAAGATTTCATTCTGGAGTCGTTATCAAGACCCGTTTTTCAATTATCCGGACTCGCCTATTATAGGGCACCTCCCAACTCATTTATCCATGTTTATATTTTGCAGTCCTGAGCACACGTTCTCTCTCTCTCTCTCTCTCTCTCTCTCTCTCTCTCTCTCTCGCTCTCTCTCTCTCTCACTCTCTTCTCTCTCTCTCTCTCTCTCTCCCTTCTCTCTCTCTCTCTCTCTCTCTATATATATATATATATATATATATATATAATATATATATATATATATCTATATATATATATATAATATATTAATATATATTAATATATATATAGATATATATAATATATATATATATTAATCTGATGATGTAGTGCATATCGTTGTTAAAGGCATAGGCAACTTTAACTTGCCTTTCTATTTTTTCTTCAAACATAAACAAAAGTATCACAGTATGATTAATTTTGTTATTAGAAAATTGTCTTGATAGCTCAAGAAACTAAAAACTGTTCAAAGTAAAGTTTTGACCAATCTGTGGTTTTCTATCAGAGCTACTCTTCTATTCTGTGTTGAATCGTCGTATTTCAAATCTCTTGTTATGCTTCTCTCTCTGTAATTTTTTTTTTTTTTTTTTGACACTTAGAAGGTCTTTGCATTGGCAATAATGCTTCAAACTTTTCTAAGCAGCAAAGACCCAACCTCCACATCTCACATTTTTAACGTTACAGTCATGGAGTGAAGAGTCAGCAATCACCAATGCTATTATTAGATGTGGTGATGGCTTTTGTTTTCTAATCATACCTCTAATATTATCTCCGTACTTGGAAGAAGTATATAGTTTTTTATTTACTAAAATGAATAGAACTCTTTGATACTAATCCGAATTATGGCAAACTTACATTTAGAAAGTGGTCATATTGACAAGACCTTCAGAAAATTTGAAAATCTCATTAAAACTTATGGTAGCAGCAGATAACAAATAGGATACTTCATAATTTCAAATGTATTTGAGTCTGATAACAGTCCGTGAATTATTTTCCTCATAGTTGTTTCTTTCATATCTGAAAGCAAGTGTAATTCTACTTTGCAGAAGTACAGAGAACTGGTCTGGCAAGACGAGGGTTCCTCCCTGAAATCAACATTAATTCAGACACTCTGTTACTCAGAAACTTGGTATAATATCTGGAACACAAAACGTACCAGTTGTTAATGAAAAAACTGCCCAAAAGAGACTTCTGACTGCAAGAGTGGCTTCAAGGGAAAAACAAAAGGAGACATGGAAAGTGCCCCTTGCAGATCTTCAGCCAGAGAAAGGGTGTCTTGTTCCATTGTTGGAGTTTCAGAGAGACCACATTATGTCGGCTAATACTTTTGCCATGTACAACGCTTCCTGGCCAAGCTTGCAAAATTTCAGCTTGTCCTTTTGGATCAACATTTATAACTGGAGATATTACTCACAGATTGTCAGCTATGCTCTCAGCCTGAGGAGAGATAATGCTCTTTTAATAAGTAAGCCATGCCAGAATTTTGTATTGTCATTTTTTTTTTTTTTTACAAATAATGAAATTTGAAAGGTCTACAGAAGTTATTAATCTGAGTTCTTTACTAACATGTTCTCTCTGTTCATTCCAGCCCAGTCCCAGACAAGTCTTGAATATAGGAAGGATGACATTTACTTTTCTGTTCCCTGGGAGGATGGCGTTGCTTATATACAAGAATGGATGCATATCTGCCTAGTTGTCTCAAGCACAGCGCACAAGTTGTACATTGATGGAATAGAGGTCTTAAATGAGAAAATGGCTAGTGATTCAAACCATGACGCAGGAAATCCCTCGATTGTCTTGGAAGGGGGAGGCCTCCTAGTCCTTGGTCAGGATCAAGACAAGCCTGGTGGGGGGTTTGAACCTAAACATTCTCTGTCAGGCTCATTTGCCGATTTTAAGCTTTTTGCAACGATTTTGACACCAAGAGACATTAGAGCACTCCACGAATTTCAAGCATTTGCTCAGAAATCTTTACTTGACCTGACTGACCCAAAATGGCTATTCCAAAATGTTCAGTTGAGTACAATTCGAGCCGAATCTCTCTTTGAAATGAAGGTGACAGGAAAGTTCTTCCTGTTTTTTGGAGAAGTGGACATCAATAAAGGATCAAAGCTATGCAAAGACTTAGGAGGAGAGCTACCCAGCTACGATAATGTTAGACAAATGCTTATCACAATGAATGATTATTTTATGTATTCCAGTAGGGACTTCTTTAAATTGACAGTCTTCATTGGTCACACCAGTGCTGATACAGAGAAAACCTTTGGGAGTCTAAAAGTAATTTGGGAGGCTGATAAATACATACAAGCCGCTCCAAACCCCAACAGTCCTGAAAATTCCTGCGTGTGTCGAATTAAGAAGCAAAGGTATGTGAGAATGTTTGGAGTACCAGAGGACATGGAGTACCAAGTTGACAGCTTTTACAAGTTACATCTGTACAAAGGCAGTAACCAGCTCCAAGGATTACAAAATTCGTACATCAATTATAGTGACAGTGAGTGGCGTCTGCAGACTAAAGGACTGAACGAAAATGTGGTCCTGATGCAGGTCCCTTCTACTTCTGATTACCTTCCGTTAGGCAGGAAGTCCTGGATAGTAAGCAACGAACATAAAAGTGTGAAACTCCTGTTGACGAGCTGCGACAGACATCAGTTTACTTGTGATTCAGGAGACTGTATCTCTTTAAACCTGCGGTGTGATACTTACAGAGATTGCTTGGATGGATCTGACGAAGAAAACTGTCTACCTGCACCCAGTAGTGCGCTGTCTGGAATTGTTGGCCCTCCATTGAACTCTCTGTCAATCAGTGGATCCGTCTTGTTTAATAATATTCCAGAAGTAAATGTGGACAAAAATTTTTTCTCTGCGACAATGTGGATAAATACAACATGGAGGGATGAACGTCTCTATTTGCTCAATTTGAGGAACAGAACCGATACTATCCTGAAAGCCCATCTCTTCAATTACAACATCTGGTCACCAAAGTTGGTGTTGAAGCCTGTACAGAATGACATTTCTACCTTCTTGACAACTGGAACTGCCAAAAGGCTGTGTGACGGTGAACAGAAAGTCTTTGACACGGTTGAAGGTAACTCATTTCTTCATAGTATTTACCTTTCTAGGAGACTGTACAAAGAAAATCATCTAAAATACAAAGGAAAGGAATGATAGGCCAGCCAATAGAACCTCATCTTAATCTGACAAATACTATAGGCAAACCATAGACATCCTTGCTATAAAGCTGCCCTCCACCCTAGGTATGAAGTCATTTCGTTTGGGCTGATTATCTAAAATTCGTCCGACTATTATGAAAGGTTATTTAGTCATTGCAATCTCACAACAGCTTCTTCAAAGGGGCCCATACTTCCACCCTACTGATTTCAACTACTATAGTAACACATCAGTCTATGGTTCTGTATGAATTGTACAATAATTTTTTGTCAATTACTTTGAACTGCATTGTACAGATAAGTAAGAGTAACAGTGATATTCTTAAACATATTGCCGGTGAAAATATTTTACTAAAGTTATTTCGTCGACTACTTTATTACACTGCTCCTTGTCTAGGGTTCTTTTATCTTAGTTGAATTGAATTTAATGCAGAATTTAACAATGAGTATATGACTATATATTATATATATATCACCAAATACGAAAAAAATAGAACTGGAGCATTGTTTCTATCCAGTGCACCTTTCTTCAACTTGCGACCTGTAATAACAGTTCAATATAATCTTGGGTAATGCGGTTGTGTAATCATTTACAAAAAAAATCATTCGTAGCATTGTGAAAGTTGCATTCATTTCAACACCATCAGTTGACGAGAGCTTTCTTGCCCTTGAAGTAGTCCAGGATATTCCGACATGTACTCATTTTTGCACTCGTAAATACTAACATTCAAGGTAATGCCATTTGCCATTCTACTTCTTTCCGTAGGGGGGTAGAACTGTCAGTGCACCTCACGAGGAGCACTGTTGGCATTACTTTTAAGGCCCTAGCTTCAGCCCCTTCCATTCCTTTTTGCTGTATACCTCCGTTCATAGTCTCTGCCTTCCCTCTTACTTTCCAACCTCTCCCAACAACTGTTTCATAGTGCAACTGCGATATCTTCCTCCTGTTACACCTTTAAAACCCTCTGACTCTCAATTCCCCTTCCAGCGCTGAATGACCCCATAGGTCTCAGCGCTTGGCCTAAACTTTATAATCCATCTAGCTTCCGTTCATTCTACTTAAAAAATCCCCAGAGATGATGTTCACCTATAAGTGCTTCGAGATATGGAAGAGAAGCCTCATGTACGTGATGTGGCAGTGCGAGTTCAACCTCTTGAAGTTTCCCTTCGAAAGCGTCCTGTGTCGTCTGAGCGTCGAGTTGGACGACGACCAGCTGTGGCACCTAGTGAACGTGACCCTCCCCGAGTTCTCGCATCTCCCTTACAAAGTATATCTAATTGAATTTGTGCTTAATAAACTTGGGAGATTCTCATCTCATCTGCTGGCTGTTACAATAGTCGCACAGTCCCCTAGATATTTCTATATCACTTACAAACAGTCACACATACTCCATAGATGATTTTATTACAATAAATAGAGGGAAAAATTATAAAACCGACGTTGATATTAGATGGAAAAAAGTATGACATTACATTTTAAGATCAACTTCAGTAGCAAAGCTTAAGAGTCCTGCCTGATTACGTAAGGCAACGGTTGGTTAATTGGTTGCTGTAAATTTACTAAAGAGCATAATAGACCTGGTGTAGGCGTCTGGATTAGGGTCTCCCAACCAAGATTGGACACATCATCCTTCACATTAACAAAAACCTGTTTCTCTTTGCTTTCTAATTTTTGTATAGTTTTTATAGATCTTTCCAAGCACAAGATTTTCAATGCAGTTTCTCAAATAAATTTTTCAGATTGAAAAATGCAAATGGTGAAGATCAAGGCAACTACTATATTAATTATGTTTAGGTTTGAAAGACCAGGAAACAACTGCATACTCAGAAATTCCATTCAATTTTGAGTGTAGATAATCTGCTTAGAACCATACTGACACTTTATCGATTGTTTATAGTTTAAAATTTACTGCTACAAACGCAGTTTCTGTAGGCTAATAGAGGCTGTTTTCATAAGATAAATAAATGTTATATTTAAAGGTTTTGCAGTTTGTTATAATAATTAATATTTCAAAAAAAAAATAGTTGAATATAGACTATACAGTAGTTCTAGAACGTTGGAAAAATAACTAAAAAAATCAGGAAATGCATTAGTCGCTTTTTAAACTTAAATCCTGTTATTAATTATGATTTTCCCTGACAGGTTTCCGTCAAATCCCACGACATCAAAGGGCCCACCGTCGACATCCAGCTGCTCTTCGAGAGAAAGTTTGGCGGTTACGTTGTCACGACGTTCATCCCCATCATCATTCTAAGCGCGATCAGCATCTTCACCTTCCTCTTCGAGCACCAAGACTTCACCAATCGCATCATGGTGACCGTCAGTCTGCTGATTGTCGTGGCTTCTCTCTCTGCACAGACGGCCAGTTCCCTGCCGAACACATCTTACACCAAATGCATAGACCTAGTGTTCCTCTGCACCATCTTCTTCCTCTCCATCGTGTTCGGAAGCCACGTCATCTGCTCTGTGATCAGGCTGCGGAAGAAGCCTGTCGATGTTCACGCGGTAGCTGGTTGCTGTAATAAGTCATTACACAAAACGACGAAAGACGCTGAATCAAGGCTCAACTTTCTAGCAGCTAGTCTTTGCTTGCTTACTGCAGTCGCGTGTTTTTTTGTGTGCGTCAGTAACTGCACTTAAATGCCAGTAGTTATCTAGTAGCTGATAGAGTTATACCAGTCACGATTATATTTGGTTTTAAGTGTTTTCATCGAAATGACAATTTGTTCAACTTCACATTTGACAGTACCACAGAGACCACTGAGGTTTCATAGACTATGTTCATATTAATACTTAGTTTTGGATCCTTTTTCTTGGTAAGTGGAATAGTGAAGTTCAGAACTACATTTAAACATCATAGTACAATGCACATCAACAAGGCACACCTAAAAAATAATTTGAAGAAATTTGTCTGAATTCGCTGCCAAGGAGACCAACTAAGTTACTAACAAACGACTGACTTTTACTGTGAGGGGATTAAAATCGAGTAATTAAAGGATAAATGACGCTAGAATGATTAAAACATGCGAATTTACTAATGGATGCCTCAAATTTGACTGTAAATTTTAATAATCTAAATGCAATAAGTGTATTCATCCAATGTGCTTAAATGCTTGTTAATTAAGGGAGACGAGATATGTACACGGTTCGGTGCACTTGAACTGCAAGAAAATCCATATGTAGGTAATATAAATATTATTTAGTTTAAAAGACAAATGGCTCCATGCCAACTGTTTTCCCCATTTTCTTGACAACTTTGCCAATTATTTTGAGAATAGACATTACCACTCTAAGGGTTCATAAACTCTTAATTTTGGATTTAATTCCATGTTAGCTGATCAAGAAAATTGAGAGAATGTGAAACCATAATCCCTTCATTTTGTAGTGAGATTCACTTTTTCATGTGTTCTGATTATCTGTTTTTAGACACAACATCAGGTACCCTGTGTGGACGGGTAAGATATAAATGTCATTTCCTTGTACCAGTCTAGGATTATGGTAGACTTCTTCCTGTCAGAGAGGAAGTGTTTTGGTTATCGTTTAGTTCTGTCACTAACACATTAGCACATCAAAGTCTGAATGCATTTGGTTTGGTGCAATATCATAAGAACGTGCTCGTACAGAAGATTCAGGTTCTGGTGGTTCTGCAGTCTAGAACTTCAGCCCTGTTCACTTTTGAAATAGTGCCACTTTCACTCACAGACAATCTGGGTTCACCAGTTTGATAAACGGAGTTCTCCACGTCAATAGATTGATACTCACTCGACTTACATTATCCCCCCCTTTGCAATTCATGCACCACCAGGCTAGGAGCTACAAGTAAAAGTGCGTCACGGTCGAACAATGTCCGACGGACAAACATTGTTACCATATCAGAGGCGAAGCAGGTTGACGTCATAAGCGTTGAAACAATGTAAGTAAATCTCGCAACAAGCAGTGGTACCAGATGAGGTTGTATACCACTGTTTTTACTTCTGCTCACAAGGCAAAGACTGGCAGACAATTGTTAATTGGTAACAATGTTCGTCCGTCGGACATTGTTCGACCAAGCGAACGCACCTTAACATGCCTTCCCTATCAGCAAGTGAATTTTAAATCTGCAGTTCTCTGGATCCCAAAATGTATCAAGACGACAACCTCCTTCAAATTCCCAAAACTGAAATAGATAAGAATGGTGACTTCAATAAATCAGTATTTTGGAATGGAGTTGTGCACTGAACACCAAGATCATTTTGACCACCTTACTCTACCTTTGCCGTCACACATCTGTTATACCTGACTGTATTAGGTAAGGACAATCTTAATTACTTTGTAGGCAATCTCAGCCTTATGGTAATGCAGAGGTGATTTGTTGGTTTGCTTATGATTACATTTTGTGTGTGTGTGTGTTTTTTTTTTTTTTTTTTTTTTTTTTATTCCGAATTGTCAATACTAGTAGGAACCGTGATATTTTTTTTATACTGTAGTCGGTGATATTTAAAACTGTTTTCTGAACCGTCACTCAAAAGAAGCTAAAGAATACTTCACATATCATACGCAGTACGCTTTTTCCATAATTTTATTATATAAGAAAGGTATATAAGACTTTAATGGTGACTGGACTATCGAAAAGGTTGCCGAGTCCTTGGCCGGACACTTCTTGTAGCGTACACGAACGAATCACTCAATTCCAACAAAAATCTATAATATATCCGAACATTCATGTCAGTTGCTATGCCGTGACAGCTTCTACCCTCAAGTAAACCTTACCTAATTTCGGGAATCTTTTAGGCCAAAGAATATCACATTAAATAAATAAAGACCAATACCATGATAGATAAGTACAGGGTAGGGCTGGATACGTTGTCGGTTTGACAAATATTGTCATATTTCAACAACACACTCGTTTGGTAGTTTACTATATTACAACCTCTCTCTCTCTCTCTCTCTCTCTCTCTCTCTCTCTCTCTCTCTCTCTCTCTCTCTCTCTCTCTCTCTCTCTCTCTCAAATTGGGATCTAATGACACAAATGAAAAGTAAAAACAGACGTTTTGTGTCTTTTTTTTTAAATCGTAGATGGTTTAATTTATTTTGTTTATTTATTTGTAATGTAACGGCGTTCTCACTGTCATTATTTTCTGGACATCTATGTTGTTTGAGAACTTGACAGAAAATAATCACCTGAATAAGTAAAATAAGGCGTGATGGGACCTCCAGCTTACTCGTGACACATGCAAGATTTTCTATTCACGCATAAGTTGTAAACCTTATATTCCTAACTTATCGTGAAGTGGTCTTCGTAATTGATACTCATACATAGTACTACTTATACTAACAACAAGGATAAAATAAAAAGGACACAAATTAAACACGTTCATATAATACCAGTTATAAATGGAAACAAAATAATCGAACATAAACATAGCTTAAATTCAGTTCACCAAATGAATTAAAAATTGTTAAAATCTACGGTCAAATAGAGCCTTGTTTCACGGACGAAAATAAAATAAAAATGCTACACTTTATTAGAAATAATTTTTGCTCTACTGTTTAACATGCGCATTATTTATTTTTTACATTTTCATTCTAATGAATCATAAATATCATTACCTAAAATTCCTGTATCTTTCACGCAAAGCAAAACGTTTTTTTTTTTCCAGAGGCTTTTCCATAGGGTTTACAACAACAGTTAGTTGGACGTACTTCCTTAAGTGGAAATATTGGCATTTTCTGTTCTTGTGGAGTTTCCAGAGCCCTCACTCCAACAGACGTAGGCTTTAAACGCGGAGAATTTGACAGCTGGGAAGAGACAGCGAGTGGGAAGAGTTAAGTTTGACATTGTCGGAGAGATTGTGATCGCAGTTTACCTGACGTTTTTTTTTTTTTTTCATAGTGACCGATTAGGAAAAAGGTGATAAAATAAACCTGATGATTTGGAAAACGCTGTAGACATTGACCCTAATTATTTTTGTGACGGTGGATGTAATGAAATGCAAATAATCAGACGATTTGCATGAGACAGTGATGCCAGAACCTCCCGATTCAGAGGAGATTGAAATATCTACCGCGAACTTTTGCCTTTTCCGGAACAGCCCGCAATCGCTTTGCTCATGAGCGAATGAATAATGAATCGCCTATCAGTCTGTTTCTGTTACTTTTACGTGTTTGCAATAATAGTATGACAGCGAAGGAGATGGAGGAGAATACAGTCATGGCGATGAACTATTGAAATGATAATTTTTCCGATAATTCCAAGTATACTATTCTTCGGGAGAAATATCACGG
Source organism: Macrobrachium nipponense (assembly GCF_015104395.2). Classification (NCBI taxonomy): domain Eukaryota; kingdom Metazoa; phylum Arthropoda; class Malacostraca; order Decapoda; family Palaemonidae; genus Macrobrachium; species Macrobrachium nipponense. The sequence goes on from NC_061095.1 coordinate 5,161,121, forward strand.
TGCCCGGCATCGAGAATGGCGGCCTTGATGTAGATGGAAATTACGAAGTAATGACGGGCTAAGATGGCTCTTTCCCGTTGTGTTTCGACCCATTGAATGCCTGATGGGCAATCCGTCACCATCCACCTAATCGAAATCCGACTCCAAGACAGATACGAGAAATAATTACACATTCTCTCGATGTACATCTTTTCTTTCTTGCCCGCGCAGCGGTCGTTATGACTCGGTAACGGGGTAATTATGCTATTCATCACCGAAAGAAAAAGTTCGCTCAAAATAGTAGGCCATGTTGTTATGTTGTCTCTTTTGGGATAAAATACCTTATATCAAAATGGGGGTTGACAGAATCGCTGAAGTATGCTTTACTTTTACAAACAAACAACCTTTCATCTGGGAGTAGTGTTTCATAGCAATATGAAATATAAAGTATACATAATTGACCATTGTAACAAGCCACAAAGCATTCCACGGAGTCTAATAAATTTCCTGAGTTTTTTTTATTTATTTTTTTATTTTAATATCGCAAGTACCCCCAAAATTTTTTCTTGTGTATTTTCTCTTTAAACGCAAAAGGGTATTTGGATCTCTTCCGCTTTTCTCCCGTTGTATTTCGATTACTGTCATATTCACCTTGAGTGATTCTCAGTATTATTTCTAATTGTTTCATGGCTGAACGAAAGACTTCTGTAAAATTGAAGGTATGGACCTACTTAGCTACTAAGTGCATTGGTTTTCCAAATACTGATATATTTACAAGGTTCTTGCATTTAAACGCGTTCATGTTTATTATTCAGATTTTGTGATGCTAAAAAGGTTCTTGCATTTAAACGCGTTCATATTTATTGTTCAGATTTTTGTGACATATGAGGTAAGAAAGAGAGGGGAGGGGTTGGGGGATGAGGAAGGGGAGGTCTTGGTGTCGCTCATATAAAAGAGGATTGCAGGAAGACGAACGCCTCAATATAAGATCTCGTAACCTTACCGTGAGTAAACAACGAACGCATCCTGAGGTTAGCTCCCGTCCACTCTATGATCCGTTGTCAAGTGCACTAGACCTACTATGATTTTTGTCATTTGAAATTTCCTTACTTAAAGAATGGCTGCATTCAAGGCTGGGTGTTTTTTTTTTTTTTTAACACCCAACCCTCAGGTTTTTCTTATCCGGGCTTGGGACCGGTTTGAGATCAGAAGCTGTCACGAAAATCATTTGAAAAAAAGATTGATGCCATTCCTTTTCTGTGGTTGGGAGAGTTGTTGATTTAGTTGCTAAAACTGCCCCATTTACAGCGTGTGCAAAAGATTTAAATAAAGAATTAGTGTACTAACGTCTTGTTTGTGGCTTGTGTGGATTGTTTAAATCAAGCTGTAACGTACTATCTGGCGTGCGATTTTTTTTTTTTTTTTTTTTACCGTATGTGGATTTTCAATGATTAAAAAAATAGCTACAATGTACATCTCTGATTATCGAAATACCAGTATTACTGGTTTGCTGAAGTGTATCTAGAATTGCCTTTGATATTCTCCCGATAGATTTAATTTCTAATTAGGCTTTCTTTCGTAGCAGATAAGAGGCGATACATCAAAAAGTTCTAAAGAAATATGTGGAGAGGATTTCTTCTTGCAGCGCTTTGTGTACGTGGTAAGTACATTCTTGGCTTCTCTCTCTCTCTCTCTCTCTCTTAAATCCTCTCGTGTGTTCCAATAATATTTCATTCAAACCCTTGTTTGCAAGTCGATTGTGTCTTTTACTGTCTCCGAAAATATTGTAAATAAACAGGCTCTTGGTTCGAAGTCTGTTTGTGTGCATGTGTAGTACTTGTAAAACTATTTTATAAGATCATAATGTATTGGACATCATTCTCGAAGTATGTTATTTTAATTTTTGGGTTAAGTGTCCTTATTGCTCTTGCCATGAAATTGATTATCAATATACGTGAATAAAAGACTTAATTGTAATATTCCAGTTTTCTTTACAGCTACTTTAAAAAAATAATCCCTCTACACTTTATATATTTTCGAAATTTCATTCAATTCGTCCGTTCATTATTATTATCACTAATATTACATTCTCATTATAAATATTTGTATTATCATCATTCTTTACTTTGACCTTCAGGCTGGAGTTTAAGAACTGCCGTGTCGTCTGTTGGTCAAATCTCAAGGTTTTCTACTGCAGTTATCCAGAGCAACAACGACACTGATTCTCTTATTGGGTAATTTATCAGATGATGTTTTTCACAAGTTTGCACAATTTTGCATTACACATAAGCATACACCACACAAATATATATATATATATATATATATATATATATATATATATATATATATATAGATTAGAGAGAGATGAGAGAGAGAGAGAGAGAGAGAGAGAGAGAGAGAGAGAGATAGAGAGAGAGAGAGAGAGAGAGAGAGAGAGAGAGAGCTATGTGCCTAGTGCATCCGTATATATACACATTAGAACATATGTGTATTGAGTTAGCGCAAAACTTAAGCATTAATTGTACTGAATTCGAAAAATATCTAATCTCTTAATCTCTGATAAGAATTGAGATTCTGTTTTTTTTTTTTTTTGTCATATATGAGGGAAGATTTCACAAACTTCATCCTAAGCAATATTACCTGAAAAGCCGTTCATAGAATTGTCCATCTTTTAACTAATTCACTGTTTATTTATTTATTTATTTATTTATTTATTTGACAGAAATGGTGAAGCTCGGAGAATGGAGGCGGATGTATTTGTCTTACTTGGGTCTCTTCTAAGTCCAGTATATTCTGGAAGTCGGCTTTTAGTGCTTCAAGATGATTATTATTCAGGTAATTTCATGTTTGTATATGTCTCGCTTTTTGCCTTTATACACCTACATATAAATCCATCCATACACACATAATTGTATATATAATAATTGGTATATGTATATATATATATATATATATATATATATATATATGTGTGTGTGTGTGTGTGTGTGTGTGTGTGGTTAAAGGCGCTTCATTGTATGTCCTGGTTTCTTGGTTCCTAGGTTCGCGCCCGGGAGCCGACGAAATTATTACCAACTAAAAAAATCCCCTTCCCCTTCGGTTAACATATATGAAAATAGATTACTTCCGAGGTAGAGAGAATTAGATATTAAAGGACATTTGTAGATTAATGCGCATATATGAATCACGGTGATGTGAATGATCAGATATATATATATATATATATATATATATATATGATATCTATATAATATATATATATATCTATTGATAGTAAATATCTGTGTGAGGGTGTTGTGGGTGTGTGTGTGAAGAGAAGAGTAGAGAGAGTGTTTGTGTGGTAAATATTATATGGATATTCTCCTACAGAGGCCGTATCTTTGCAGGCGTTGGCTTCCTTATCAGAAGCGTTCATTCGTCCCTCAGCTGGGACGGAATAGAGGTCACATCATGCCAAGCAGACGCCCTGGAATCATGGGTACGAGATTCCTTCCGTTCATGGCCTTCAGACATCGTCGCCCTACTGATTTGCTCGGCGAGTAATGCCTGGGATATTCTCCAGTGGGTAAGTGTTGCTTTAGATTCATTACGAAGCTAGTCACGAGAACAGTTCCCTCCCAAGTAAGGAATGTATCTCTCAGGAAGCAATTTATATATTTCTTTTTAAAACTCTGTATTTGGTATGCCTATATAACCGAGCAATTTCTGTTTATCGTGGGACTGTGTTGGCCTTGTGTCAGCAGGCGACCATGTTCATCAGAACTATCCATAAGCAATCAAGATTATAAAGAGAAAAAATAACAGAAAAAGCATTCACATTCACTTCTAGCGTATTCTGTTTTCGCGTATTTTTGTAAGAGCTGGCCAGACACCACAGTGGGAATTACAATTCAATCATTTCCTTTATACCGCTGAACCTTGATGCTCTTGACAACTCAGTATTGCTTGAACCAGACTGCTAATCGCCGTTGCAAGTGGCGTGAAATGCTTGGTAGGCACCCAAAATTACTCTGTTCATCTTCTTCTTGTAGGTATCTGAGCAGAAGGATGAGCCAACGTCACTGCTGAAATCAGTTCATTGGATCATCCTTGTGGAAGATGGCGGATTGATGCCCAGATATGAAAGCATCCTCACCGAAGAGTCTCAGGTAAAGGTGGCTGATATGATTGCCTTTTTAAATTATTTTTCAATTTATTTATTTATTTTTAACTGAAGTTTTCGATTGCACGTTCGTCAGGTTTCTCAGTGAATGTAAAGATCAAGGTTTACGTTCTTGTCATGTTTCTGCCTTTTATGGAGATCAGGCTTGTGTTTGTATGCCATTAGAAGTACAAGTCATTATTATTATTATTATTATTATTATTATTTTTTTTTTTTTTTTTTTTGCTTTATCACAGTCCTCCAATTCGACTGGGTGGTATTTATAGTGTGGGGTTCCGGGTTGCATCCTGCCTCCTTAGGAGTCCATCACTCTTCTTACTATGTGTGCCGTTTCTAGGATCACACTCTTCTGCATGAGTCCTGGAGCTACTTCAGCGTCTAGTTTTTCTAGATTCCTTTTCAGGGATTTTGGGATCGTGCCTAGTGCTCCTATGATTATGGGTACGATTTCCACTGGCATATCCCATATCCTTCTTATTTCTATTTTCAGATCTTGATACTTATCCAATTTTTCCCTCTCTTTCTCTTCAACTCTGGTGTCCCATGGTATTGCGACATCAATGAGTGATACTTTCTTCTTGACCTTGTCAATCAACGTCACGTCTGGTCTGGGTTTGCACGGATCACCCTATCCGTTCTGATACCATAGTCCCAGAGGATCTTTGCCTGATCGTTTTCTATCACTCCTTCAGGTTGGTGCTCGTACCACTTATTACTGCAAGGTAGCTGATGTTTCTTGCACAGGCTCCAGTGGAGGGCTTTTGCTACTGAATCATGCCTCTTTTTGTACTGGTTCTGTGCAAGTGCTGGGCATTCACTTGCTATGTGGTTTATGGTTTCACTTTTCGTATTGCACTTCCTACATATGGGAGAGATGTTATTTCCGTCTATCGTACTTTGAACATATCTGGTTCTTAGGGCCTGATCTTGTGCCGCTGTTATCATTCCTTCAGTTTCCTTCTTTAGCTCTCCCCTCTGTAGCCATTGCCAATTGTCATCGCTGGCTAGTTCTTTAGTCTGTCTCATGTATTGTCCATGCATTGGTTTGTTGTGCCAGTCCTCTGTTCTTTCTGTCTTTCTCCTGTCTCTGTATATTTCTGGGTCTTCGTCTGCTTTTATTAGTCCTTCTTCCCATGCACTCTTTAGCCACTCGTCTTCACTGGTTTTCAGATATTGCCCCAGTGCTCTGTTTTCGATGTTGACGCAGTCCTCTATACTTAGTAGTCCTCTCCCTCCTTCCTTTCGTGTTATGTATAGTCTGTCCGTATTTGCTCTTGGGTGTAGTGCTTTGTGTATTGTCATATGTTTCCTGGTTTTCTGATCTATGCTGCGGAGTTCTGCCTTCGTCCATTCCACTATTCCTGCGCTGTATCTGATTACTGGCAACTGCCATGTGTTTATTGGCTTTTATCATATTTCCGGCGTTGAGTTTTGACTTGAGTATCGCCTTGAGTCTCTGCATATATTCTTTCCTGATCGTGTCCTTCATCTCTTGGTGTTTTATATCTCCTCCTTCCATTATTCCCAGGTATTTGTATCCTGTCTCATCTATGTGTTTGATGATGTTCCCATCTGGTAGCTTTATCCCTTCAGTTCTCGTTACTTTGCCTTTTTGTATGTTGACTAAGGCGCATTTTTCTATTCCAAACTCCATCCTGATGTCCTCAGATACAATCCTTACAGTCTGGGTTAGGGTATCTATTTCCTTGATGCTCTTACCATACAGCTTGATGTCGTCCATGAACATCAGATGGTTGATTCTGTTGCCTCTTTTCTTGAGTTGGTACCCGACATCCATCTTCTGTAGTACTTTTGTCATGGGAATCATGGCTACTACGAAGAGTAGTGGGGACAGTGAGTCGCCCTGGAAGATCCCTCTCCTGATATTAACCTCTGCTAGTCTTATTCCAGAGCTTGTAAGGATTGTATTCCAGTTGCGCATTGTATTTATGAGGAAGCTGATGGTATTTTCCTCTGCCCCATATATTTTCAGGCATTCTATTAGCCATGTGTGTGGTATCATGTCGAAGGCTTTCTTATAGTCTATCCATGCCATGCTTAGGTTGGTTTTCCTTCTCCTACTGTTCTTCATTACCATTTTGTCTATCAGGAGCTGGTCTTTTGTGCCCCTACACTTCCTTCTGCAGCCTTTCTGTTGGTGGGGGATGGTGTTTGTTTCCTCTAGGTAGTTGTATAGCCTTTTCACTGATGATACCTGTTAGTAACTTCCACATTATTGGTAGGCAGGTGATAAGCCTGTAGTTACTGGCTATATTTCCCTTACTCTTGTCTTTTTGTACTAAGGATGTTCTTCCTGTGGTCATCCATTTGGGTGCTTGGTGATTTGAGATACAATGCTGGAGTTGTTCTGCTATTCGTGGGTGTAGAGCCTTGAAGTTTTTGAGCCAGTATCC